>NC_047678.1:38170852-38470852 GCF_011762505.2 Arvicanthis niloticus | reverse complement strand
TGTAATCTTGCCTTCTCCCAAATATAAAGCTGTCACCAAAAGCAGAAAGTAAATCCTTCTCTTACCTGTTGTGTTGGCTACTTTTATGTTAACTCGATTCAAGTCACCAGAGCCTCAACTGAGAAAATGTCGAGACGATCTGGCAAGACTTCAGGGCATTTTCTTTTTCTTTTTTCTTTCTCTCTCTCTCTCTCTCTTTTTTTGTTTTGTTTTGTTTTGTTTTTTCAAGACAGGGTTTCTCTGTGTAGCCCTGTCTGTCCTGGAACTCACTCTGTAGACCAGGCTGGCCTCGAACTCAGAAATCCGCCTGCCTCTGCCTCCCAAGTGCTGGGATTAAAGGCGTGCGCCACCACTGGCTTTCAGGGCATTTTCTAAAGCGCCGATTCATCTGGAGGAGCCCTACCCATTGTGGGTGGGGCCAGCCCTGGTCAGGTAGTCCTATTTCTATAAGAAAGCAGGCTGAGAAACCCATGGGGAGCAAGCCAGTAAGCAGCACCCCTCCATGGCTTCTGTACCACCTCCTGCCTCCAGGTTTCTGCCCTGCTTAAGTTTGTGTCCTGACTTCCTTCTCCTATATGGAGCTGTGAGTGAAATAAACCCTTTCCTTCCCACATTGCTTTTGCTCATGGTATTTCATCGCAGCAACAGAAACCCAAAGCAAGATGCACACCAAGCACTCCGAAGCAATTCCTGCTTTGAGGCATGCATTATAAAGTTTACATATATTGCACACCTTCATCATTTGTGGCAAAGAAAGAGCAGTACTACATTTTGCTTGCCTGTCTATATAAACTTTATGAAGTTTATAGCACAACATGGGTACTTCTATCAATACACTAAAAGTTTTGTCTACATAACTATATATGCTGTGCATAAAAGGTATGGAACTTTAAAAAAATGTTTTAGGAAAGACCATATGAACTGTGATATAACATGAGCAGCTCAGCAGTCTGTACACGCTGAAGGTCACTTTCAGTGGTATTTATTGAAACAGAAAAGTATACATAGGCCAGAAAAAAATGTATACCGTCTGGGCATGGTGACAGGCAGAGGCAAGCAGATCTCTGAGTCGGAGGCCAGCCAGGACTCTTGGTGAGACTGTGCCTCAAAAAACACAACAAACAACCCAAATTATATTCATCTGCAGCTCAGAAACTCTACTTCTCACTAACTTACATTGTTGCTATGCAAGATAAAGAATTCTGCTTTGTTAAATATAGTGACAAAGTTCCACCCATTTCCTTTGACTTTAGGAGTGGTGTGGCAGTTTGAATAGGACTGGCTCCTATAGACTCCTGAGCTTGAATGCTTGGCCACAGGGAATGGCACTATTAGGAGGGAGGTGGCCTTGCTGAAGGAAGTCAGTCTCTGTGCAGGTGGGTTTAGCGGTCTCTTGATGCTCAGGTTCTGCCCATTGCAGGTGAAAGTCTCTTCCTGGCTGCCTGCAGAAGAAGGATCTCTTTCTGGTTGCCTTCAGATCAAGCTCTCAGCTCCTTCTCCAGCATCATGTCTGCCTGGATGTTGCCATGCTTCCTGCCACTATGATAATAAACTGAACCTCTGAAACTGTAAGCCAGCCCCAATTAAATGTTTTCTTTTGGAAGAGTTGCCTTGGTCATGGTGTCTGTTCACAGCAATAAAGCCCTAACTAAGACAACTGATTACTCGGCCTGGCTTACTAGTTCATAAATGTTTGTAGGCACATACTTACATATCAGCATGACTAAAGTTTTGTAAAATTATTATTACAAAGAACTATGTTGCACAAAGGTTTGTATCAAGCATTACTTATAATTATGAAAAATAGACAATGTGACTATTAATAAAGAGAAAACTAAATAAAATGTACTAAAATTTCACTTAAAGAATGGATATGAGTTTGTAAATGTTAACTAAATATACTGGTCTATGTAATGAGCTTCTGGCTTTAAAAACAACATGGTAGAGTATTATATCCAGTGAGATCCGGTTTAAAGTAATTATGCAGAACAATACAATGACTTGCTATGATTTTGTACATATTGACAAAGAAACATAAAGAATTAGTATATTTATTTACAAAGCAGTTAACAATGGTGACCCAAAGACTTCTTAACTTTTTAACATTTATTGATTGATTGTGTACACATATGTGTATGTGGGCCTGCATTTACTCTACTATGATACTTGTTGAGGTCAGAGACAGGTTGTGGGAATTGGTTCTCACTTTACACCATGTGGAGTCAAACTCAGACCATCATGCTTCCAGGCAAGTGCCACCACACACTGGGCTATCTCACTGCCCAGGCACGGCCCCAAGAGATTTTTGAGGGTGAGGAGTGAAATTCTAAGCAGGTCCAAAGGGGTCTTCCACACCATGTGTAGCACTTTAATTTCTATTATTTGTGAAAGGTAAAGAATGAATCCTAAGTGTTTTACTTTAAATTGTTTAAAGACACAGAGAAGTGACAAATGAGATAACCATATCAGAATATGATGTGAGTGTTTTCTAGAACAATGTGCAAAGTATAACTTCATTGGTACAGAAAATCTGTTGCCTGATGCATACTGTACTTAATTGAAAAATACAGGAAAACGGAAGGCTCCCGCCTCCCGGATAGCGAATGGAGTGGGTTACTTTGTGTGGGAAGGAGTTAGAGCAAGAGGGAGTGAGGGCGGAAGGACTCCTCTACAGTATGAGTTTCACACAAGCATAAGGATTATTTTTATAACAAGAAGGAATATTAATTAAGGAGATGCAGAGATGGCCTCCGTGTTACCAACAGAACAGTCTAGACTTCACACCCAGGTCTCTGGCTATTTCCAGGTCTCACTCTTGCTTATAGGATGGAAGCATCTGTGCCTTGGGGTTTACTGCAAGGCCATGCCTGTCAATGGACAAACAACTCCTCTATGCCCACGTACACTTGCTGGACTCCTGCATTAAAGGATGAAGAACACAGGAGAATGCCATTATTCTTCACTGAAGTCTAGGCAGAAGGTCTTACAGGAAGATATTGCATTTCATCACTGTTAATTATTGTTGGCTTTCTAAGTCTGCAGGCAAAAAATACAAGAGGAAAAGTCAATCTCAGTCGAGAATTCTACCCAGATCAAATTGTAAAGCAGGAACTAGAGGAGACGGTACTGATCCAGTAAATTCCATTATAACTTCATCACAAGATAAATGTGATTGACACTGTGCTTGTTCTGCCCTTTCTTACCTCAATCAAAACCCAATTTTATGAAAAGGGTCCGCTTTGATGGTCTCAAACAGGATAGGAAGAGCCTCTCCCTTAGTCATTTCCTGTTTGTCAGTTTTCTATCTAGGTGTCAGGTTTAAATTTGGAACAAGCAAGGTGCAGTGAACTTATCTTGGGCAAAAGAAGGAAAAAGGAAGAAAGAATCTTAGATTACCTATTTTTAAATGGAATATAATTTAATATAAAAGGCAAGGTGACATCTAGTTTTAGAAGAGACAGTGTTATATCATTTGCACAGAACCAGCAACTTGCTTGCATGTAAAGCATAGCTCTAATTGCTTATGAATTGTTAAGACTGGGATTTGAAGCTTGGTTTGGAAAATGCTGACATGGAAGGATGATGAAGGTGACAAGGAAAAGCAATATATTCCAGAGCGGAGGAGAGTCAGACGTGAGACATCAGGAGCAGATGAGGACAAAGCACATAAACCCCATTATGTCATACATTTATATTGGGACTATGTTTGCAAAAATGCAGTTTCCTCTGAGCTGCTGTTCAAAGAAATGGAACCATCTATGTTGTTCCTCTTTGAAGGTCACCACAAATGAAGCTATGGCTTTTACCACCGTGACCACTCTACTGACATTTCTGTCCCATCTTCTTCATGGACCAGCTCATCTTTTCTAGAGTGAGGAACAACAGTTCAGAGAAGCTCGTCAATGGGTCTGATGCTAGAACACTAGCGGGCAGCATAGCAGTGTCATGCATGTAGCTCACTGGAAAGGTGAGAGCAGCTTCCTTGCATACCAGAAAGGAGGAAGTAGGTGTTGGCATCAATTGTGGAACAGCCCTTCAGCAGATGAAGGACTGAGATATGCACCAATCACAAGACAAGACCCACCAGGGGAAGTGCTCCCCCTATGCCTTGCATGCAACAGCTGCAGGTCATATACAGTTTAGCAAAGCCTGAGGGCTGCTTCCCAAGGCCATAGGACATGCTGTCAATAGCAGTTGCAACTGGAACATGTCTTGATCATGATTGTGCTGGTTACCTGCAGCTGCTGGAGTGTCAGGGCAAATACCTCCCTCGTGTACATGTGAATCCTTTGCTGGGATCTCTAACATGCTTGAAGAGAGCTTTCTGCTGAACAGAAAGGCTCTGGGAACTTCTCAGTTGTTATCCCACAGCAGGCTCAGATACTAAAGGACTCATGTCAGAAAGAAAAGTGTGTGGTCTTTGTTCATTGGCATTTACTACACATAATTATAAGACAGCCTTGTTGTAAGAGTCCCTTCAAACACTTTCTGTGAATGGTTCCGACAGTCAGGAGTGGCTGCCTGACAGGCCCTTCCTGAAGGATGGGAGGCCTTCAGCAGGGAACTGTCAGCCGGGTAGTGCCTTTCCTAGCAATACCTGGACCTCCATCATGAAGCTTGCCCGTTTTTGACACTACAATCATGCTGAGGACACTGTAGCAGCTTCAGGGAGCCAATACAACCATGCACACTTGAGGCTGGCTTGGGAGCCTTAATGGGATTCTAAACGAGAGTACAACAGACCCAAGAGGCCAGTGACAATGGTGACAAGGGCCAGTACAATGGTGACAAGGGCCAGTACAATGGTGAGCAGAGCTCTGTTTAAGGAGGATGAAAAGGGCACACTTGTCATTTGTGGCATAGTTTGGCAGCGCTGCTGTCTGTGGTAACCTAGGGAACGGAAACAACGGTGACTTAAAGCACCCAGGCTTGGCTACAGAGACGTACACACCAAGTGTAGACAGTGCCAGCTGGTGGCTTCTTCTAACCATGACTTCTTAACTTCGAGAGAAAGTTGAAAGAAAAAGGAACTGTTAAGTTTTGAGTCAAATTTAGAGAAAACAGAAAATGTTCTTGACTTCATGGGCTTGGAAGATAAAACTTTTTCTTCCTAGTGTCTGTTGGTCTCTGTCTCTCATCATCTGCATGTTTCTCTATCTCCGTCTTTCTCCTGTGTATTTAATAAATAGGATGATCAAATGTTGTACTTTCACTTACTTCCTTGAGGCTCCCAATGCCAACATCAAGTGTGCATGTTTTGTTGTTGAGGAGGAGGAGCAAACTCTTTCCATGTACCATATCTGCACAAAAACTGTATCAAGGGGCTAGAAATGTAGCTTTGTTGGCAGAGTACTTGAAAAGCATGCACAAAAACACTATGTAAACTGGACATGATAGCATGTATTTGTAACCTCAACACTCAGGGGGTAGAGGTGTAAGCATCCGGAGTTTAAAGCTATCCTTGGCTATAATGTGAGTTTGAGACTAGCCTGGGCTACATGAAACCTTGTCTCAAAAAAAAAAAAAAAAAAAAAAAAAAACCAAAAAAACAACAACAAAAAAAACCACATCAAAACAATGCCTTCAAATAGTACTCACAGGAACTTGGGCGGGGCCAGTACACCAAGACTCCAGAGAATGTTCCAGTGAAGCAAAGCAGCAGTTACTAGGCTAGCCTAGTGCTGAAGACATAGTGAACATCACTGTGCTAGGGTCTATTTGCTGAGTGGGCTGTAAGGAAGGAACAAGGAAACATGGCTTACTGGGGGACAGTCCTCGGAGGCTTTGATATCATTCATGGTACAAGGTGGCATGCTACATGAAGAACATTGTCACCATTGTTCCCCATCCAGTCACAAATTAGTTTAGTTTAGTTTTTGATGAGACAGGGTCTCATGTACCCCAGGATGACCTCTAACTCACTGTGTATGTAGCTGAGGGGGATCTTGAACATCGGTCCTCCTATGCCTACCTCCCCAGTGTTGTGATTACAGGCACACATAACCACACCTGTTCTATGTAGTGACGGGGATTGAAACCACTGTGCATGACAGATAAGCAGTCTACCAATAACTATCTCTCAGCCCCACTTTTTAGCTGAGATGAGTAATTCCTGTGTATGTAACTTAACTTGATATTTCTAAAATTCACTTTCTTCATCTTGTAAATGGTGGAAATATTTAGATATGATTAAATGTATGGTTTTATTTTACTTTGATGTGGTGATTAATTTTATTTTACTTTGATATGGTAATTCAGATGAATTACAGCGCTTAATAAAAGTATACTATATGTAATATATCTATATAATATATATGACATAAACATGTGATAATTTGTCATTATTCCTATAGGAAGCTTTTGTTTTTTGTTTTTCTGTTTTGTTTTGTTTTGTTTTTGAGACAGGATTTCTTTGTGAACCTTGGCTTGGCTGTCCTGGAACTAGCTCTGGGGATCAGGCTGGCCTCAAACTCACAGAGATCCTCCTGCCTCTGTCTCTGAGTGCTGGGATTATTTGTAGCACACAATAACAACAAAACTGAGAGAACTGAGATCTACTAACCAAGCTGATTTGATTTTGTTATTGGCCCTCAGACACAGTCATTTAACAAAGGGATCTGCTCTGAGAAATGGGTCATTACACGGCCTCATGAGGTGGTATATTCTTATGAGAGAATTGCCACACAGTCGGTTCTTCAATGACAGAAAGACTGTAGTTTGGCATATGACTATGTAGGGAAATTGTATTTGTAGGTGGTGAACAGTGATCTGGAAGGACACTGGTGCGTGTGAGTTCACTTTAGGACAACACTGATCTTCACTCCTATATCTTTGCACAATGCTAGTAGGTGTCAGTATTATTCTGGAGAATGGTCCAAATACAGGGACGCAATGGAGATCTATGCTATCCATAAGGTGTTCACTGGCTCACACTACTACAAAGTGTAAAGCTAACTACAGTGACACATGCAGCAATAAATGTTTTTAAAATGAGGAGGCAAGAGGATTTTTTTGTTTTGTTTTGTGTTTTGTTTTTTGAGACAGGGTTTCTCTGTATCGCCTGGGCTGTCCTGGAACTTACTCTGTAGACCAGGCTGGCCTCGAACTCAGAAATCCGCATGCCTCTGCCTCTCAAGTGCTGAGATTAAAGGCATGCCCCACCACTGCCCGGCTAGACAAGAGGATTTTTGAGTTGCCAGCCAGCCTATGATATGCTTTAGGGCTAGAAGTGGGTTTCAGTGGAAGAACACTTGCCTGTCCTTCCTAAGGTCTTGAGCTCCACCCCCAGAACCATGGAAATAGGGTCATCTTTCCAGTACTCCAGGGATTCAGTTTTTGGAACAAACTATGATTTAGGGCAACTTAAACATATTTTTGTTTTGTCCCATATTAGAGGGCCTGAAGACATTGATTGCCCTGGGAACACTTTAAAGTGTGTCCACTGGGCTCAAGGATGCTACTACACTTCTGCAGCTGATTGTCTGAACCTGAAGGTCCGTGTCAGGAAAGACATCTCAGACCCTACACCCACACATCTTCCACCTTTGTGCTTGCTCCTTTGTGGGCGTCTTGCTGGACAAGTAGAGGTTTGGAGTAAGTGCATGAGGGCCTCTCCAGAGGCAGGCCCAGTGAAGATGAAGATTGCTTTTTCTGGAATCTGTTTGATAGACATGAGCCTCTGCTCTGGTCTTGGTCATATTTTAGCTAAACCAACTTTCCTTATTCATTGCCTGTTTGTTTATTGTTGTTGCTTTCTTTGTTTTTTGTATTTTTGTTTGTGAGGCTGTGGACATGTCAGTGATACTGCTGGCCTAAGCATTCTCAGGCGTCTGATGAACTCACGATGTGCCCGAGAGCTAACATGTCCTAAGGTCATGGGCATTTTGACCTATGGAGTCAGTCTAATAAATGATGGGTATCCTATGCACGAGCATGGGGTTACGAACTTAGGCTAGGGAAGGGCGATTACATATGTTGACTGGCCACTTGCAATGAGGCTATATAGGAGGCTCCCCACAGAGTAGTTAGAAATGTTTGAATTCTAGGCTCCTTCTTCCAAATCTTGGATTCTTTGGTGTTATTTTTAGATAGTGTCTCATGTTCCTGGCCACCGTTTGGATCTTATTCTATTTTCCTGCTTCTACAAAACCTAATTGCTTAGCATCTGATCGCCTAATGTCACACCCAAACCAAGAGAAAAACAGCAATTTGGGGCTATGTGTTTACAACTGAAGACAGAGAAGATCTGCTCAGAGTTTTCAAGACTTGCCCGAGTCCTGGTGGGAGAAAGCTTGCACCTACGTAGTTACAGAGGGGAGAAAACACCAAGATGAAGAAATCATGGTTTGAAGAAGAGGAGGAAAATTTAGTTCAGTTAATATTTGGTTTAAAATAAGACTGATAGCATATCAGGGATCAATCCCACTGTGTTAGTGTAGGATCAAAGCTAAAGATGGCCTAGAAATTCTCACTTTCATGATGGATACATATCTGAGCTTATCTGAATGAAGATGGTTAAAGTCCTCATCTTCTTCAGCCATTCCCCCCTTTCTTCCTTTGACACAGGAGCGCACATATCCCAGGCTGGCCTCCAACATGCTGTGCATCTAAGGCTGATCCTCTTGCTACCTTCCTAGTGCTGGGACAGCAGGCATGCATTACCATGCTCTGCCCTCGGTTCTTTTCTTCTGGCATGCTACCCCACACTTCAGCACTAATTCATTGAGACAGAAAAGTCAGGTCCCCCGAGACTCAGTGAGCCAGATTCTAAATTAACAGAGTTTATCATTGGGGAAATCAAAAGCCAATTGGAGAGAGCTTATTATAGCTACAATGATTGCAAGCTCTCCAATTCCTGTGATTGTTATTTTGAGTTACCTGACTTTTAGACATATGCTTACTTATTGAATTCATATTTCAGGGGGTGAGCTCCCAATCTCTGGCTTTGCTCTACTGAAGTTAGAGAAGGTGTTAAAATCCGCCCAAGTTTCAGTTCTGTTTTCTAATTCCATGAAAGACGGACACGTGTGTAGACTGTCTCCTTCCATTCGCTCACGCACACTGAAGACCTGCGTGGATCGACTCCATTGTTTTATGAAACAGAATCAGACATGGAAGGCAGTTAACATTTAAAGCCAAGTTGATCTGAAGCACTCCTTGAACTCATTTGACCAAGCATTTCCCCTGGTTTTTTTTGCAATCACACCTGTGTTAGGATGTGCAGTCTCTTCCTCTATCTGGTAAGCACAAGGTGTGGGAACTTGTGCAGTGGATAATTAATCTCTATTGCTATCTATAGTTTCATAGTTAACACTGTCTTAGCAGAAGTGTGAAGACACATTCACACCTTTGAAAATGGATGATTAACTAATCAAACGACAATATGAATGTTAGATAGAATTACAGAGATGACTGCAAGGCAGAGCTATTTATGATTCTAACATTCTATTTAATTTTTAAGGGTGGATTGTTCAGTGTAATCCATGCTCCTCCAACATCTGAGCAGATTCTCAACTTTTTAATTACACAACTCCTCCAAAGAGAATGAGGGTGACTTCAGACTCCTCCTAATTATGCATTTTACACTCAGGAGGTTAAGAAGGGAGAGAGGGGTACAGTTCACGACCACAGGCAAAGAGAAGCCAAGAAAAGAGAATCATATTTGAGTGAACAGCTAGTTAGCTTTCCCTTTGGACTTCATTAGTCCTGTTTTAAATACAAACTGATCTGAATAGGAAATTCAACACACTGTCTATCATGGCAAGTTCCCTGCAGATTATCTGATGTGCAAAAATCCAACATGGGAGATAGGCCACCATCTTCATAATTTTGTAATTAAAAAAATTAGCTGTGTGTTTTTCTCTTAACTAAATGATTCTTGGGAAAAAATGATGACATTATTGGAGGAAAGCAGATCCAGTCCCTGAAGCTTCAGGCCAGTTTCCACAGATAGTGTAGTACAGGCCTTAAGGAGGGCTGCATGTGGCAGCATATGCCTAAAGCAGAGGCAAGTGCATCAGGAGTTTTAAGGCACTTCAGCTATGTAGCAACTTGGAGGGTAGCCTGGGCTATCTGAGACTGTGCCAAAAAAAAAAAAAAAAAAAAAAAAAAAAAAAAAAAAAAAAAAAAAAAGAAAAAGAAAAAAATCAAGTAGCAGAAAGAACAGAAGCCTCGAGAATAAGAATATTTACCCATATTTGTTTCTTAAAGGGGAACGCATGTCTGTTAATGGCACATACCCCTTTGACCTACAGTATTGTATCTCAAGGATGTCTTAACTCCCCCATAATGCTCTAAGATCTGGCTTCATGAATGTTTCATTATCTTGCTCTGCCATGCTTTATACTAAGTAGGCATGTTCTTCTATTGACTAAGTTTAGTTAGTTACTACAAAGTTATACTTTCTTCTTTTTTATACCCCATCACGCCTCTCCTGTCTCCAAAAGGATGCTTCCCCTCATGCCCTGGGGCCTCAAGTCTCTCTCCAGGGTTAGGCATGCCTTCTTCCACTGATGTCAGACCAGGCAGTCCTCTGCTGTATATGTGTCAGGGGGCCTTGGACCAGCTCATGTATGCTGCCTGGTTGGTGGTTCAGTGTCTGAGAGATCTGGGGGTCCAGGATAGATGAGACTGCTGGTCTTCCTATGGGGTCACCCTCCTCCTCAGCTTCTTCCAGCCTTTCCCTAATTCAACCACATGGGTCCCCAACTTCAGTCCAATGGTTGGGTGTAAGTATCTGTATCTGTCTCAGTCAGCTGCTTGTTGGGCCTCTCAGAGGACAGCCAGGGAGGCTCTAAGGCCTGACACTATTACTATTACTGATGCTATGGTGTGCTTACAAAGTTATACTTTCATGGACAAAAAATTGGTCATTTAAAGCATCAAGACATTACATTCAATTAATAAGTTCCTCAGCTATTTTTCCTTGCTACATAGGAAATGAAGATATACTACTTAGCAACAGTTTAGCATAAGGTGCATACTCAACCTTATGGTTGACATTCAATGTTACTTCAACACAGCTTCTGTACTATAGCTGCCCAGGCCCAGGTCTTTGGGCACACACATCCTTAGGCTCTATTCTCACCCTTCAGTCCATTTGTCTCATGCTGTATCAAGAGCATACTTGTTCTCCCATCCATCCGGCTTTCACACGGCCACATCAAACCTCTTACAATGCCGGATGAATTGGCTTCATCTCTCTCTGCACATCTTCACGGGCCTTCTCCAGTCTGAGCAGCCGCTATCTGGTCCTGTGCATCTCCATACGTTACTAGCTGCTGCTCTTGGCTTCGTTCCCTTCTGCTCACTGTCATATGGACTAAAGTGATTTTTCTGAGTGAAGTTTCTGAAATACAGATATGTGTTTGGGAATGTAAATACATATTTTTTATATGCATTTTTAAGTTGGCACAAAATTATCTGGTTTAACTTCGAGTAATTGGAAATCAAAAATATAATGTAAACACTGATGCAGAAAAAAAAAAAACCCTATAAAATATTCCTTTAGATGTGCCCTGCTGTGAAGGAATCCCAACTGATAATAGTCCTAAGAAAAACTTGATATTTGTTATCATCATCTTAAAAAATTATGAACATGTCCAGTGAGGTGAGACACACCTTTAATTTCAGTACTCAGGAGCCAGAGGCAGGTGGATCTCTGTGAAGTTGATACCAGCCTGGTCTACAGAGGGAGTCCAGAGCCGGCCAGGGCTCCACAGTGAGACCCTGTCTCAAAAACCAAGAAATGAACAAGCAGGAACAAGTTCTTATCTAGTGGTTACTTCATTTATCCCTTTGTCCTTGAATGTGTATTTCTTTTCATGGTTCTCACAAATTTGATCTTTTAAGATCTATATCTTAATATACATTATTTCTTCCTAACTGCCCTATTTTCCACAGCAAAACCATTCAGAGGCTGAGAGTTTTGTCTGTCTCTTGTAACCACATGACCGAAGTATTAAATAGCATCATGCAGATTCATTTTCTGTTCTCCATTCTTTACCATATAGCCAGTGGAAAATGCAGATGGATTATGTGTTCAAAATACTTAGTAAGCAAATCTAAGTGGTCTCTTAGGAGAGCCAAGCTCTTCCTAACAGAACAGGCTTCAGCACAGGCCCTCCTCCTCGGCCACTGCTTGTTCTCTCCACTAGTTTAGGTGTCTGTGGATAAACATTTCTAATTTCTAGAATAAATACTGAGAATAGGTTGTATTTCAATAATGATTCTTATAGGTTTTGAGAAGCTTTTTTTTATTTTTATTTTTTTAAATTTTTTTTTATATTTTATTTACATTTCAGATGCCATCCCCTTTCCCCATCCCCTCCCTATAAGACCCCTATTCCATTCCCCCTTTTCCTTTTTGCTTTTATACATTTTTTTAAAAATGTTAATCAAAGGCTTTATAAGTTTGGTAATACTCAATCAGAAGTGTAACCCAATACCCAACCTAGATATATAAACTATCTTTGACTGGTGGAGACACGTGAACATCTGCCTCCATGCCCCCTCTCTTTCTCTCTCTTTCTCTCTCTCATCACCTAGCTTCACCTTTCCTGTTAAAATAAAACTTTTCTCTTTGAGAAGCTTTTATTCTATCAATAACCATTTGTCCCAAGAAGAAATTTTATTATATTACTGACAGTAATCTCTCTATCCTTTCCCAAGCAATTCACTAAAATTCACAAGGTATATAGCATTAAAAAAATTATGTTATAATGATCTTTCAGTTGGCATCTTGATAAAAGAATCCATTAAAATTTACAAAAATCAATCAATCAATCAATCAATCAATCAGACATCATATATTTTGTTATAAATGATGTCTGACATCAGTAAAATGTCTGGGAAACATGTAAAGTTCCGTAGTACAATCACCATGTAGAGCACAGATGTAGTTATACAGTGCTTGCCTGGCACACAGGAAGCCATGGCTCAGTTCCCAGCACCAGATGAACTGGGTGTGGTGATGTTGTCTGTAATTGTACCATCCAGCAGGTGAAGATAGAAGGGTCAGAAGTTCAAGGTTACCCTCTGGCTACATAGAGTTGGAGGATATCCTGAGTTAGATAAGACCTTGTTTCCAAAACCTAAACCAGGACCAAAAATAAATCTTATCAAGTGATAGTTAATATACATCTAACTTATATTTAATAGACACCTAACATAGATTTAAAATTAACTGAGACTAGCTTTGGGTTAGCTTATCAAAGCAATGAAGGACTTGACTAATCATTGTCTATTCTTTGTCCATTACTTATTTCTGGCAAAATGTTTGGTTGCTGTTAGAAAAAAAAGGTAGAGTTTTCTGATTACTGCAAACTTCTTGAGTGTGACAGGAGGGGCTCTGGACTGCTGACTGTAGGGAGGAGAAATCTGCAGTATGAAATATTATGCACTGCGATTAGGATTTGGGGAGTCAAGTGGAGGACTTAGGTTCAAAGATGATTTATATTCAAAACAGTCAATCTTCAAATGCTGAGAGGAATTAAATTCTTTACTCTGGGTGTTGAGTTTAAGGTCTTGTTAGAGAGATCTTGGTCTGGATTCTCTGCAGCTCCTAGGTCCTCATGGTCTCCAATAAAACAATTCAAATGACGCCCACAGAGCCTGAGAACAAAGGGGTACCCTCTGGAGGAGAGTGGGAAGCAGCCATAGAGGTCTCTATGTTAATTAGCATAAACACACTGTGTGTGAGAGTGGGCAATGCCACTGTTAGAGAACACACTCTCCTGAGCTGAGAATGGACAAAGGTAAGAAGGACCATTTGATGAAGGGGCAGGGCATACTCTCAAGGAGTAAGAATGGACGACGGCTAAGGAGATCATCGTGTTGATCTGAGGCAGGCTTTATATTACCTTTAAGGCTCTAAAACAGCTTTCCCGAGGGACACTGACCTGCATCAGTGATTGATGTGCCCACTTGGATCAGTTCTTACAAGAGGAGACAGCGGTATGTCCTTGCTCCTTATCAGAAAGCCTGCTGCAGACGGGAAGTCTGTAAGACGTAGCACGTCAGGACCAGGCGTAGAGAGGCCTGCAGCCATCTAATAAGCTGCTTAACAATCCCAGTATCAAAACGAGGCTGGAGATGCAGACTTGAAACTTGAGAGAAATAAGAACTCATAAAATGCAGCAGCTGTGTTCCTGAAAATGGATTTATAAAAAGACCACACTGGAGCCCTGAGTTCTCAGGTCAAGGACTTAAAACTGGAAAAATACTAGTCAAGGAGAAAATAATGAATTAATAGAAGACATAAGTGATTATGGTTTCAGTCTAGTCCAAAGCAGGGGTGGGGTTCAAAACAAGCACATAGGAAAAGTGAACAACAGGGTCAGGTGCTACACAGAGGCTAAAAATACTAGGAAAGGAAAGGACCTGAGCATCCAGACACATTCAGAAAGGGCTAAGTCTGATTTCTTACTGCCTAAGCTCGTGACAGTGAACACTGTCTTGTGAATCTGAGTCTGCTTTGCACTGGAAAATGTGTCCCTGGGGCTGTGCCCTGGGGCCAGCTCTTCCCCAGAGATCTTCTACAGCATGGATAGCATGTGATGGGACATTTACCACATCTAGTGTTCTACTTGGAACACTCTAAGGAGAAAAGTCCTTCCTTGACCAACGGTATGGTTGTGGTCACTTCTATTTCTTAAGATTCAACCCACAGAAGCCCAAGGGACTTAGAGAGATTGAAAGTTCACAACAGCAGCTACAGAACAGCTAACGCGCTCTGGGCACCAAACGCTAGCCATGCACTGCCTAGAGCTTTCATTCTTATCTTCTCCTCTAATACTGAGAACAACGTAGCAAATCATGAGTTGTCCCCATTAAAAAATAGTATCTTCAAAGCTGTTGGTTCCCAGTGGTGGAAAGCAGCACCACGGTGCTTGTAAAACTGAAGTGACGTCAAACTTTGGAACAAACAGATCAAAGGGTCAAAATGTTAAAATTAGCTTTAGGGAATAAGGTTTATTAGGACACGTGTTATCTTCTGGTTTGTTAGTATCTGAAATGACAAATTGTGAGACATCTGATCTAGTAGACACTGCACTTAACTTCTTATGTCCATGTGGATACCATCACTACCAGGTGTAAGGCATTTCTCTCAAAGTCAATTTACTGGGCCCAAGCACAATTAAAACTTTTAATTTGAAACTCGACATGCTGGCATAGCTATTATCACTTGCATCTGTCTTATCAGAACTTGACAGGTTTTCTTTGTTGGTTTAAACCTGTTTAGCTTATGTAGGATAGAGACAATCATTTATTCTAAAACCCAACCTTCAAAGTAAAAGTAATATGAAAATCCAAGGCATATTTCACCCTGAAAGTAAACAGAATATATAATCTTTCAGGGCTAATAATTTCTATAATTGGAATACTTCTGGGATAATTAAGGAAGAGTTGCGTTATTCATCTTCTCTGAAAATTCAGCCTAGCTGCCCTCTTAATGGTAAGCTGAGGAGGCTGTCATTAGCAATATTTCACAGATGGGTTGTGTTTGAGTTTTATTTATTTATTTTTCTGCCTATCCCTTTCCCCCCTTTATGATTTCAGAGTGTATAACAAACATTTGAAAGCAGAAATATAGAACATGGCATTATGCTTTTTGTCTCCTGCAAGTCAGATGGTGACTGAGAAGAACAATGAGATAATAAACTGAAGCCAGGAGGATGGTGTTTGCTGGGAGCCCAAGGAAAAGGCAAGTCTCAGTGGGGGCCCAGAGAACCATCCCCACAGCTGAATAAGCCACAGTTCTAGTGGGCGTAGCTAGTCTCAAAATTCAGGAACCAGTCAAATTAGATTAGACAAAGTTCTTGTCCTGTCCTGATAGGATGTAGAAGCCAGGGAGACAAATGAAGGGAATGCCAGAGAATGTAGTCTGAACCTTAAGAAGGAGATATGCAGGTCAGCGAAGCCTGAAAGGGTACCAGGCAAGAGCTTGGGCACTATGGTTCTGTACTCTGATAAACACCATAAACAAAGACAAATGAAGGAAGACAGGGTTTATTGATTTTGAGATTGTGAGAAATCTGATCTAGTAGACAGATTTGAGGTTACAGTTCATCATGGAGAGAAGCCAATGCAGGCACTTAAGGCAAGAGCTTGAAGCAGAAACTAGAGAAAAATGCTGTGTACTGGCTTCCTCCCAGGCTCACACCATCTTATACTGCACAGGCCTGCCTGCCTATTGACTGTTTGCTGTCCCGACTCTACCGGACGGGACTACTGCTATACCCATGGAGTGTTAGCCAGCAGACTGGGCAGCTATTGCTGCTAACCCATAAACAGAACTGTTTATTCCTAGACAGCGTAGATGGTAGTCGTTCTAAAGAACATTTCTAAACAGGTTCACTTCCCCTGTATCTTTTACCTCTGGTGGGTGGTGGACTACAAGGGAGGTTAAAGCATTTAAACAAACATCATTAAAAATAGGCTTTTTAAAAAAATTAAAGTTACAGTTTGTAAACCAGGCTTCCATTTCTTTTCTTGTTCAATGCCTAATTGTTCCTTAAGATCTACTTTAAACATAAACATCTATCCACAATCTCCTAAAGTAAATTACGTTCTTTCCTTTATAGGCTCTCATGCCATCTCCTATCGCATGTTCTAACTATTTATCTGCATATCTGTCTCTATGACTATTTGAGAATGACAGATACTCTCACGGCAAGGGCTGCATCTTCTTTATGACCTCTTTCCCAGGAACCAGTGCAGTGCTTGCCACGGGGGAAGAAACTTTCCGATTTGAGGGAGAAGCAGATGTTGAACTCAGGTCCTTTGTCCCTTTCCACAGGAACAGTGAAGGGATATTCAGTATAGCTCAGCAGCTTCATCTTCTCTACATGGGACCAAACTCCTCTGAGATGTTTTCAGTCCAGCCGGCCACTGAAATGGCACATCACTACACTGACGTTTCAGAGTCAGATGAAACCCAAAGGCATTACTATTCTTTGTTTGTCAGGTTTCTTAGCTCCCGTGAGAAACTTTGCAAAGGACCTTTGCGTGTGTGAGGAGGACTCCAGTAAGACTCGTGTTCCAGCATAATAGACTATCACCATTTTTATTATTCCCTGAGAATCTGGAGCGTGAACCTAGAGCCTAGTGAATACTGTTCAAGTTCTCTACCACTGACTCACATCCCCAGCCCCATTATTATTATTTCTAAAGAGGTATTTTTCTATTTTAAATTATGTGTATGTGTGTGAGGATGTATGCACATGTCAGCAGCTGCCAACTCAGGCTAGAAACGGGCATCAGACTCCCTGCTGCTGCAGTTACAGGCGGTTGTGAGCTGCAAGACTTGGGTGTCGGGAGTGAATTGGGGTTCTCTGCAAGAACAGCATATACTCTTAGCCACTGAGCCGCATCTACACCCATCATCCTTACTTTTGAGATAGGGTCTCACTCTGTAGCCCTGGCTGGATCAGAGCTTGCTCTGTAGCTCAGTCTGGCCTAGCGTTCACAAAGATCCACCTGCCTCTGCCTCCTGGGTTCTGGGATTAAAGGCATGCACCATCACACCAGGCTCTTCCTCCTCCTCTTAAAAAATTAACTGAAATCATTGACACAAGAGAAAACTGTGGTCAGTTTCAAAAGAGGCAACCCAGAAAAAAAATGCACAAAACCAACAAAGCATGAGCCAAGGAAGCTTTCTGCAGAAGCAAGAGGTGATTTTGTCCCTCCACCCCCCTCACTTGAAGTGAGAGGGCACACTGCTAGACTGCCTCCGTTAAATTGAAGCACGTTCCACAGAATGCTGAGTTAAGCCTATTAGTGCCTAGATTTTAGTCCTGAGGCAGGCCAATGATAAGTTTAAAAGGGTTAGTTCACACAGTATAACAGTAGCTCAGAAGAATAGTTTTCCAAATGGAAAAGACAGAAGACATAAGAGATACATTTCACGGTAACAACTGCTCTAAATTATGAAAGGGATGACGAGGCCCAGATAGGATGGTCAGGATCTCTAATGGGTCATCTAGAAGACTCAGGTGACCCATGCAGGCTTGTGTTTTAAGTCTGCAGGTTAAGAAGCTGAGGACAAATCATTGCCAAATGCCACAATGGGAGTTAGAGACATAGACATGAATCTCACAGCTCTGACGCTGAGCAAAAGAAGCCAATCCCAAAGGCTTTCCTGTATGATTGCACTAGGATCCAGGACAGCCAAACTAACTAATACAGAAGTTAGTAGTAACACAGTCACTTCTATGTGGGATTTTACTAGAAAGTTAAATCATAGAATCATCTAGACCATTAATACACAATGGTATATCCACAAATAACAACTCAGTCACCTGTACAAAGATTTGTTTTTATTATGTGTGTGTGCATGTATGTATGTATGTATGTATATATATATATATATATGAATATATATATATATATATATATATATATATATATATATGATACATAAATAAAAAATTGCTGAGGAGGAATGAGTTGAGCTCTGTCCAGGTAGCCCTGTGTAGCTGCAAGATCTCTCTTATTAGCTACATGCCCTTTCTGTGGTAAGTTTCAAATTTTTAGGCTAAACAGAGATCCTTACCCAGAAAAATGAACAGATAAATTACTACATGTAAGTTAAAGTAACAGAAATTGCTGATTAATGTGGAAACCTGTTTCATAAGCGTCGTAATACACATTTTAAGATCATTTAATTTGAATTACTATTCTACACAAGCTGCAGCTGTGCCTCTTAGACATCACAGTCAAACAAAAAGCTCAGACCCAGATATGGGATATATCCCTTCAAGTTGCTGCTGGGGTGGGGGGTGGGGGCGGGGTGGATCACGAGACTGCCCAGTCAACACAGGCTGCCAACATGATTCTTAGTTACCCACCAGAACATGCGGGTAAAACCTATCGCTGAAGATACCACAGACTTTGCCCACAACACTTGGAGAAATCAAGCTGGCACTGACCTGGAAACCTCTTTGATGGCCAGCTTTCAGAGCTACGGGTGCTAAGCTGCCTGCTGGAGGGGAAAACTGAGCTCCCAGTTCTGAGCCTGTGAACTACATTAACGACTCACCCAGCAAGATATGCTCACTAGCTAGAGCATTCTCTCTCTCTCTCTCTCTCTCTCTCTCTCTCTCTCTCTCTCCCACCCCCTCTCTCTCATACATACACACACACACACACACACACACACACACACACACTGAAAAGGATATGAAATAATCTTCAGAAAAAAAATCTTCAGAAAAAATAATCTTTTTTAGCCTAAGGTTCTGGACTGCTTTTGACAACACGTTCATACACCCTTGAGCCTAATGCTTAAGTTGTAAGCCTTAAGCCTCTGGGTTCTTCTGGTTTAACCTTATAACTACTCAAGCTGTGCAAGTTCTTCCGTGGGTTTAGAGGCCCCTCCTGCTCCATTTCTGCCAGTCAGCCCTTTTATTCCCACACCTGTGCAGGTGCTCCCGTAACTCCATTCATTGGCCCCTGTCTTAGTTAGGGTTTCCATAGTTGCGATAAAACACCATACTCGGAAGCAACTCGGGAAAGAAAGGGGTTATTTTACCTCACAACTCTTAGGCCATACTCCATCACTGAGAGAGGTCGAGGCAGGATCTCAAGGCAGGAACCCATTTGGAGGCAGAAACTGGTCCAGAAACCCTGGAAGAACACTGCTCACTGGTTTGATTCTGTATGGCTTGCTCAGTCTGCTTTCTTACACCACCAACGACATTGCCCCCAGGGGCCTGGGCTCTCTCGTATCAATTGTTATTTGTTGCTTTTGCTTTTTTTTCCGAGACAGAGTTTCTTTGTGTAGCTCTGGCTGTCCTGGAACTTACTCTGTAGACCAGGCTAGCCTCGAACTCAGAAATCCGCCTGCCTCTGCCTCCCAAGTGCTGGGATTAAAGGTGTGCGCCACCACTGCCCTGCTTGCTCCAGGTTTTGTACTGGGATGACTTAACCTTCTCTGATACCCGGGCCACTATCTTTTAAGCCAAGCACAATTTTAAATGATCTTTCATGGCTCCTCCAAACACCCTGGCACTCCATCTCTCCTGAGAGGTTACTGTGGGGCTGTTAGGTACCAGACACGTTTTAGCCTTAAGGATCATGTTTGTAGATGCTGCAGAAATGCAGTTTCAAATGTCTAGGATGGTGTGTTTTCCTTACTCTGAACTGCTGTACTGTCCAAGAAATTATCTATCATAATGCATTGACTTGGAAATTCTCTTGAATTGAGTTGCCAACTTATTTCTGCTGGGAAGAAGCAAAAGAAACTTATTCTTCTAAGTGCTACCCTTTTGTTTTTGGACTCCATGTAGTCATAGGGAGAAACTAAATTCAAGGTCCTAACGTCTAGGGGATCTGAGGACTTCCTTATAGCTGAACTGCTGCTGTTGAAAAAGGTTGTCTGAGTCCAGTCATCTCAAGAACAACTTCTCCATCTTGCTGGCAGGGTCAAACAAGTTGACATGCAGCTGACCTGTTCCTTTGTCCCCTTATCACTTTGAGTTCAGGACTAATGTCCTAGACCTAATGTCTAGGGGAATGAATTAAGGACCTTGAAGCCAGGTGCCCTGAATATGGCCCAGTCTCCAATGGGTATCCCCTTATTTAAGCCATAATGTCAATATACAACTGGATTACATTGCAACCCTCCCTCACTTTGTGTTTCCATCCTATAAAAGTGTCGTACAACCTCCCTTTGGGGCTGTCAGATTCCGAACTGGCCGCCTCCCTGAGCACTCAGAAAATAAGTCTTTTGTTTTTAAGCTTCGGTCTCTAAAGTGAGTTTTCTCAGCTTCCACCCGAACTCGACAATTTCCTAAGTCTTAATTAACTCTCTTAAGAATGATGCGTATTGGGCTGGAGAGATGGCTCAGTGGTTAAGAGCACTGGCTGCTCTTCCAGAGGTCCTGAGTTCAATTCCCAGCAACCACATGGTGGCTCACAACCTTCTGTAATGAGATCTGATGCCCTCTTCTGGTGTGTCTGAAGACAGCTATAGTGTACTTACATACATCAAATAAATAAATCTTTAAAA
The DNA here is from genome assembly GCF_011762505.2 of Arvicanthis niloticus. Taxonomy (NCBI): domain Eukaryota; kingdom Metazoa; phylum Chordata; class Mammalia; order Rodentia; family Muridae; genus Arvicanthis; species Arvicanthis niloticus. The sequence goes on along the minus strand of NC_047678.1, from coordinate 38,449,842 downwards.
AAAAGAAAAAGAAAAAAAAAGAAGTTCAAGGCTATCTTCTACTATACAAGTTTAGGGTTAGCCTGGACGACATGCATGAAGCCCTGTCTTGAATGAAATGAAATAAAAAAATGAGTAGGTAGCAGCCAATTAAACAAAACCACTCAAAGAAAACATTTAAAAAAAATGATGCGTATTGTGTTTAAGAGTTGATTCGTACTGTAATGACTTGTAAAGACTGTTTTACCCCAAAGCATTCCATTTACTATGAGAATGGCATATGGGAAAGACATTTAAGTACCAGGCATCAAGGTATATAGCTCTGCTCTTCATGGTATGGAAAGCCTAGTAGTCCATTTTAGGGAACACTGGAAGATCAAAAATTTCCAAAATATTATTGTCTAGGATAAGGCAAAAGCAAACAGCAAATGTTTAGTCTGAAAGGTGGATTGTTTTAAGTAGAAAATACTGAACAATAATGTTTCACGTGATTGTCATGGTAGAAACCATGTAAGAGGTCCCTCAAGGGCTCCGAGATGTGTTCTGTTTTGAGTGTGTTCCTAAGAATAACCTTGGAAATTGAAGTCCATATTTTCATGTCACAGGCCACTAGGTGTGGCTACAGGATTAAAAGAGCATACACAGTTCTAACTGAAGCAGAACAAACTTACTCCCTTTATCAAGATAGGTTTTGCATATTTGGTTTCATTATTTATATGATGGATGCCTGACTTTTCTGTTTTTGTGCCTCTGTTACACATCCAGTGGTTAGCTTGACCTACGTGAGCCTCTGCCTAATCCGACCATAGCAGCAACAACAAAACATTGTTTTGGTCTTTTAAAATCATTTACCTCCAGCAAAATAAAAAAAGGACACCCATAGTAGTTTCCCTGTGTGTTTCTCAGCACATTTATAAAATATACAAGTAAAGGAACCGACTTCCTGCTCGGCTGAGTGAAGGTTTAATTCTTCACCTTGGCACCTCAGCGTACAGCTGTAATGAGAGTGTTATGTCCAAACAGGCCCTTAAATGGGAGTCCTGCTGAGCAGAAACACACTTTCCCAGGCCTGTTCAACTGTGGTATCTTTTCTGCCAACTGACCAGGCGGACGCAACAGCAGGGAAGGAGGGACTGCAGGTAGGTGGGGAGGGGGTCATTTTGAAAGCCTTAAATCCCTTGCAGGGAAGAGGCAGCTGCTCCATGTTTCTCCAAACATCTGTCCCTGGCCTTACTCACCCTTTGGAGACTCGAGCTCATTAAATGGCGATCTGATAAAGGCTCAGAATTCAAAGTCGGTCAGTGAGCGGAAACAGGCCTAAGTGTCACCCAGAAAGTTACCTTCGGGCCACTCTTCCTTTCCCGTATGTCTGCAACGAATTACAGCTTTCACGGAGAGTCAAGATCCGTAACATCACCCAGACTGGACTGCACGTCCAGAGGATGTTTGCAAAACAGAAGTCTTCTGTGCAGGACTCCTGCAGGTGGCTTTTCTCCCAGTAACAGCCCGTTGAGAATAAGGGCTTTATTTTCATTACTTGTCCTCTGGCACTCAAGACTGAGGCTAAAACCCGACAGGGACAGAGGGACGAACGACTGAATGACCGAGACATTCAGTACCATTGAGATAAGAGGCCGAAATCTCAAATCCCACGTGCTAACTTCGAAAAACCAGGCAGCGTACACATGAGGCGGTCTCTTGGGGGCGCATGCGTGGCCACGCCTCCCGAGGGGGGGCCAGCTTCTGAAAACCCCGCCTACTCTACAGCAGAATTCCCGGAGAGGGTAGTCAGGCGCAGGCGTAGAACAAACCGGAAGTAGAAACGGGGAAGGGGCGTGGCCTTTCTCATTGCCGAGGTCGCGCTCCCTCTCCCCTCCTGCGGGAAGCTGCGGGCGGGCGAGTGGCTGCGCGCGCAGCCCAGCTCAGGCTCCTCCCCCTCCCGGCACCAGAGCCCAAAAGTGGTTTGCAGCTTCTCCGCCTTCAGAGATGGCGCTGGACCCCGCAGGTACTGGGGTCGGCGTGGTTGTGAGGGCCTGGGCGCGGGTCTCCGCCCGGCGCCAGGGGTCAGGTTCCTCGAAAATGCGCGGCTTCCTCGGTTAGCGCCTCACTCAGCCTGGCGTCTGGGTTTCCACTCTCCGCGACTGGCCGTCCATCTGCTGTTTGCTGGGGCTCTAGTTGCTCAGTGAGGGGCGTTGGGTTCCTTATGTCAACTTCCATCATCTCTTCACTGGCTAGTTTTGTTTTTTTGTTTTTTTTTCTTTCCTCCGTTGGGGCACAGGCTCCTTTTAAACAGTATTGGGTGTAGACACAGTTGTCCCAGAAAACTGTAAACTTTCATACTGGTGCAGTTTGACATTTTGTTTCCGGTAATTTTATGCCCTCGACTCCCAAATTCATCCTTGTAGCCCAATGTAACAAAGGCTAGCGGCATTTTCTTGGAAAAGCTCTTCAAAACCCCTTCCGTGGTGTTTTAACTTGCATGGTTCCACTTAGGTTTGCAGTCAAGTTCAGTTCCTCAGGAAGTTTTACAGAAACGCACTCGCAGTACTTGAGTTAAGTAACGGCGAAGAGGCAGAGATGGAAAAGTAATGGGTCTAGACTTTATGGATAGGAAAACTCAAGGTATTGGTAGGTTAGAGACTTTGAAACCTTTGAAGGTTCTGAAGGGAAAGGTCACATGTGGCTCTCAAATAGGATGGAAACTAGGAATAGCATTCAAACAACTTGTGACTTTATTATCAAGCTAAGTGTATTCAGTTGTCCCAGAATAGTATTTGCATGGTTGGTTCTTTTATCTCCATTTTTACAGAGTGGGAAGCAGGCTCAGAAAGGTTAAGCCACTGTTTATAGTCACTCCCTCCCTGTTTACTAGCTGGCTCCTCCACATCCGTCAGATTTGAATTCAAATGTCAGTTCATCATAGAACTTGGCACTTGGTTTAAAGCAAACCTCTGTCTACTGCCGCACCTTGCTTGCTTCCCACTTAACGTAATAGCCCTGAGTCTATTGTGTGTAGTCTGACTGCAGATAGTGGTAGACTATCAGGGACTTCTGTAATTTGAAGCATACAGCAGTTGTGGAACACGGCAAAATATTTGGACTGAACTCTGAAGCAGCAGTAGACTCAGGCTTTGGAGCAGCAGTGCTGAGCAGTGATTATATGGTAAAACATACCCAGTCCTTTTTGGTTTGAGGGTGACTACTTTGATTGGAAGGTAGGAGGCAGTAATGAGGAATGGGTAAGGGAAGTTCAGGTAAAGTGCATATAATTTTGGTATTTCATGACCTTGAAAAGAATCTCATACAGATAGAGATGGGGACACTCAGGTTAAAGCAGTGGTTCTCAACCTTCCTGATGCTGAGACACTTTAACAGTTCCTCACATTATGGTGACCACCAACCATAGAATTATTTTCATTGCTACTTCATAACTGTAATTTTGCTACTGTTAGGACTCATACATTTTTTTTGGAGATAGAAGTTTGCCTAAGGGATGGTGACCCACAGGTTGGGAACCACTGGGTTAAAGGCCTGCATGGATCTTTATTTAGACAGATGAGAAAATGTAAGAAACAAACACTCCATACTTGCTCTCACCGGTTTCTAGTTACTCCTAACCCCTTGGGAATGTGTGTAGGGTGCTTAAGGCTACATAGCTATTGTCTGATAGGACCAAGTTTTGTTAGAAACCACATGGTTTCCTTCTCAACCTAGGCTGTCAACCATGCCTTTATTTTAGTGCTTTTTGGTAAAATAAACTTGTTGGGGACCCAGTATTCACGGTATATTGTTCTGTAACCTAGGAAACAGTAACATATAGGACAGACAAGGACCCCACTCAAAATAGTCACTCCCTGTTTGTTCACAGATACAGTATGAAGAAAGACTATGAGGAGAGAGGTACTTTTGCCAAGTTAAGAGCTTTTATGAAGAAGTGCCATTTGCTTTAAAATGTCAAGGATGAGAAGACGCTACCATGAAAAGAGCTGGGGGCTGGGAGCATGGTGGGCATTCAGAGTGGCAGATGCTTGAGGGGCAGAGAACATAGGAAAGCCATAAGGGAAAAGGTTGGGAAAGTGGGTTGAGGTGAGCACCTAGCTGGTTTAGGGCCTTGAATTCTATAATAAATCATTTTAATTTTTTTCTTTTGGTTTTTCTCAAAGCCTGGACCCAATAGTGAGATGTAGGCTGCATCAGAATTCTTTTGTGTCTTTTCGTTTAAACTTTCCCATTTATAGAGTTGGTAACACACTTCTTGAAGATTTAGCAGCCACAATTATGCTTATTATTTTCTACTGTAATAGGTGGAAGAGACTAGAGAAAAGACAAGATACCAAGTGAAGTGGTAGTGCGAGGGATTGAATTCATACTGATGCCTGCCTGAATTGCACCCTGAGATCCTCTGACACTGAAGTCCTTGTTAGGCGGTTTGGACATGTTGCTCTGCATGATCCTGGCTCTGCTGACTCATCCATCACTATATATATATATATATATATATATATATATATATATATATATATATATATTTGTCTAGTCCCTGTTCTGATAGGAGATTCTTACAGCCTTCAGTCATAACTGGGACCTTTGATCGCAATAATATTGCGAGAGTTTGAAGTACAGCTCATTCTCCTATACTAGGACTTAAGTATATCTTATTTCAAGTTATGGTTCTTTGCAAACTCATAATACTTTTTATAAACATTGCATATTTTAGAAAAATCTAGTCAAATTTAGTGATTAAAACTTTCAGAGATTTTTTTTAAAACACAAACCCACTATCACCTATAAAAAACAAATGTTAAAATTCATGCTTGTTAATATAATTAATTTTCAAAAACATAAAATTATGACTCATGCAAAAAAATGGATATGTGTTAAAGATTTTCTTCAGCTCATTAATTAGTGAGGGAACCAGTAAGATATAAATACTAGTCCAAAAAAATACTTGAGAAACAAGGTTTGTAGACAGTTTTATAGGTTACAGTCATAGATAAGAACTTTTAATTTACATCAGGTCCTCTTTGGTGCTGTCGATTTAAAATTTTATTTTGATTTCTATCTGATAGCAGTCTTAGAAGTTAGCTCCTCCCCTAACAAAGTATAAAATATCCAATAACTGAAAGTATCAAGAAACCTCCTACTTACACCTTTGCCTATTCTGGTATTTCATGAAACATTTCTGAATTTATATTTCCAGATGACAGCGTCAGGGAGTCATGCATTTGGTGTACTACCTAGGAGCGCTCCTGCCTACCTCCTCTTTCTCTTGCCTCCTTTTTAGGATGGCCAAGGCTTCTCTTCCCTTGTCAGTTACCGCAGGTTTCTCCTTTCCTTTTACTTTTGCAAGATGTCTCTGTCTGTGTGTCTGTCTGTCTGTGTGTCTGTCTGTGTCCTTCTGGGGCTGTGGTTCCATTGCTGTTCTATTCTAGGAGTCTGGTTAAGTGGAGAAAGCTGGGCCTTGCTAAGGCTGGAGGCAGAAAGTGAGATGAGGAAGCTGATGGCCTTGAGGTGCATTGTGGGAAAAGGCTGAAGTGACAGGTCCTGGGGGGTCAAATTTACTCTGGATCTTTTTCTACATGAAGTGCTACCTAGTAGAGTCTGTACTTAGAACTAGCACTTACATTTACTGGAAACTTACTTTCTGGTAAGTTAGATGTCTAAACATATATGAAGAATTTTTCTCCCCCTCAAGCATTATGTGCTTAGTATGTGAGGTGATATGCATTGAGTTAACTATGTAGCTTACATATGTGCTCCTCCTGATGCTTGCACCTCTCCAGGCTGGGAGACATGTGCCAACACACATGCTTATGTGGAACTGGGATTACAAACCCCAATTCTTTATGTCTCCAAACTCATCCTGGCCTTTTTTTTTTTTTTTTTTTTTTTTTTTTTTTTTTTTTGAGACAGGTTTTATTGTTGTGCCCAGGCTAGCCTTGAACTTACTGTGTAACCCACACTGGTTTCAGATTTGTGTGGTTCTCCTTCCTCCGCCTCTCTCCTTCCTCCACCTCTAAGATGTTGGATTACAAGTGTGCATCATTATTTTCTAGTGCCTCTTTGGACATGAATGACCATGGTGTCCCAGAGTGAGAAGAGTAACTAGTCAGCTTGTGCATGTCTGTATATCTAGTCTAGAAGTATATTTGCCTTAGAAAATGCATTGCTTTGGTCCCAGTGGATTAACCTAATAGTGTTCGAATGGGTTGCTTTGAAAACTTTACAGAGGTTGGAATAAACAGAATGCACAGAAAGAAGACTTGAGATAGAAGCCTGAACCACGAGGGCTTCCCTTGTGAATACGGTAAATACGGAAGTGTCCGTAAACCCTCAAGAACTTTGAATTCTATCCCGAGAGAAGGAGGACCACAAGGTTTTAGTTATGTGGTAACAATTAGAATTTCGCTTGTTTTCTGCCTTTCTAAGTTTTGATTAGATCAAATTTATCCATACTTAGCTAATATGGAGTAAGTGATGTGTCTTTCTTAGGTATTATATCTAGAGTCACATGGCGTGATTGTCTTTCATGGTGGTAGTAATTTTGGTTACCTACCATAAGTAAGCTTTCCCTTTCTTTGCTGTTTTTCTCCCTCTTGCAGTTAATAGGTTGATCACTACGCTGTGTAAATGTCTGCTCCTTAAAAATCCTTCGATTTAGCGTCAGTTGGTTCTTACATGATTCATCATTTCCCATGATGGTTATGAAACCATCTTCTGCTGTCAGCGGCTCATCTACATTTACTAGGTGCGTGTTGACATTTTGTAAGAGCTATCCCTGAGTCTCCCATGCATTTATTTAGGAATGCATTAGGATGACACTGGTAAGGACTCCCAGGGCCCGTTTTCAGTGGTTTACAGCTTACCTGTATATGGAATTGTGTTTGTGTTCAAACTTGACTATTGCAAGTCTTTTTACACCAGCTTCTGTATCCTTGTGATATGATCCTGTTTTTTGAACATTTTTTTTTATATTTTCTTCACACAAGATATCTAAGGTTTATCTGATTCATAGAACTTGTTATTTCTTTGAGCAGCCTTGTTTTTCTTTTTGAATTTAGGGATAATAGAAGGGAAGTCACAAGGTATCGGTTCCACTTGGATGTTTTACATGCAGTGCTTTATGTAACTCTTTGCTTTTCCTCCCAACCATTAAATTCCCAGAAATAACAACTCTGAGAGTAACTATTTATAGATAAATGCTGAGGCCATAAACTTCGGCTTGTTCTCTGACTAGTTCATAACTCAGTTATCCCCTTTATCTAACCTGAGTTCAGCTCCATGGCTGGTTTCCTTTCTTCATCTTCTTTCGTCCATCTCCTCAGTGTTTTGGGGTGAATCTCTTGAATTTCTGACTATTTCTCAGAATTCTCTCTCTATTCCTCTAGATGTCCCACCTCCCCTTTTCTGCCTCATCTCATTGGCCATAAGCTTTTTTATTGACAGGTGATGCTTGTAAGAGGTTCTTTATAGCTTTATTGATGTGGTTCTCTTAGAAAGGGAAGTATAAGAGAAACAGGGAAGGGATGGAGGAAATGGAAGAATGTGGTTTCTGGAAAGGTTAGCCTCAGTCTGATTATTTCCTGTGCACCCAAAATGGATAGTTTGTCCTGGTGTGGTGAGCAAGGAGGCTGGACTTAGGAACCATTTTTCAGTTGCCTGTGACCACAGGAGTTGGAAGGAAGGCAGCAGCAAGGAGACTGTAGAGGTTGCTGCTCACGGACAGCTCTGGGAAGGTTATAGGGGTGAATGCACTAACATTTTCTGCGGTGGGAGACATACCAGCTCCATCCCAAAACAAATTTATCTGAAACTCTCAGTGTTCAGAGATGCAGGGGTATTTACATAAATACACTGTATTTTGTAATATATTTCAGGATTATACTAAAAAACTCTCGAGTAACATTGGCCTAAGACGTACCTGGAATTGGCCATGTAAATAGATGTATCTTTTTCTTTCTTTTCATTCTTCATTGTTCATTTCTTTAAAAGTTTCATAAGAAGCTTCCCTGGTTGTCGTCCCTCTTCAGTCTTTAAAATAAATTAATCGAATTCACCCTCCAAGAGTCATATAAAAATGCTGTAGACTTCTGTGTATGGTGTTTCTCTCATTCTCAGTCCAGCTTTTTTTCCCTTGAGATATAAGTTGGGAAGATGTAGGACTGAATCCTGGTTTCAGGCATCATCAGCTTCAGGTAGCATCCATCATAGAAGGTTTCAGGATGAGAGGGAGGAGACAAAGATAGACTAGATGTTTACTAAGGTGTTGTCAAGCCTTGATCAAGTGTTTTTGATTCTGAATATTCCTCATGCATGGATTGCATGGGGTTCCTGACTCAGCCCAGAAAGTTCAGAACAAAACCCTTGTTATTTTTAATTAAACTAAATTAGTATCATTATTTAATGGTGTATATGTGGAAATATATGTTTATAGATGTCAAAAGATGAGAGATACTAGGCAGGCCTTAATATAAGTGAACCTAATAAAATTGTACTCAGATAAGAATATTAATACACAAATTAAATTTCTAGCCCAGACGGCTGTATTAGATCATTACATTAAAAGAATAAGATTGCTGGGAAAGTTTGAAAGAACTGGTATTGTGGGTTTTTTTTTTTTTTTTTTTCTTATAATAATGAATTGTTCCTGGGAGTTTTTACAGATCAAACTAAGCATGGTTAATTGAGAGCATAGACTTTCAAATGTTTGTGGTGCAGAATAAGGAAGTTTATCTGTCTTATTCATTCCGTATATAGCCTTTAATGTGGTAAGAGGCACCCAGTACTTATTAACAGTAAATATTCATAACTATTGAATTTTGAGGCTTTCTTGTACAGTATTTGTTAAGTGGTTTTATTGCATGTCTGCTGTATGCTGTGCTGTGAGTTAGAGACTAGTTAAAAAAACAACTAGAGTCTCTAGACTCAGTAAGCATAGCTCACTGGTAATCAGCTGCACGTTAGGATGATTTGGGGAGCATTTAATACCTCTCCACTTCCGGAGTAACTGTCTGGATGGAGCCCAAGGATCAGAAACAACCTGCTTTCTATGGTGGTTTTTAGGTACAGCCAGGGTAAGACTCTAGATTACCAGAGTCTTCCTTAATTGCCTCACTGTACCATAGCAAATACCATAGCCTAGGTGACTCCCAGACTAGGTAGGTAGCTTGAACAATAGACATGATATATCTTCTTACCTTCCTGGAGGCTGGGCAATCCAAGATGCCAGGTGATCTTGATATTGGTAAGAATCTTCTGCCTTGCTGATAGATGCTTTATAGATTTTCATATGGTAGAAGGGAAGGGCTCTGTATTTTTTATAAAGCCAGCCCTACCTAATCATTTAACTTCATCACTGTAAAGCTATCTCACACTCCCTCCCTCCATCCGCAAACATACTGTGTAAACATTTTATTTGAAAGTTGGATACTATAACTCAGAATGTTACAATGAAGATTCAAACTTAAGTTGAAATTGGCATGTTGACGGGACTTGGAAATTCCCAGCAGGTTGTTGAGAATGTGAGCAGAGGGCAAGGAGATGAGGGCGAGGGCTGGAGCCTGGTCACTAGCACTGGCACTTTAAAGACAGGGTGATCCTTGGCAGCACACACGCCAGCTGGAAGTACACAGAGATTGGCATGGCCTGTGTGCAAGGAATAACTCAACAATTTGTGAAGATTTCCATATTAAAGAAGGAAAGAAAAAATGGATACCTTAAGATTACCTTGAAAGGAACCAGAGCAGTTAATCACCTTGTCAGCGTTAGTACTTTTTTTTTTCTGGTACTCTTACCGTTGTTTGGGATATATTTTGAAACATTTAAAGTTTGCTTCAGGCTTCTTATAATGAGTTAGTTTTGATATCATCATTTTGGCAAGGTTTAGTTCTGAAGGTGTATGTAAATCTTGGCCAGTATAAGCAGAGTTGAATTGGATACAGGAAGTAGGTGATTATCTGTGGAATGGTGTATGCCTCTTCTTCCATCAAAAAAAAAAAAAAAAAAAAAAAGGTAAAAAATTTATCATGGTCCAGTTATGCTGGAACCTGAATCTGAAGGCCACACCAGGAAAGATGTGATCTGAGTGTTCAAGCTGAAGCAGGACTTGTGACATACACCTATAGCCTCTCGGGAATTCCCTGCCCCACCACTGTGCTATGAAAAATTACGAAACTAAAAAAAGAAACAGTGGAGACGTGGGCAAAGACACCCAGAAGCATTCAGAGTTGGGGATATTCTACTGTTTTCTAGATGTATTTGTGAGGAAAAGCAAGTCATTTGGGCAGAATATTGTTAAACAGGTCACAGGCAAATTTTTGTTCCTTTATGAAGCCTTTACTTGAGTTCTCTATGGCTTGATGTCCTTTTTACAGGAAACAATGGGAAATTATACTTGATTTTGTTGCTGTAAATGAAGCTTGTGAATTCCTTTAAGGATTTGTGAGGATTGCATTGCTGCTGGAGTCTGCCTTAGGTCTAAATAGGTCTCCTGTAAATACGGCAGCATCCTGCTGAGCTATGTAATCTTTGTAGCCTCATCTTTGTTGAAGTGATGCTGGAAAAATGAAAGCTTTACGCCTGCCAGTCTGTAGAAGCTGAGGTCTGAGAAGTAGGTGCTCCTGGGAACCGGCACAATTCCTGTGAGTGAGGTGGAGGACTGCAGTAAGGAAGCCCACAAAGATGGTCAGCTAGAGCGTGTTATTGTGGGAGATGTGACCCAAAAGCTAAGCAAAAAGAAACACAGCTACCACACTGATGTAATCTGTGCATTTTGTAGAATTTCTTGTGCATTAAACTAATTTTTTGCAAACCTAATTTTTAATGTTTTCTCTCTTTGCATGTTTGCTATTTCCTCTAATTGACAAACTGCTTCTCTTGCTATTTTTTTTAACTTTAAAAAAATGCTCTTCTGTAGGAATCAGAATTCTATTTGACTTTCTGATAAAAAAAATATGAAAAGAAAAAGCAAACCTAGAACTTTGGTGTTTTCAATTTTGCCTGCTCCCAAGATGCTTCTGAAACCTTGTTGTCTCTAGGTTGTTTCCAGGCTTCTTTGTTACTGTGGACACTTACTTAACCTCACTTGCCAGATCCTTTAAATAGGCCCTTGCTCCCCGTGTGCAATGCTCTCATGGAAGACTGGGGACTGGATTACGTGATCTTGCTATTACCACTTTGTGGGGTTCACCCATGCGAGCCTGCACTTGACCTTCTGTAAAATGGAATAAAATACAGAGAGGGCTGCTATGACCAGCCCCATGTGATTGTGCAGCTCAGGGCAAGCAAAAGTTTCACTGAGGAGAAAATTCTCTCCAGCTAAGCTCCCTTTGTGCTGTCAGCTCAAGTCTGCCTTGGAAGGAATACGGTGTAAGGGCCACTGCTGTTCGCTGTCTAGGTCTTCCCAGTTTAAGCCTTTTCTCACCAAGCACTTTTTTTTTTAAAATTATTTTTATTTTGTTTTTAGCATGAGAATGTAATTTGAACAGCCTGGCAAGCTTGTGAACATGCAGGTTTTCTTGGGTGGAGGGCACTGGTCTGCACTGGTTGCGGAGGTTCTAATTGAGAGCTGTGCTCTTAGCATTGAGCTCACCTGAGTTCCTTAGACGGTAGTACCTGAGGGAACCAAAGATAGAAACTATCGTCCCACTAAACACTCAGCAGAGCTGGGTGGTGGTGGCATTTGCCTTTAATCTTTAACTCAAAGGCAGGCTGATCTCAGAGTTCAAGGCCAACCTGGTAGCCTGGTCTATGGAGGGAGTTCCAGGACTGCCAGAGATACACAGAGAAAACCAAAACCCAAACCCAAACCCAAACCCAAACCTAAATCAAAACAAACAAACAAACAAACAAACAAACACATCACTCAGCAGACTATTGCAGGCACTTTTCTCATTTTCCTTTAATAAACAGTGGCACGAAAATGTTTCCAGATGCAAATAAGAGTACCTTGTAACGCTTCTTTATTAATACTATTTTTAAACGGTCCAGAAGCTAACTAAGTTGGAGGCTAGAGAGGAGACTCGGCAGTCAAGAGTGTTTGCACCTCTTGCAGAAGACCCCGGCTCAGTTTCCACCACTCATGTACTGCTTCACAGTTGTCTTTTGATAACTGCAGTTTTAGGGACTCTAATGCCTTCTTCTGGCCTTTGTACACATCAGCCATACATGCTGCATACACACTTGTGTGCATGCACATGTGTACATACACATACGATAAAACACTCAAACACATGAAATAAAAGTAAATAAAGTCTTCTAAAAATCTAAATTGGTTAAATCAGAATATATTCATTACTGAAAAGGCAGGCCTGGACCTTTGTGTGCCATATTCCTTCCTAGGAAAAATCCTACAGCATTAAGATTTATTTCACTGCTATCTTGTAGATTCATAGCAAGTGCTGCTATCAGTAGCCTTATAATCTAGTGCTGCCATATTGCAGGAACACATGAGCCTCCAAAAAACCCTGAGCTAACAAACGCAGCCAGTGGAAAAGGTGAAAATTGACTTTCAGGTGACGATAGAATGCTGAGAAGTTGGAGCTTTGGAAGTTTCCCCCAGTGCTGTTTCCCTGATTCTTGTCTTAGTATAAATTTATGTGGCTATATTGTAGCACACTATAAACTTGATAGTTTTGTCAGGCTCTTATATAAATGCATAACCTAGGCATATACAATATGTTAAGACTAGGAGATAAGTTTCTAATTTTTTATCGTATGTGTAGTATTGAAGATAGTTTTGTACTATATACAAAATTATAATTAATAATTGGTATGATGGCTTATATACTATCAAATGAGAAAAATCTTTAAATTTATACATTTAAAACTCTTAAATTTTTTAGCTTAAATTTAATTTTTTGAGAGTTTCATTCATGAGTATACTGTATTTACACCATCGCTACACCCTTTGTTTCCTTTCTCCAACTCTAGTGTCCCCCACATCATTCTAGAATTACAACCTCTTTTATAATAATTATTTTTTCATACACACACACACACACACACACTCATGCATACGCACATACACGCTGTAACCTATAAAAACCCTACTGAATCCAGTTAGTGCTGCCTATATGGATGCATTTAGGGTTCACCACTGACAATTGTGTAATCAGTTAGGGGACTCATCCTTGGAAAAAGTGGACTCTCCCTTCAGCAGCCAATGACTTTATCTAGGAGTAGGGCTTTGTGAAATTTCCCTCCATCTCTGTTTATATGTCAGCCTGTGTGTGACACACTACCTCGCCGAAAAGGAGCACGTCACACTCAAGATTCTTCTGACAGCGTCTTTTATTGTTATAGCTCTTTTAGTTATCAGGATGAAAGATGGAGAACAGAGGACCCCAAAACCCAGAATGTTCTGACTATATACTTTCAAAGAGACATGATCTGCCCTCATTGGTTACAGACTAAGGTCTCATTTACATATCCACTGATAGTACTTTCAGCGGGAGATTTTGCGCCTTGCGCATGCGCACAGCTGTAGACACCAAGGCCAAGAAGAAGCAGGAACAGGAAGCCAGCGCCATCTTGTAATGGCGAGTGTATAGCTACTTCAGCAAATGCAACATGGCTCCTAACATCTCCCCCGTCTTTATTAAATAGCATATAGTGACTAGAGACCTTTTGTGCCTTAGTCCCGCGCAATGGGAACCCGAGCCTTGGGAGGCATCAAAAGTCTGTCCCGTCTACAGCTTGGTGCAATGGGTTCCTGTGCCCACAAGCGTGCATAAACGGAACAGCGTCTCAGCACTTCAGCATATTCAACCAAGCTTGAGGGGATGCTCCAGTCTCAATGGCCAAAAATGCCTGAGCAATAACTACTTTATCACGTTGTTGTTGAGTTTTCATTTTACAGAACAACCAGAGTAAGATCAATGTCCCTCCAAGTAGCATACAGCCAAACAAACCTACCCCCACCCACTCCTTAAAGAAGGAAAATGCAGAAAAAAGCCAAGAGGTAAAGTCCTTGAAACTGATTATATCAAGGCTTGTATTGTTGAGGTCTAATATCTTCAACTGTAATTCTTCTTGAAGAAACTCCAACTCCTGGTTCCAATTCCCCTTCAGATATTCTGAAATAATAGAACTGTTAACAAGGGAAGAATTATCAAAAAGTAAGGGGGTTATACATAGGGAATGTGTGGAAGCCACACAAGAAAGTTGTACGACATCTCCAAGCGCTTGTAATTGTTGTTGTAATAAGTCAATGCGCTGATTGACCAGTAAGACCCCTGAGGCCAAATGAGCATCAGTTCTTTTCACTGTCTCAAGTGCATCAGATGCCTTTTCAGTAATTTGACTAATAAGTGAGGCTGTTTGCACTTGATTGGCCATGGCAATACCTGCAGTCACTGCAGCTGCAGCAGAAACAGTAATGGCAGTGATTATAGCTGCTGTAATGCCAAAATCTCTTTTTTGTCTCAATAATTGTACGATAGTAAAATCTTTGGGGTCAGCTTCAACAGGTACTGGTACAAATGTGGGAATATTCACCACAATTGCTGTCCGGTTTTTTCCATTCCAACATTCTGTTAAGTAACATGTAATATTAGGACTATGGCAATTAATTATTGAGCTGTTTTCAAACAACTCTTCATCAAATATAAGGAAAAAATATGGTGCTTGAACACACACTAGCGATGGCTCAAGCGTATAATTAGAATATTGTTGATTAATCTTCAAATTAGATAAACTGATCTTTGTTTTATTACTTTGCGTGGTCTCCACTGACATTATTAGATGTATGGAAGCTTCCTTGTAAATTAGCAAAAGCTGATATACTAGTAGATGCCTCGGCATCATTTATAATTATCCATTTGAAAAATGGCCACTCACTCCCAGGGCCAGAATGAGTGTTATTTGCTTTAAATCTTTTTAACTTTTGATTAAAATAAAAACCCTCCGATAGTTTAAATTTCCGTAATTCTGGTGGTTGACATGCTGTAAATGTCGGAGGAAAATCCAATAATGGATAGCACCATGGTATCTGTCTTTTAGCGGTCACATTAAGAGGAGAATTATCAGGTAATGGTATAGTTACATTGCTAGTGAGCACAATGGTAGTGATATTAGAAGATGTATTATTACCACCAGTTCCACTTCCACTAGTTGCTCCAGTACTTATTTGTGACAGGGCATTCATTAATATCCCTGTGGGAATTTTATTAGCAACAAGTGGATCTTCCCAATATCCCAATTTCATTTTTGTAATTTTAATACATGGCCCTTTCCCAGAGCTAATAGTCTCATTTTGGAAAGTAAAACATAATGCCGTATTTAATTTTATTGAGGTGGCATTATATGGTTCTGTTTCAAACCTAGGCGTTTTGATGCATGGTGCTTCCATGGCACAACTTGTAGATAAGAATAAAGGAAGTTTAGTCGAATTAGCATGTACAGGCATTGGAACGGGCCATGTTCTCACTATTGCCCACAGAGGTAGGCTGCTCCTTATGGGAGTCCAAAGAATTAATATCAGAAACATTGACGTCCACAGCCTCTGGATCCGGATTTTCTTTTTCTCCATCCTTCACTATTCTTGTCAATCTTGTTGGTACCCAGATCGGATTTTCTTGCTCCTGTGGGAAAATACAAATAGCTCCCCTGGATCTTATTAATATTGGATCCGGGCCTTTCCATTGATTGGTTAACACGTCCTTCCACCGGGCGTACTCTTTTGGAGACAATGGCGTAGAGGCATGTCTATCTGCGGCGGACCGTCCATCCACATCCAAATTTAAGAAATTTAAAGTAAATAAGGCCAGTGAGATGGATGATTTAGGCCCCATGGTATGGCCTATTCCCCCATTTTGTTTTTGTAAATAAGTTTTCAATGTACCATTAGCACGTTCAACTATGCCTTGAGCTTGTGGATTATAAGGTAATCCTGTAACATGATGAATATCAAGGCACATGCAAAATTGTTGAAAAGTTTTTGAAGTATAGGCTGGGCCGTTATCTGTTTTTAGTTGCATGGGTTCGCCCCATGCGGCCCAGGCCTCAAGACAATGAGTAATAACATGTGATACTTTTTCTCCTGCTAGAGGGGTTGCATGAATAATCCCCGAACAGGTATCTACTGAAACATGTAGGTATTTCATCTTTCCAAAGGCTGTATAGTGAGTGACATCCATTTGCCACACATGTAAAGGTTTAAGACCTCTGGGATTCACCCCTATATGAGGAGGGTGTCTAAATTCAGCACATGAAGTGCATTTCAGAACAATATCTCGTGCTACCTCGAGAAATGTTAAACTTAAGTCTTAGAGTATTTGCATTAACATGATATAAGGCATGAAATTTCTCAGCTTGTTGTTCTACAGTACCTGCCCAAAACATTTGTTTTGTGCCCTTATCAGCACGGGCGTTACCTAAGGACAACGGTCCAGGAAGTAAGGAATGAGCCCGTATGTGTTGAATAAAAAATGGGTGTTGTCTGGCTCTAATTAACATTTGTATCTCATTAAAGAGGGAAAAGACAGTGCTTTTAGGACTAATGTAGTCAGCAACTTCTAGCTGACGTACTGCATTAACAACATAATAGGAATCAGATATGATATTAATAGGGGTTGGATAAGTTTTAAGGACCACCGCAACAACTGCACATTCTACCAGTTGTGGCGATGTATAGGAGAATTTAATCTGAATAGCCTTGTTCCGAACAACATAGCACCCAACACCTGTTTTTGAGCCATCTGTATAAACATCTATGGCCTCTGGTAAGGGTTCAAGGCTTGTTAATCTAGGAAATATAAAAGCATTATTGATTGTAAATTGTAATAAAGGATGTTTAGGATAATGATTATCAATAATGCCTGCGAATGTACACCGCAGTATTGCCCAAGAATCTATGGTAACGCACAATACCTGTAATTGCTGGGCTGTGTATGGGCAGATAGTGGCATCTGGGAATCTCCCAAAATGTTCTGTTGCTGATTTTAACCCTTAAGTGCAATATTAGCCACAGCAGTTGGGTAATGACACAAGATTCTACCAGGAGAATTATGAGGGTGAATCCATAATAAGGGACCACACTGCCACAGAACGGCAGTGGGTTGTTTAGGTGATGGAATAATACACAGTTGAAATTCTTTATATGGATCTAACCGAGTTAGCTGAGCATGTTGTATGGCCAATTCCACTTTATCTAATATTTGATGAGCTTCTGGAGTAAGTTCTCGGGGTGAGGTAATAGCACTGTCTCCTTCTAGAATTGTAAATAAAGGTTGTAACTCTGCAGTGGTTAAATTAAGATAAGGGCGTATCCAATTAATATCGCCCAAAAGCTTCTGGAAGTCATTTAGGGTCTTTAATGTATCTCTCCTAATAGTAACCTTCTGTGGCATTATATAAGTAGGAGAAATGACGGCTCCTAGAAAGTTTCCCACTTCTCCTTCTTGTACTTTTTCGGGGGCTATATGCAACCCTCTTGATAAGAGTGTTTCTTTTAACAACACAAAGGCCTGTGACAATTTATTTATATTTTTTGAACATAATAAAATATCATCCATATAGTGACACATTCTAATAGCAGGATATTGTATACGTACAGGCTCTATAGCTTTAGAAACATAAATTTGACACATAGTAGGACTATTAGCCATGCCTTGAGGTAGAACTCTCCACTGATACCTTTTATCAGGTTCTTCATGATTAATGCTAGGCAAGGTAAAAGCAAACCTCACCTTATTGTTCATAAACAAGTTGTTCAATTAATGGCATGGCAGATTCTGAATCTCCAAAGATCCTTCCTGCAGCCTCCATCATCCTGGCAACAAAGTCTGAAAATGGCTCATTAGTTCCTTGGATGATCTTTGTTAAGTTTCCAGAGACCTGCCCTCTATTAGGTAAACTTTTCCATGCTTTGATGGCAGCCTGATTAATCTGTTCATAAACTTGTGCTGGATATAGGGTCTGATTAATTGCCCATTGCCCCTGGCCAGTGAGCATATCAAAGCTCCATTGGGGGTGATTTTGTGCCATGTTATCTCTGGCCTGTGTAGCACACAAATCATGATAAAGAGATTTCCATTCTAAGTATTTGCCTGTAGGGACAATTGCCTTGATAGTACTACACCAATCCCCAGGCGTCATAGCACTTTCTGCAAGTCTCTCTATTAAGGCTTGGGTAAAAAAAGAGGCATTTATACCATATGTTTGCACCGATTCTGCCAATGACTTTAATTGTTTCAAGTCTAAACTTCGATGGTATCTCTGCTGATTCTGATCTTCAAAAACCGGAAAGGCTGCTCTAATCCTTCTTCTCTCCTTTTCTGGAATCAAGGAGGTGGCTATTGGAATAACATGTCTCCTAGCCTGTTCCTGTTTTGTCTTCCGCACAAGCAGCTGCGGCGCCGATGGCAAAATGCCAGGCGCATAAGGAGGATCCGGACGATATCTTTCTTCCTCATAATGAGCTGCCTCCTCATCTAATTCTGCTTGTTCATCCGAATCCAACCCATCCTGGGACGAAGTATTGTCCTCGTTTTCTCCATCCTCAGAGGACGTCTCCTCTGAGGCGGAGTCATTCAGTGTTAATTTTCTAAACCTAGACAAGGCTGGATAAATTTTTTTAGATTTCTCTGACTGAGCTATTTTCTCAGCTCCATTCTCTTTTTTCTTTTTTCTTTTCTCCCCCTCCTTCTTCTGACATGGAGGGCATAAAGGCTGTTTATCATTGCCTTTTCTTCTGCTAGCATTCCCTTCCTTTTCTGCTTCTGATAGGCTATCCTGACACTGAGTAAGGACCCTTTGTCCTTCTCTAATCTTTTCTTGGCATTTCTCATCCGCTATGCATGCCTGAATCATCTTAAAATCAGGTAACGTGCCTGCTCTCAATCTTCCCTCCTCCTTTTCCCGGGCTAAATCAGCTCCTAACTTTTCCCATGATCGCTTGGTAAGGGATCCTGTAGGACCATACCACGGAGCAACTCTATCTACCTCTTTAAAAAACTTCAAAAGAACCCCATCTGAAATAGTCAAGCCGCTTTCCTGCAGCAGCGCCTGCACTGCCACTAGAGCCGGCTTAAACTGTTGATTGCCCATAATTCTTTATCTACAGGACTGGGTGAACCTGCACAGTTATCTGCCTGTGATTTACGGTTCACTTTGAAAAGGAGGACATGTACACTCCCATCCCTTAATATGACAATTAAGGCAAAAGCAAAACACGAGAACAACCACCGCCCAGACAGGGATAGCGAAAGCAAGACCAAGCATAGGATCCACCATATCTTACAGAAAAGTGTCTAGACTTACTGCACCGTCAGTTCTGAATCTTGTCTCTGCGAGCTAAGCAGGGTCCTTCAGGGTAGACAATCCTCGGGGGCATTCGGCTTCCACTCCCGGGTTTCGGCACCAAATGTGACACACTACCTCGCCGAAAAGGAGCACGTCACACTCAAGATTCTTCTGACAGCGTCTTTTATTGTTATAGCTCTTTTAGTTATCAGGATGAAAGATGGAGAACAAAGGACCCCAAAACCCAGAATGTTCTAACTATATACTTTCAAAGAGACATGATCTGCCCTCATTGGTTACAGACTAAGGTCTCATTTACATATCCACTGATAGTACTTTCAGCGGGAGATTTTGCGCCTTGCGCATGCGCACAGCTGTAGACACCAAGGCCAAGAAGAAGCAGGAACAGGAAGCCAGCGCCATCTTGTAATGGCGAGCGTATAGCTACTTCAGCAAACTCGACATGGCTCCTAACACCTGTGTGGTCATCACAGGTCCTGTGTAGTCAGCCATACTGTTGAGAGTTCACGGTGGCAACATTCCCCTCCTGTCCTGAAGAAAGTGTCTGAAGAAAGTATGCTGGTCCTCTGGCTCTTAAAATCCTTCTACTGTCTTTCCCTCCATGCTCCCTGAGGCTTCTGTTTAGGGTATTTGATTTAGATGTATCCACTGGCGTTATGCAGCCCATGGCCGTGTGCTCTTCTCATTTTCCCTGTATCGCTGTAGTGGTCTCCATCTGCTGTAAAACCAGCTTCTTGATGAGGGTAAGAGCTACACTGTGCAGAGAGCAAGTGTGGGTGACAGCATTATTTTCTGATTCAGCAGTCAGAGTTTGGAACTATGAAATGATATCCATGCAGTTCTAGAATTGTTTCTTTGCCCTGGCAAGTTTTAGAAGAATGATGAGAAGGAATTTTTGTGATCCAGATAAAATCAATGTGTTTGATAGGAATATGAGAACCAGGATTTGTACTAAAGATGGACTTCTGCTACAGTTTATTCATGGAAAAATGGTTCAGGATATACAGTTATGTCTCTTGTCAAAGAACTGATCCAGAAAAATAGTTCCTTAGTTGCATAAAACCATTGCAGGATTTAAAAAGGAAAGAATAGATTCACCAGGTATGTAATAAATAAGGTATTCAGCAAGACTATGTAGTTGAAAGAAAAAGGTGAAACTTTAAAATGGATTTTGTAAAGTAGATCAGTATTCCATAGTTATTCAACTCTGTTCAACAGTTACAGTATTAAGTACTGATACTTAATAATGATTTACACTATGCATACAGAGACAAGGGGTGTGCAGAGAAAAATCCTAGTTTCAAGTATACAAGGTGTGTTACAAGCACCTCACATCTAGCCTGTCCAACATCAGAGTTCTCCTTTCTGTTTTTTTTTTAATTTAATTTAATTTAATTTAATTTTTTTTATTTTTATTTTGTCTCCAAGTGTTGTCACTTTGTTTCACTTGGAATTAGAGAACAAGGAACATTTTTCTTTAGTTCCTTCAGGTTCCACTGCTCTGATAGGGTCCTTTAAATCCGTGCTTTAATGTCCATCTGCATTTCTATTATCTTCTCAAAGATCACTATTTGCTTTTACCCTAATTTTATGACAGTTTATAGGAAAATTAAAGGGAAAAAAAAAGATAGACCTAAATAAATAGTATACTATATAGAGTTTAAGAAACTGCCTCGTGAGCCTTACCTAGTAAGTGCTGCAAGGCAGGAATGGTTAGTGACATTTTAAAATGCTGTTAAAAAATACAAACACACAAACAGAACAGAGATAGTAGGTAGCCTTCAAAGGTAAAAACTGTTCACACTCTGATACATAAAACATGATTGTCTTCATTGACAAAGGCAGTGGAAATTTGGATGCAGTTGTAGGTGTGGGCAAGAGAAAAGGAATCAGGAGAAATGCTTTGCATATTTACTGTGAAATCTTGATTGAGATGGATGGTGTCCTTGAGAATTAAATCTTAAACTTCCTCTGATCGCAGTAATTAAGAAGACCTTAGAAAATGAATCTATACTCAAAATTCTTTGTGTAACACACACTCTCTCTCTCTCAACTCACATCAAAGCCTTGCTAAGCAGTGTATGCGGGCTTTATCAGAGAAACCCTCGGTAGTAGATATATATATATATTTATATATCTATATGTATTTATATATGAAGTCATTTAGTGCAAGGGATTGGTGTAGGCAGCTGATCAGTTTGGGATGTGGGGCTGGGCAGGCTGTCAGGAAGGGCGGGCTTATTGCAGTTTGTCAAGTGTTGAACCTACAGTCAATGCAGTTGCTGAAGATAACCTCATATTTGCTCTTCAGACCATTGGACTGAGTAAACCAGCTCAATCTTTACAGAAGTCTGCAAAATGTGTTCACAACTACAGCTGGCTCCCTTGAGTAACAGCCCTGTACAAGGTGATCCATGGAACACTGTCACAGTGCTTTCTAACAAACTTTACTGAAACTAGCAATAATCTTTATACATGTTGGGCACCCCTAATGCGGAAATATGAAATCTGAAGTTTTCCAAGATATGAGACACACAATTTATGAGTGCTCAACCAGTGATGTCTTTATAGATATTCATAAAGTGAAAAATACCAGATCAGAAACACTAGTCGCAAACATTCCTGACAAATGCTTGGTCTGGTCAGAGTTTTTCTGGAGATTATGATGTAGGAAATACAACTCTGATACTTAGCCTTGATTTAGATAAGAAAGTCATAGGAAATCTTGACATCAAAATTACTGAAAAAAAATTTAATCAGAGCCTGAGCATCAGGAGACTCAGATCATAGTGATGTTTTGCAGAAGCTAACACATGAAAGAATGTTTTGCTGAAACCAACACAGGTGAAATGTTTTGCTACAGCAAACAAGTGAAAGGACACAAGGTGTTTAGAACGGATACAATTATGATTCCACAGACAGTGGGAGCTTGAGCATTGGTCTGCTTTGCTCTGGCTTGCTAGTCTATGTTGATGATACACGGATTGGTTTGCCTTACATTGCATTGCTGAGTTTCCCTTGTGGAGACTTCATGGAGAGAAACTCACCAAAGAACTTCTGTTTGAGATACCTGCAGCCTCTCGCTGCCTTCGCAGGCTCTAGCTGATTGGTGAGCCCCACGGTTTCTTTTGGATTGAACTGCCCTTACTGATTCAAATACACCAGACTGCTACTGCTGGTCCATGTTTGGTGTTTGCTAGCGGACTGGACTGAGAATAGTGAAGATTGAAGTTGCCCCAAAGAATTATTTCTAAACAGGTCCACTTCCCCATATCCTAATAACCTTTCTTTTTTACTACATCTTGTGGGTGATGGGTTAGAGAGGAGGTTGACCCCTTATTAGAGTGTGAAAAATTATATGCCCGCATCTTGAATTTTACAAATATATCCCAGACTCTCCACCAGAAATGACCCTCTCAATCCCGGTGGACAGCACGGCTCTACTTTTTTCTAGTGTAGGTTCATTTTGCCTGTTCTTGAATCAGTCACCCATACTCTTGTGTCTGTCTTTTGCTCAGTCAGGGTTGTTTTGTTTTTTGGTTTTTTTTTTGAGTGTTTATCTATGTTGAGTGTTATCAGCATTATCCATGGTAATGTTAGTGGTAGATTATCAGTTTCTATTGGTAAGTCAGTTTTGGTTAATATGATGATGTAAACATTGTTTTCTCAACATATTGCTTCATTTCTTCACAAAATGAGTCTGTAGAAATGGAACACAGTTGAGTGTGTGGTTACACATCACTCAGCATGGGCTTTCCCAGTGTCTCCCACTCCAGCAGCCACACACGAGAGTTCTTACATTTTGTCCGTCACTTAGTGTTGTCGGTGTTGAAATGTTAGCCGTTCTGGTAGTTGTGAATTATCATAGGCTGCATTTGGCTTTGCGTTTTGAATGTTTTTGTTAGTGTGTATTAGCTGTGCTTACCCCTAGTCCCTGCACATGTACACATGTATTCCGATCACATCGCAGCCACACCCCTCGTTACACTTTGTGTTCTCCTCCTGCTCCTCTTTCCAATCAGGTCCTCTTCTGTATTGTTTTTGTTGTCTGACCCAGTGAATTTCATCATGGTTCCTGAAGGAGCATGAGTAGAGAGCTGTTTTTATGGTCTCTTGCATTTTCTTGGTTATACTAGTTTCTCTGATCTCGAAAATGCTTAGCTTTTAAAAGCATAACTTTACTTTGTGGTAATTTAATAATACTCATAAAAAACCATAAACTAGTTCAATTTCCGTGTACCTTTTACCCAGTTTTCCCTAATGGTAGCTATGTAATCATCATACATGCGTTTCAGCAGGTGATATTCCCTCAAAGAACCAAGCTTGATATTGGAGGGGAGACCCAAATCTCATTCTTTCATATATAAAGTCTTGTCATACATGACACATATAAACATATTTAATGTCTGTGTGTAATCAGTATCACATAGGGTCACAGTCAAAGACAAAGCTCCTTTCAGGGGAAAAACATAACAGAAAAGGTTGGAACATGCTACTGTGACCCACTGTGGAAAACCTGGGGGTTAACACTGGCACCAGGCTGTTGCCTCTTAGCCAGACCACCTATCTCTATTTCTTTTCTTGCCTATAGTTAGTTGTATGGCATATTTCCCTGTGTAAAGGTTAAAGTAAGTATGCCCACAGTCAGCAGCAGAGCCAGTCTAACTACAGAGAGCATCCCCGTGTTGGCTCTCAGCCGCTTGTTTTCTGTCAGTGCACCTTTCTCCCTGCAACCTTTAAGGTCTGTTCATTCAGTGCGATACCCTTGGACTCTCTCCAAGTTGTTGTATGTCAGAGGTCACTTCGTTTTATTGCTAATGTTCTGTAGTCTGAAGAGCTGTTGCACGTCCACTTACCTGTTGCACGTCCACTTACCTGTTGAAAGCTTTGTGTTATGTATTATAAATATAAA
Source organism: Arvicanthis niloticus (assembly GCF_011762505.2). Taxonomy (NCBI): domain Eukaryota; kingdom Metazoa; phylum Chordata; class Mammalia; order Rodentia; family Muridae; genus Arvicanthis; species Arvicanthis niloticus. The sequence goes on along the minus strand of NC_047678.1, from coordinate 38,425,688 downwards.
CAGACCTACAGTGAGGTTTATGCACAGTTGTTCACAAGAACATGAATTTGCAATTTTCTGGAGTAAATCCACAAAACTCTGCTTAGTTGTATGATAAATGTATGGTTAGCTGTATGGTGGAGATCCACCTCATGTCCCAGAGTGGCACGGTCAGAAGTTTCTCAGCAGCACACAGGGGATGCATTTACTCTCTGTCAACTCCTTGGCATTTAAATCATTCTGACAGACTTTTATTACTATCTCCTTGTTCCTTACTTTGGCCTTCTCTAAAGTAGTAACATTGAACATCTCTTCAGATGCTTTTCCCCATCTGTGTATCTCCTTTATGTAATGTCTGTTCAAGTCTTTTGCCCATTTATAATTGGCCTTGTTTTTCACTAGTTAAAATTATCACCATAGTGTGTGTACCTGTGTGTGCACATGATAATATGGGTGTGTGACTATGAATGACATAGAGGGCAGAAGACAACATTGTGTGGTCAGGTCTCTCTCTTTTTCTCTTTTCACTCTTGGTTGGGCTCCAGGGGTAGAAACTCAAGGTGCTAGGCTTGTGCAGCAAAGGCCTGTACCCACTGAGGTGTCTTGCCAGCCTTGTATGGTTGTTTTCTTATTGATGAGTTAAAGGCTTTTCATATGTTTTCAATATAAGTCCTTTGTCAGATGAGATTTATAAAACTTGTTTCTCTCCATAGTTTGCCTTTCATCTTATCCTCTGTCTCCATCTATCTGTCTGTCCACTTATTTTTGACAACGCTGTGGTGGAACCCTTATCTTACACTTACTGGACAAGTGCTCTCTGAGCCACACGCCAGTGCACAGCTCCATTTGGCTTTCTTCACTGGTCACTGTGACTGACCACTCTGGATGGTTCCAGGTCAGAAGAGCTGCTGCCAGAACTATGCATGACAACCTTTCTGCTCACACTGTCCCAGCTAGTATGGCTCCTAGACCCCAGGTGCACCTGTTGATCCAAATGTTGAACCATGGATGTCTTACCTTAATGGGTGCCTTCACAGAGCAGAATTTTGAAAGTTTACTGAAGTCTAAGCCATTTTTTTGTTTGTTTGTTTTAACCCCCTTTCTTGGCTTATAGGTTTGATGTTATATATAAGTCAGCTCTTCCTGATTCTGGGTCCTGATGACTTTTTTTTCTGTGATTGCTTCTAGAAGTTTTTATCTTTGGTTCTTTATTTTGAAATTGTAGATTCACATAAAGTTACTAAAAATACCATGTAGACTCCTATATATTCTTGTGACAGACTTTTGTAGGAATGATATATAATTGTAAGATGATATTAAAACCACAAAATAACTACATAGTAGCCCTCTTGACTTTTCTCCAGTTTGAAGTGCTGGGGACCTAACCCAGGATCTTGAACATGTTGACAGACACTCTCCACGTGAGCAGCGTCCCAGGCAGTTTTGTGTGTTTCTAGTTTGCCATTCACTTTTCTAAGGAAGGTGTCCCAGTGTTCTGTGTTCCTCTTTGAAGTGTTATACTAGCTATTGGATTTATGTTGTTTTGCTGTTTTTGTTTGTTTTGTTGGATATTTAGATTTTTTATTGAATTAAATAATTTACTTTTATAAATGTTTTTCTTTATGAATGTATGTTTAATTTTGTCTTGTGTTGTAACTGAATCAATTGATGTATACTCACTCTATTAATAGGATGAATTATGCATACTTATTATATTTTAAAATAGTGTACCAATCTTGAGTTGCTGAGATAAACCTAACTTACTTATGTGGTTTTCTTTTTATGCATTGGGTTAGATTCACCGGTGTTTTTAGAGAACACTTACGTCTGTGTTGATGAGGTATACTGTGTGTATGTGCTTGTATGCCCGTGTGCTTGTTATAAATACTGCCTTTGCTTTGGGTGTTAGCATAATATTGCTGTCCTGAAATGTGTTAGGAAGAGACTAAAATTGATATTATTCGTTCTTGAAGTATTTGGCAGAATTTACTAATAGAAGCTCCCATGGCCAGTCTGTTGATTTTAACAGCAGAAGCTTCCATTTTAAAAATCTGATTTGTCTTTCTTTCATCCTTTTCACTGTGTTGTGTTCTTTGTTATTTTCTTAGTCTCCTTACATGAAATTCACTTTCCCCCCTTTCTGGTTTTATAAATGGAAGTTTAGATTATTAGTTTCAGAGTTCATTTTCTACTGTGAGCTTTACTGCAGTAAGTTTTCTCCTGTGCATACTGACGTATCCCACAGGATTAAGTATGCTGGGTTATTGTCATTCATAAAGTGTGTGTATCACAGGATTAGGTATGCTGGGTTATTGTCATTCATAAAGTGCGTGTATTTAATGTTGTTGAGTGCTGTTTGCTTTCTACTTTGAGTGTTTTCTTTATGTGTAGTGCTTTGTAAGTTAATTGTTTTAGTGATTATACTATAGATTACAATATGTGTGTATAATTTATAAAGGTCAATTACCATCCACATTTTATCATTAAGTGACAGGTAGGTATCTGTGGATACTTTTTCTAAGTGTTTGTGTGCATGTGTGTTCAGGTGTGAGCAGGTGCATGGAGGTTGAGGAACATCCTGGGCTGTCATCCTCAGGAATACTGTTTGCCTCCTTTGAGACTGGATCCCTCTCACTGCCTGGAGCTCACCAGTTTGGCTTCGCTGGCTGGCCAGTGAGTCCTCACCTTCTCAGTACTGGAATTACAAGTACATGTCCCCATGGCTGGCAGATGGATTATGTGGGCTCTAGGGGTAGGTTCTTGTGCTTGCACAGAAGCCCTTTACTAAATAAACCATTCCCCCGTATCCCTCTGTCCCCCTCCCCTTTGAGATAGTGTCACTTGTAACCCAGGCTGGCTTAGAACCTTCCATACGATGGGACTGCAAGTATTTAACACCATGCCTTGCTGGAATGTAAATATCTTTAAAAATGCATTATTATTATTTTTTTATGTGTATGGGTGTTTTGCCTCTATTATGTCTGTGTACCAGTGTATTCTTGAGGCCAGAAGATGGCATCAGGTCTCCTGAAACTGGAGTTACAAATGGTTGTGAGCAGCCATTTGGGTGGTGGGAATATAACATCGTCCTCTGAAAGAGCAGCCAGTGATCTAACCACTGAGTCATCTCTCCAGCCCAAATGTAGATATCTTAATCACCACCAAAATTGCTTTTATGGTCCATTTGTTTTTAAGAATATCTTTTCATGAATGGAGAACGCTGTTCTCCTGTTTAAAATTGAAGAAATTTACTGCACTTAGTCTTTCTGTTGCATTCTCCGTTGTTATTCTTCTAAATTTCCTTTCAGAGTTTCTTTCCATTCTAAATAACTTTTCCAATTGTAATACTTCTTGACTCATCCCCTGGATCTCTTTTCCTGTGTCATCTTCATTTGACTGTTGCATATTGGTTTGTGTCTGCCAATCATGCTAATGCTTTTTATAAATTAGTAGCTTTCTTGTAAAGGCGGTTTCCTTTTCTGTGTGTAGAATTATTTCATCTTTGACAGCTGTAATTGTACTTCTTCCTTTCCAATCTGGGGCCCCCCCCCCCCCCCCATTGATTGTACCATCTGGAAAGTCAAGTCTGGAAAGTGTAGGATAATGCGTGGTAAGAATGGTAAGAGTTACCTGCTCTATCTTGATTGCTTTCCCAGGAGAAGTTTGAACGCTGGGTGTGCTGGTGAGAGTTAGATGTTATTTATCACATGGACAGCTTTTTCTTTTCTTACTTTGCTGAGATCCTTTCCTCTATATGGATATTGTATTTTGGCAGGAAACTTTTCAACATCTGTTGTCATTACTGTGTTTCCCCTATTTATTTTTTGTGTGAATTTCACTTACTGATGTCTGTATGTTCAGGGACTCTTGAAGTCCTGCAGTAGATACTGCTTGGTCATAAAGTACTGCTGCTTTTGTTTGTTTTTAACGTATCGTTATATTCAATTTGCTTATTGCTAAGAATTTTGCATCTGTATTGATCAAAGGGGCAGTAGAGTGTTTTGTGTTTATGTGTGTGTTTCTTATAACTCTGGTTTTGATATTAGGATACTATTAACTAAGAATGATTTTCAGGATGAAGGATTTATACAGAACTTATTAATTTTTAAAATGTTCAGTCAGTAGAGAAGCTATTTGGGCTGAGAATCTTCTTTCAACTATAAATTCAGTTTCTTCAGTAAATAAAAAATTATGCTGGGTATCTATTCTGAGTGAGATTCGATTTTGAGTTTCAAGAAAATTTTCCATTTTATCATCAAATTTACTGTTCAGATTTGTGAATGACATCTTATTATTTGTATGTTTTATATTTGAAGTTAGTGACCCACCATCAGTCTTAGTACACTTTATCAATTTTCATTATCTTAGTTTTTGTTTCACTGATTTTTATTTCTATTACTCTTGTTTTGCTTTTCGTATTACATCATTCCCTTTGCTTGTTTTGTGTTTTATTTGCCAGTTTTTTGGTTTTTCAAGGTAGCTGCTTACATTAATTTAAAATCTCTTTCTACATAGGCTGCTCGTACCAAGCATTTCTTTACAAGTACTGTTTTAGCTATAATATTGATCTTTTGATATATTTTCATTAACTTTGAAATAGTTTATAATTTCATTTTGATATAACTTTGGAACCAGTAGATTACCTAAAAATGTGTTACTGTTTTTAAACATATTTGGAGACACCCAAAGATCTTTCTGCCACTGACTTTTACTTACCTTGTTGTCAGAGGACAAGCTTCCTGGATTTTGAATTCTTTTAGGTGTCCAGTGATTTGCCTCATAATCAAATTACAATTTATTTCGATAAACATTCTGTTATTAAGCTAAGTATTCTATAAATGTTGTATCAAATTACTTGAAAATGTTAAGCTGTTTTACAGTTTTAAAGTGTAAAATTGAAGGTATGTTTACTTGGGGCTGGAGGTAAGGCCCAGTGGTTAGGAGCACTTGTTTCTCTTCCAGACGACCCAGGTTTGGTCTCCTTTATCTAACAGGAGCTCACAGTCATTGTAGCTCCAGTTCCAGGCATCCTGACACACTCTCCGGCTTGCATGTGGTGTCCATACATATACCCAGGCAAACATACACACACATAAAATAAAAATAAGTAAATCTTTAAAAAGATTAACTGTGTTTATCTAATATGCCATACATACGTATGTATTTAAACATGTTTGGAGATATCCAAAGATCTTTTTCCAAATATGTATGTACACACACACACACACACACACACACACATAATATATATGTATATTTATATATAGTTAACATTTTTTATCAGTATATATTCCAACTTTTTTGTGTGTGATTTTATTTTACAAAGGTTATGTTACCTCCCATCCCTCATGCTCATTTGTAACGTGATTTTGATGCAAACCATGGAGTCTTAATTTCTAAACAGGGGTGCCCCTAGTAACTTGGAAACGTATGACAATGCTGCATGAATTTGGGGACAGGGTCAGATGGCCACTGGGGCTCACCTGGCTGTCTTGAATTGTTTGATTTCTAGACATTCTTTCTCAGATTGCTGTGTCCTAACCCGCCTGGCAGACTTGAGAGCTCACAGTTAGAGAGGAGTATAGGTTACCTGCTTGTCTAACAAGCAGACTCTGCCTCTGACTGTTCCAATCCAGATATCAGATGTAGAGGTGAAGAGAGGACTGACTTCGTAAACAGACCCTCTAGTTGCAGTGTTGAAACCAACACCAGTCCTTGGGTCCTAGCAGAGAAGCCCTCGCAACCTGCAGGGTCCCTGAGTGTAAATGTGTCTGAGTCACTGTGATGGTTGAGTAGTGTTTCACAGCATTAGTAATGAGGAGGCCATGTCTCTGTTGGGGTTGAAGGAAGGAAGCAGGCATTCAATTCCTGCATTTCCAAAAGCCTTTAGCCTCACTCCTAGTTGGTGGTTGGACCCTTGTAGTGTCAGTTGTGGGGCAGTCATCTCAGAGACTCAAGGAATCTCTCTGCCATCTTGCTGCACATTCTGGTAAACACGACGCCATGTTATTCCCTTGTGTGGGTAACGAGCCTTTTATCTCACAGGGTTAGGCATTTTATTCAAGGCTGCTTAGATACAGTCTGTGCCCCAATTCTGTCTGAGAACTCATGTCTGTTCATTTATTTATTTTTATTCTATTTTTTTTCAAAATCTTCTCTCTTATGCTTTTAACTCTTAGAGCTCAATTACTCTTTTATAAATTGTGGTTGGTTATTCTGTGACACTTTGTTCTTCAAACTTAGATGATTCTTGGATGCTTTGTTCTTGGTGTTGGTTGTCTGCTCTGTGTGTGTGTGTGTGTGTGTGTGTGTGTGTATGTGTGTGTGTGTGTGTGTGTGTGTGTCTTCTTTATAAATATATATTGGTTTATAGCTGCCCATACCCAACAGCTATTGGCATGGTACCAGAAAGAGTTTGGGGGCTCCAAATCTTAGAAACTTCCTGGGATTTGAGGGTTAAATGCCTTTCTTTCACTCTGTGGTATGACAGCAGTGGAAGGTTAATAGCCTGTGGTTTCTGCATAGGCCATAGGTAGCTTCTGCATGGAGTAATGTCTGCTTTGGCATCAGTTTTCCTGGGGTACTCATGGAAGTATGGCTATCTCTTTTAATCAGTCTTCACCTGCCTTTTGTCTTTTGGATTCCTGTGGTAATAAGGCAATCACTCCTTTGCTTTCCAGTGCTCTCAGAATTTAGGAAGTATGTGGCTTGTGGTTGTAGTTGCTGAGTTTGCAGTTTCAGTCCATGGTAGATGGTGCACTTAGAGGGCACAGAAATCTTGCATAATTTCATAGGCCCCTCCAGTTTTGTTTTCTTCTCAGCTAGTTATGTATTTCTTAGGCCACCACTTGTCCTCAGGGTAGGGCACGGATCTTCTCATGTATCTTTTAATTTGTGTCTGTTCATCTATCTCGGCATCTCAGTTTCTGTAAAGATCAAAACATATGCAAATTCCATTAATAAGAAAATGAGATTCAGACTTTAAATTTGTGCCAGTCCGAGTAGACTGCGTTGTCGGGGAAGTATTGCAGTAAAATTTGCAGAGTTTTAGAAAGATGTTGCTTGTGACCCTCCTTTTTTCTTTTATATAAAAAAACTGCTTAGAATGATTTATAGTAATTAAAATAATCACAACTTTATCCAGTGGTAAAAGAGCCATTTAAAGCATATTTGCTTAGGCTTTTATTTTTAAGTAAACTAGAAAGCTGATTTTTTTTTTCCCTATCTGGTTACTGACTTGAAACTACCATGAAATCTCTTTCCAGAGCAGCATCTCAGACATGTTGAGAAAGATGTTCTGATCCCAAAGATAATGAGAGAAAAGGCCAGAGAAAGGTGTTCTGAACAAGTTGAAGGTAAGATTCATATATTCATACAAAGATCAAACTCATTTGTGATAATATGATGTGAATTTAATCCTTAGACTCAAAGGCAAGTAGAGTGAATTAATATGTATGAGTTGCTTCTCATGCTTCCACTGAGACACTAGCATCCCAGCTTTCAGTATTCCATTCATTTACAATTTAAAAGCATCCCTCCAACCTAGGAACAAACCCCCTTCTTCCTGAAAGTGTAGTTCTATTGAGAAAAACTTGATGTGAATGTTCAGGAGAAACTAGTTATTTTGATAATTTTGAGAAGGGAAGAAGAAACATCAAACCTAATGTAGACCTGTGAGGCAAGTGCTAGCCTGTTGTAATGTGTGCACACACAGACAACCTGTTGTAATGTGTGCACACACAGACAACCTGTTGTAATGTGTGCACACAGACTCACACAATGACGGTTTTCCTCAGTGTCATGTCACTGCATTACGAGGAGAGTCTTAATCATCAGTGCATCAGAATTTGCGTTGCGTGTTCTCTGCTTTGTCCTGTGCTCTGAAGTAGAAGTTGCTTATATAAATGCATGTAGGGGTGCCCACACATGCATGTCTTTGAAAATGCTTTTCACGGTACTGTTCCTCCGTATGGTGATTTCAGAAACGTTGTTGGCCGATATGTAATCTCCTGGTAAAATGCACATACACTGATAGTGGTAACTAAAATGGGGCTACCATAGGTCTGCAGTGTGTGGGCTGTTAGAAAAGTAGGTGTGAACTGTGCTGTAGAGATGTCTTTAAACATCATCTACCTCTTGGAATAGCCATTTAAAAAAAGCAGTAAAATTTTGCTAATGGAGCTGGGGAGATGGCTCAGTGGTTAGAGTGCTGGTTACTCTTGCAGAGACCTAGGGTGTCCCAGCACTCACGTGGATGCTCACAGTTGTCTGTAACTCCAGTCCAGGGCATATGACACCCTCTTTTGTCTTGTTGGGCTCCAGAAATGCATTCTGTGCACATATAGGCAAACCACTCATAACATATAAAAATAAACAGAAGCCTCTTTCCTTCCTTCCTTCCTTCCTTCCTTCCTTCCTTCCTTCCTTCCTCTTTCTCTTTCTTTCCTTTTTTCTTGTTTTGTGCTGAGATTATGTAGGCTATTTTTCCATCTCCCACCCCCCATTCCCTTTTCCCACAGTCACCTTTGTCCAAGCATGACAGTAATTTTTAGTGAGAGATTGTGTCACAGATCACTGCAGGTTTCTTTCTGGGGAATCAGGCTGCATCAACTATAGTTTTATGACTGTCAAAAAGTGAACATGCTAGGGACCTTTTTCTCCTCCTCCTCCTTCAGCCCTGGAATTGACTTCTGCAACACAGTGGAAATCGTAAGACAGAAACAGTCCCTATGGTAGCATTGTGCTGCTTGTATTGAGTGATTTGTATGACTATTATATCTGAAATCCTCTATCAATTAGTAATTTAAAAGTCATCCTGTGATATTGCTCTTGCTCTCACTGGAGATTAGTTGTTTAATCAGGGTACCTTCCTTCAGCTCTCCCACCCCAGGTGTCAGGAGAAATTAGCCCATTGGCACCTGCAGGGTTCAGGGCACATCTGGCATTGGCAGGTGTCACACTAACAATCCCAAGAGGCAGCTTTCCACTTGCCTCGTGGGACTTTTCAAAACACATCCTCATTCAGGCGTTGCAGGAGAAATCTTGAAAGTGTAATAAAGTATTGAAGTAAAACTTTCTACTACTAGGGAAATAAATTTGTTACGAGAACCGCAATCCAGAGGGCATTTTTCTCTCCTTTATTCTGTTTCGTAGCCCACTGTCCTGTGACGCTTTGAGTGCAGGAGAGCTAGCTACGTGTTCTTTGTTAACTTTCCCGATGAAAATGCAAAATAACTGCATGACTTTGGGTTTCTGTACCAAACTTACTTGTAGAAAGTGAAACTGTTTCGGTTTCTGAAGTAAAAGAGAAGACTGTAAAATATCTGTGCTTTACAGTGACTACATTACAGTGGTGGAAAATAATGCAGTTTCAAGTTTTGTCAAAAATTGAGTTATTTAGCATGTTAAGATTTGGTTTTAGACAATTACAGCATTTTGACTAGTAAAAGCATCTTAGTGGGCGCTGGAGAGTGGCTCAGTGATAAAGGCATTTGCCACTAAACCTGAGAACCTGCATTTCATCTCCAGGTCCCACAAGTTGTCCTGTGACCTCCTGAAATCACGCCTTGACATGTAAGCCTGTACATGCCCCTGCAAACACAAGACATGCACATTTACAACAAATTGGCAAATAAGTATAAAAACACTTTTGAAAGCATCTTAGAATTTGAGATTCATTTAGATTATTTTAATGACTTTCCATTACCAGAAAGTATGATGTGATTGATTTTTGAGTATTTAAATATTGACTTTTTAAAGGCTGTTCCCAAGAAAGTGTTTAGAAGGTAAAATTATTTTATAGACAGATAATTCTCCTTAGTCTTCATCTGCTCCTGGGACAGGAGTGGATAGTAGTGTTAGTCCCACCCTCAGGGCTGTGCTGAGGCAGAGCCATAGTCACAGGTTGGAGCCAGGACATTGTCATTTATGTATGCTTGTAGTCTGCTTGTTAAGTGATTAGAGGAGTTCACTAAGGACCATTGCATATGCTAATTGTGTGGCTCCTGGATAAAGATAGAGGAATTTTAATAAGCGATCTGACTTTCTGCTAAGTGCCTGAAACATTGCTATGGAGGAGAGCTTTTCTGTTTAATTTTTTTCCACGTCTTTTCAGCCCAGCTGGTTGTAAGAATCGGTCAGACTGCCAGCAGCTTGGGTTTGTGAAGGAGATAGAAGCTTTTCTAGGGACAGAGAGATGAATCACTCACTCTCAGTGAAAGCTGTGTGCTTCGCTGGAGTCAGCAGCAGCAGCCATTGACAGCTACGTTTCCTATTAACAGGGAGCGTTTAACTAAGAGTTTGCCTGTTGGATCTTTGGACTTGATCTAATTTGCTAGCATTAATTAGTTTCCTTTGAGCACAGACACTTGGTACTCACAGCTATAGATGTGGAGGGCTAATTAGGGTAGAAAATTGAACAGAATGGGGTAAGGCATTAACCTTCAACCATTACCAGCTGGGACACTGATAAAGACCACAGAGTCCAAACGGCTCTATTGATGTGAAGAGCACCCTAATGAATATCAGTTTCAGCCAGGCTGCTGTGTCCTTACCAGCGCTCTCTTCATTATGATTTCTAACCAGCTTCTACAGTACCTTTGTTATCTGTGCACTCACTGTTAGGCTTTACTTTCCCCTGATTTATTCTAAGTTGCACATTTCATCTGAGGTTTAGAGCAATAAAACTGCTTCTAAGCAATAGCTAACAATTAAAATGTTTCATTATTACATTTTCAAGTAATAAAATTTAATATACAATTATGTGATTCTGATTATGTATACCTGCTAAATCTGGGATTAAAGGTACCTGTCACCATGCCTGGCTCTATATTTGTGAGCTGGACATGATGGTGCATGTCTGGAAATCCCAGTACTTGGGAGATGGAGGCTGATGTATCCAGAGTTTGAGACTAACATATGCTATAGAGTGAAACCTTATCTAAAATGTATGTGTGTGCATGTGCATTTTACACATATATAAAGTAAGAAGCACAAAAGCATGTCTGTAGTTTTTTTTTTTTCTTTTTCTTCTAGCAACATGCTGCTTACCATCTTTACTTTGTAACTTTGATTTGATTACATAAGAGGAGTTGATACAGAGATTAAAAAGAAACAGAATTCTGGTCATATTTGTGTAAGCATTGCAAAAGTTTGTAACACTTTTATATCAAAAGAAAACTCAACTTTATAGCAGCCCTCCTCTGCCAGTGGTATCCCTGCTTTTGAGAAAAGGCACTAGAACAAATGACTGAGGTCTGCAAGCACACAGGATAGGACTGAAGGGAAACCCCAGGGGATGACTTTCTAGACACACCCCCTCCCCCAAGCCCAATCAGAATTCCTTCCTGACACCCGTGATGAGGCCTCATTACTCCTCCAGTCATGGTTCTAGATTTGCTAACTGTTTTCAGGAGACCACAGTTCAGTCCCTTGCAATGTTTCTTGGCTTTTCCAGTGCTTAGTTGACATTTGATACAAATTTACTATGTTGCATCATGATGTTTGTTTTAAAAATAATAACACTTTCTCTTTTACTATCAAAACAAAAAAAATATTTTGTTTCAGGAGTGGCCTATAATGCTCCTTAACCGAGCCTTGGGTCTTCTTTTACCTTGTCTTAACCTGTGTTTGTGTGGTTGTCGTTTTGATCTTTTGGCTAGAAAGCAGAGCTGCAGTCTAAAGGAGCAAACTAAGGCACCAAGCGGTAGGACTTGCTGTGTGCTTGGAGCATGCTTGGGGCAGTACTGTACAGTGCACTACATTCCATACAGTACAGTACAGCAGTATGTGTGCAGCAGAGAAGCTGATGGAATGCCTGCCTTCTTCTGTCACCCACAGCTGGAACACACGCTGTGCCAAACTGCAGTGCCATGTGAGCAGACGGAAAAGACAGTCAAGGAGGAGCGTGTGAGAAGCTCCTTAGGAAGTTTTCAGGGAGAACAGTCCGAAGAGCCTGAGTGACATGCAGTTAAGACTGCGTGCATGTGATTACCTATCTCTCCCTCACTGTATCACTCGAAGCTGCCTGTACCTTTTCTTTCCTTTGTGGTTTAACCTATACATTTGCCGTACTGTGTTTGTCATACCGTCATCGTGCCATTTCCGTCTGTTGGCCAGTCTTACACAGAAAGAGAGCCAGCCTTAACGCACCTTCAGACCGGTCGGCGTGTGCTGGGACAGTCATAGATCACCAGTACAACGAGCATCTTTAATGTATATGACAATGCTGTTTAAGAGTTACAGAGAGACGTAGAGTCCTGTTGATGCTTGTGGCTCTGTCTGCCAAGTGTTGTCTACCAGGGAAGTTTATTAAAGACTCCATTCACAGAGTTTTTACTGGGAGTTGGGTTTGAGGGCAACTGCTGCATAGCAGGTAGCATGATTTCAGATTCTCGGAGGAAGGAAAGTGGTTGTTCAGCATAGACCATATTGTTTGTACGAACAACTTGAGCTTACTAAGCCACTCTGATGAATTGCATAGTGGTGGGAACATTCCCCAAGTCCAGGTTCCCAGATGTGAGTTAAGAGCCAGCCTTGACAGTGAGCTCTCCAGGGATAGCTGCAGTGCCAGAGAGTGCTGTTACCTCTGTTCTGTGAATGGATGGAATAAAAGTTAATTAGCAACATTCTTGCCTTGCTTATGAGGACTAATGTTATACAACTGAATTAATTTTTATAATAACTGAAAAGAGATAAGGGTGGTCATTGTTCATTGACCTAGTTGTTGCAGTTGTAAGCTCAGGCCTCCACTCAGCCTTATGGCTTATTGTGATTGCTGTATGTACTCAGACATGGATACCCTTAAATATTGTGGTTTCAGAAGCAAATGACACCTTTTAATGCTTTTAATAATAAGATGGGAATATTAACAGGGGACTTTTGTCTAAGCAGCTGAGTTTAATATTTTGCTTACTTTATTTTGTGTTTATACAGTTTATACATGTATATGTTCATGGGAAGGGGCATGTACATGTATGTGCAGATCTGTGCATATGGAAGACAGAAATGGAGGTGGCTTCCACCTTGTTTTCTGATAACACAGTTTCTCACTGACTATGGAACTCACTAAGTGAATAAGACTAGCTGGTCCTAAGTACCAGGGACCTCTTGTTTTGCCTTCCCAGTGCTAAGATTAATGGCATATGGCAGCATCCTGGCCTTTTCCTATGGATGCTGGGGATGCTAACTCAGCTCCTGAGGCTCGTGCAGCAAGCTGTTTCCTGACTGTGCTGCCTCCCAGCCGGGAATACACTATTCTAAACAAATGATGTGTGCAGCTAATCCTTGAAGATAAATACTGGTGTGGAAAGTCTGTATTTGAACTTAGCAGCAAAGAAATGCATGTCTTAAGACTTACAGCATTGTTACAATGAATAAATATCATTATAAAATACGACATTACTTTTATGCCACTACTTCATTAACAAGTTTTTATTATCCCGGTATTCCTAAACATCAACTTTTAATTATTTTCTTGTAATAGAGTTAAATCCTTTCATCTTATGAGAAATTAATCCAAAATTAGTTATAGTCTTTAAACAGTACTGCGCCCTTGTATTTAAAATCTGTTAAAGATCACACTTTGTTTATGCTGATGATCCTCCTGCAGTGATTGCATTCTTCCCAGGGAAACAAAGCCCAGCACTTGGAAACTTGGTATTTTGACTAAAATATAGTGTAATAAGAAATCTTGTCTATCTGTTCAAAAATGATACTTTTGTTTTCTACAAAACTCTAAAATGTATTGGCTAGAATAAATAGAATCTCTTGTGCACATACAGTAAGTGCACAGTAAGTCTCCTTGGTTGGTGGGGAGACCAGTGGCAGTGGTGAGTTATCACTGAGGGGCTGACCCATGACAACACTGATGGTGAAATCTGTTCTGCTGCTGTCTGTGCATGCAGATCTGCTGCTCACACCACATAGCTGCAGTGGTTGTCATATGACTCGCACAGCTGCAGTGGTGGTCATGTGACTCATGAGGCCACAGACATGGAGGTACTTCATGAAAGCACTTTTCTAACCACGGTTTAATCAAAGTTTTTAAAATTTAAGAATATAGGAAGGAGTTACTAAAATAACTAATAATAAACATTTATTATATACCAAAATATGTGTATAATGTAAATATCTACTTACATTAAATATGTCTGAAAGGCATTTATTCCTTATTGTTCTGGAGTGTGTCAGAGATAGTACATAGTGGGGCAAGAGATGGTTATGAAGTAAATACTTACAATTATGTTAAATGCTATGAATAGTAACATCATGAAAAAACATTGGTAGCTACTTCTAAATGCTGGGAATGCTGATGATTTGAAATTTTTTTCCTAAATTTTCTAGAAATGTTTTTGCATTTATCAACTTTTTTTATTGTAAAAAGGTAATAAGAACCAAATAGATAATTAAATGTTTCTTTAGAAATTAAAAAACATGTTACTTTTAATTTATAGAATTTGGAAATCATAAAGCATGTGTGTGTGCGTGTGTGTGTGTGTGTGTGTGTGTGTATGTGTGCATGCGCGCACTTGTGTGCATGCATGTGTGTGTGTGTGTGTGTCTGTGTGTGCATGGTTAGGCATGTGTGCATCTGGAGGTCAGGTGATGTTGAGTGTCCCTTGTTTTTTTGAGACAGGATCTCTCACTGAACCTAAATTCACTGATTTGGATAAGCTGTCTGAGTACTGTTTAAAAATAAAAAGAAGTTGGGTTCTTAATAGAAGTCAAGAGCATATGGATTTCTTTTTCTTTCCTTCCTTTTTTTTTATCCAGTCTTTTCTCTATTTGATTAAAAAAAAATACAAATAGAATTGGTTTTAAAGACACAGTCTTGCTATGTAGCTCAGGGAAGACTTGAACCCCACTCCTTGTGACTCAGCTTTTCAAGTGCGTGGATTACAGGCATGCAGCACCAAGCTTGACTTTACAAATAAATGGGACGAGGAATCTCACAGCAGAAATGCAGGACATTGATAACATTTTTTAAAAATTTTGGCACTGCACATTCTTTTAAAGCTAGATTTTGTTGGTTAGTAGTGGCAGGCAGTGGTGTTGTTCTCCAGGGCTGTGTCTCATTCTTTTCTCAGATGAAAAGTGTTGGGTTGATGCACGTACATAGATGTGTCAGCTATAAGGTAGCACAGCCTGTGATGTGGTCTTTGATTTTCATAGCTGTTCTAAATGTACATTGTTCTTTATCTTCTCTAAAGACATGATTTGTCAAGATTTGTCAGATTTCTAAATGAAGCATTTTAAGTTTCTAAATTCTAAGAAGTCTTCTAGGTTTAAGAATTGCTAAATGTGGTGGTTTGAATATACTTGGCCCAGGGAGTGGCACTATTTGGAGGTGTGGCCTTGGAGGAAGTGTGTCACTGTGGGCGTGGGCTTTAAGACCCTTGCCCTAGCTGCCTGGAAGTGAGTCTTCTCCTGTCTGCCTTTGGAAAGAGATGTAGAACTCTCAGCTCCTCCCACATCATGCCGGCCTGGATGCTGCCATGCTCCCGCCTTGATAATGGACTGAACCTCTGAACCTGTAAGCCAGCCCCAATTAAATGTTGTCCTTATAAGAGTTGCCTTGGTCATGGTGTCTGTTCAGAGCAGTAAAACTTTAACTAAGACACCAACATTAGCATATGGTCAATAGTTCTTTATTCATGGTATCACTTTGTGAGGTTTAAGTTACTAGCATAGCTACAATTCAGTAATGTTAAACTGATATGAACTACCCACCCATGAGTTACTCAGTCATCCTTCAAGTACTGACTGATGAGCAGTGCAGTACAGTGCTGCACTCAAGTGTCCTCTTTAACAGTGGTCCCCAAATGCAAGAGTGGTGCTACAAAGAAGGCAGCAGGCTTCACATTCACATTGGCACTGTATACCACACTCAGGGCACGAAGGAAGAAAACATATCATCTCAAAGGTTTTGATTCTAGCTATAGTTGTGGGCATCCACAGGTGTCTTGGAACTTGTCCCCCATGGGAAAAGGGAAGGGTGGGATTACACTGTTTGTTGACAGCTGACTTCTCTGTGTGTAATAAAGAATTTCATATTGTCATGCTGCCCTCCCAGTAAACATGTTTAAATCTGCATTTTAACAACCTTGTATTGTTGCTGATTTGGTTTATTGCTTGTATTATGTTAATTGGGTTCCCCAAACTGCATGGGAATCCCACAGGTTGAGAGGCTGTGGTTCTCTGCCCCCAGTTGGTTCTAATTGGTAAATAAAGTTGCCAGCTGCCCGTGGCTGGGCAGGGAGACAGAGGTGGGATTTTAGATTTCCTGGGCAAGGGAACTGAGGGAAGGAGAAGGATTTAGTACTGCCATGCCAGGGAGGCAGAAGGACCAGGCTTGAGAGCTGCAAAAGGGAAAGCATACAGTCATGTAAGCACTGGGAAGAGCGGCCCCAGGGAACCCCACCGATTTGGTCTAGGGTAGCAAAGATGGAATTTAGATTTTAGTAAGTAATAATTCAGGAGTAGTGGAGGGGAGGCAATAGCAGTGTGGAAGTTTGTGAGTGGCCCGGCCATTGAGCTGTTTAAGGCATATTAAAATAGAAGGCCGTTGTGTTTGTATGTGTGTGTGTGTGTGTGTGTATGTGTGTGTGTGTGTGTGTCTGTCTGTCTGTCTGTCTGTCTGTCTGTCTGTCTTTCATTGGAGAATCCAGAGCATTTGGGGAGAGTAGCAAGAAGTGCATGCTGGGCCACCAGAGGGAGATTAGAGTAACCAACTGTAGCAACAATGTATAAAATCAATAGTCACACTTTTGTAAATTGAACTTTTTCATCCCTTTGAGGCTTCACCATAACCTTTGAAGTGCAGTTTTAATGACAGTTGTGCTAAACAACTAAACAAACGGAACCTCTATTATTTGATGTCTTTCCACAGTTCAACTATTTGTACTAGCAGAGGCCAAGAAAATCTGATGTGACTTGCAAGTATTCCGCATCTTCCTGCATTTCCAGGTCATCACATACAAAGGGTCAAGTTCCTTTTGACATTGTGAACCTCACCCTGTGTTTATTACAAAGAATTTTCCTGGTTCAGCTGTTTCATATGATATTGCCTAAGACCCAAGGCCTGTCTATAATCAAAGTGAAACAGCCTAAAAAGTTGCTTTTTCCAGTGTACTTTATGCATAAAGGTAGGCAGTCAACTCACCTTAGGTAAAACTGGGTTGATAGAAAGAACACGATTTGAATCGGACCAGCACACCTTCAGTGGATCATCAGGAGCGCTTATTCCAATTCAGTGCAGGCTCAGCTGGGCATAGCTCTTTCTTCCCTTTCTTTTTTCTTTTTTGCTTCTTTTTCTTTTTAAATCATTCATACAAACAGAACAAGCTGGCTTTGAAAAGTCTGTGCTTTATTTGGAAGTCTAGGCCCTTTTTCAGAGAAGTTAAACAATCCCCACAGCCCAAGTTATAAGTATATCAGTATATATAAGTATATCAGTATATATATATATATATATATATATATATATATATATATATATATATATGTAAATGGAAGATTATTTGCCATGACCCCCATAGGGATACTTTATGTTTAGCTTTGAAACTAAAAATTTTGGAAATTAAAAGTATCTAATCTCATTTAGGGTCTCAATAATCATGCTTTTTGATGCTGTAAAGCCACGACCCATTCCTTTCTTTCTAACACGGCCTTAAGGAACTGCAATATGGCCAATTACATGTGATTGAATTATAAATTATTTCATTACTACCCCATGATTTTCAAATCTTATTCATAGCTTGGGTTGAAGACATCATGTAATGTTTTTCCATGCTGTATTTTCTCCCTATGTCTTTCCTGACGACCTGAGTTTAGATGGTGACCTGCAACCTGTCATATCCATACAGTAGAACTTATTCTGTCCTTGTGACATCACGTACCCAGGTCAGATCAGTGGCCCACATCCCTCACTGTACATAAAAGTAAGTGGAAATTAAAGAAAAAAGCAACAAAGCCTAACAGTGAGTGTTCAAACATTTTTCCACATCAAGAACAAGACACTGAGGTGAGGTGAGCGAGAAACAGTAGGACGGTGGGGAAGGAACAGTGTCTCTCCTTAAAGCATCACGGAGCAGCAGCCCAGGGTGACAGTCCAGTGACCCAGGTGCAGGACTACTTTTGTCTACACACACACCTTTTGGTTGTTTTTGTTGTGCTTGCTGCTGTTAGTTTTGGTGTGTGCAGAGCTGCTAGATTCCTGCAGTCTGACTTCCCTTGTTTCATTAGAGAGATTGAGTTGCAGATCGTCTAGGCCAGCTTTTAACTTCTTTCAGCAAGTGAGCTGGCCAAAGGCACTCTTAGAACCATAAATCACCACCTTTATGTCTACTCTCACTAGAGCAGCACAGAAGCCCCACCGTCTTCAGGCACATCTCCCTCCCTGGCTTCTGTCAGTTTGTTCTGTGATATACTAAGTTCTATCCATGGTGGTTGATTTCTTTGTCTTTTCTCCCCCCCCCCCCCCCAGGGTTTCTCTATGTAACAGAGCCCTGGCTGTCTTGGACTTGCTTTATAGACTAGGCTGGCCTGGAACTCACAGAAGAGATCCATCTGCCTCTGCCTCCCATGTACTGTGTGCTGGGAGTGAAGGTGTCTGTCACTAAACCCGGCTAGAGGTTGATTTCTAATTATTTTCCTGTGTTTACAAGCTACACATGAGTGTAAGATGTAATTTATAAATCTGGTGGAAGTAATTATTGTGGCTTAGAGAAAGGGTATTGAACCAGCTGTGCGTGTGCATGTGTGCGTGTATATATATACATATGTGCATATGCATATATATATATAATATATATATATAATATATATATATGTGTGTGTGTATGTGTGTGTGTGTGTGTGTGTGTGCGTGTGTGTGTGTGTTTGCAAGATAATAGATGGTTCCCTCCCTGGAAATAAAGAGGCACTGGTGAGCTTTCCTGCAGGAAAAAACAATTCACTCATCATCCCATCCCATCCTGAAACTGCTCATGGTTTGAGTGATATATTTGTTCTAGTTCATATACAAGAGTTGGTGATTTAAGATTTTCTTTTGGGCTTTAATACTTTTCTTAGTAAATTATATAACTTAGCAGGAGTTGTGGTGCAGGTCTGTAATTCCAGCACTTGTGAGATTGAGGCAGGAAAATCTTGAGTTCAAGTCCAGTCTATACAGGGAGGCCCTGTCTTTGAGACCTGGGTGAGGGATACAGCTCAGAGGTAGAGTTACCTAACCATGGAAGGACCTGCCTTCAATCCTCAGCACTGGAGAAATACAGATGACAACGAACGAAGTATGACTTTCTTACCATGTTCTTATAGCCTCTTCCTGGCTATTCAGTTGTGCTGCTCTATAGATACGAATGTTTTAGGCTTGTATATGCCCAGTTTTTAAGAGTGTATCTAAAAAAGGTAGACTCTAAAATACCTTTGCTGACTTGTATAGGTTGGTGGTCTTTCTGGGTGCTAGTGTTTCAACATTACAAAACATGTCATACTACACTTTGATAATGATGAAACAGCTTCCTCTGCTCATCAGTATTTTGAGTGTCAGCCTTGCTCCCTCACTGGTGGGTAGTCAGCAGACTTCTTGACTCTTGGACTTTGAAAGAAGAACTCCATTCTGCATTATGTTTGGGTAGCTCATGTAGGGTTAATTGCAATTGGAATTGGACTCCTCACCCCTCTTTTTCCCCTATAAATTCTAAGATGTTATTTAATGAATGTAAAGTTATGCAAAGCATTTATAGTAAGTAGACTTGTTAAGTGTATCTTTCCTATCTGACACCCAGTTTCCACTGAGTGTTAATACTCAAATATTCCTTCGTGATGTGTTCTCAGGGATAGGCTTGTGTACCATGTTCCTCATTCATCAATTTTCTGTTAATGTGTTCATTGGCATCTTCATTATTGGATTAGGACGTACCCATTTTTCCTTTCCATTTCCTTTTTGTTCTAAAGGACAGGGTCCAGGATGTAAGGAAGTAGGTCATGGTATCTGTAAACTGGTGAGAAACCAAGTGTGTTATGAAGTAAAACGTGGAGCTCCATTGCCCTCTAGGGGTTCAGTTTTAACACAGCCCATGTTTAAAAAAAGGGGCGGGGGGAGTAAGCAAGAGCTCAGAAGACAGGAGAGAGGTCTGCTGCACAGAGGAGCACTGTCGGGATCTGTGGATTGTGACCAGTTGACAGTAAAACCTAGTTTACAGTAATTATTACAAGCAAAACCACACCAAATACTTTGTAATATTTTAATTAAATGTCTTTGTCAGGGTGCCTAGACAAACCAGTTACGAATTTTCAAGAATGACTGGTGACCAACCCGTCATCTAGTGTATTTAGGGTACTGTTCACATCCCATAACAGTCCGGGAGTAAGGTTTGTAAGACTGGGGGCCGGGTGTCATCAGGAATGTGTCCATTGGTTCCAGCCACTCTCATGGGCCTTTCCTTCCCTCCTGTTCCTCAGTGCCGACCGCTGCACTCTGGCTGCAGCGTCTACAGTTGCAGAGTTTGGAAAGGGAAGCAATTTGTTTTTCCTTAATGAAAGTATTAGCTAACCTTTGGCTGTGTAAGTGGTGCATACGGAGTTTGTATGCAGATATGTTAATGTTTTGAATATTTAAGCACATGTCTATATTTGATGTGAAAATTCATGTGGTTATTAACATTTGGAAAAGGTTTTTTTTTTGTGTGTGTTAATTTGTATGTATTTAAAATTTTAATCCCTGGAAGGATCCTACAAAGCTGTACAGTGGGTTTTTACTGTTTCTGATTATGAGCTGTGATATCAAGTATTTTAATAAGTAGCATATAGTATTGCTACATATAAATACACTTACTTCCTCTCCATCTTGTGGTAGAAATAGAGGCTGTCCTACAGGATGGGCAGTGCCGGTGCTGTCTGCATCCCCTGGCCCTTCTCTTCCATCACCGTAAGTTGAACATAAGATATTAAGAGTTTACTTGGAAAGTTGTAGATCTTTTCAAAGATCTAATTGAAAATAATTTTAAGTTTTATAATCAGTATTAAAAAGAAATCTTGAACCACAGGTGCCATATCCCAAATTAAGTCTTAGAATGTTGAAACAAGGAATCTAAACATTTTAATTAATTAAAGGAATCTAAACATTTTAATCATGACTAAGGAAAAATGAAACTTTAGCTGTCTGTCAAGAAATGTAGCTTTGTGCTAAAAGAATCTCAACAAGTATTTCTACATGATAAATCTGTAAGGCTGTTCTAACTGATTATTATAGTGCATGCTCCAACTTTTAAAGGAAGTTTTAAAGGAAGTTCTCCTGGTGATGGGGGAACTGGAACTCAGTAAACTTGGTTGGGTATGTGCAAAGCCTACGTTCCATCCACAACAAGGGTTTTTGTTTGTTTGTTTGTTTTTTATTCCAGCTTTACAGTTACCAAGTTTTAAGTGTGCACACTCCCAAGTTTTAAGTGTGCACGCTCACATTCTTACGCGGATCTGATAAGATTATTTTTAGAAGTCTTGCCTGTTATTATAGGTTATAAGCTGTAGCAAGCTGTGGTCACACACAATATGAACTGCTTGAGTGAAGGGCTCTCTCAGAGAATAGTGGTTTAGGAATGTGTTCCAGACCAGGCTGTTTTTAATCACTTTTATTTTCTTTTAGATTGTTGGTGAGTCCCTTTATTCAACTGAAATATTTAAGCCACTTCTAATGTTTATATTTTTTGAGTTGGTGTTTTCTTTTTCAGTTTAAACAGATGTAATCTACAGCACAGTTAACTGTAGAGTTAAGTTTTTAAACTATAAAACATGGAGTGCTTCTAAGCACCATTAAAGAATATTTTAACGGTTTTGTGTTTATTTAATGAATGGTACTAGCCTTAATCATGAAGATATCATGAAACACGTTAGTAAGCTTGCATGAGTATGTCTGTTTTGACTGTGTATTCTAATAAGTGCCGATTGACTGACTGACAGACATTATTTTTTGAAATCCAAATGCATTGCTCGCTCTCCCCTCAGAGTAGTAGTTTTGATCCACCTTGCCTGCTTTTCATTGTTACCGGTTTACAAACACCCTTGAGCTAACCACCATACTCCTGAGATTTTCAATTGAACTCTTGTCACATTTCTATGGCACAAAATTGGAAATAAAACAATTTTATCGTAAAACACAGTTGTAGAATTGTTGCCATCTCTGACCTTGGGAAGAAGTGCGTCCTGTTGCTGTAGGTTCTCATGTCTGTTGCTCCGGGAGCCCTGAGCCTGGATGGGAAGGATCTGCTTACTCCATGGTTGTTGGCAACATTTATTCCTTAGTTCTGGTCAGTTCCGCTGTATTCCACGCAGCAGTATGTGCCACCAAAAGCTGTTGGCCGAGGAAAGAGCATGTACAGAGAGACAGCCACAGCCATTTGTAACCTAATCATGGATGTGGCGACATCCACTTTGCCATATTCCTTGGCTAGATGCCAATAGGGAGGGTTCACGTCTCCTCTCCCCTCCCCCCTCCCCCCTCCCCTCTCCCCTCTCCCCCCTCCCCCCTCCCCCCTCCCCCCCTCCCCCTCCCCCTCCCCCTTCCTCCCTCCCCCCTCCCCCCTCCCCCCTCCCCCTCCCCCCTCCCCCCTCCCCTCTCCCCTCTCCCCTCTCCCCTGTGGGAGGCATTGCGCTGGTGGACACCACAGCTGGAACTGGAGCCCTGGGGAGCTGCCCAGAGGCTGTCTGCCTTTGCAGCTGCCACCATACCTTGTTTGCTTTCTTTCCTGTTTACAGAACTTATTTTGGCTCCTTTTTATACAACACCCTGCTTTGTTGAGGCTATACTGCCCTTTGTGTCTCTGCTGCATTTGTCAGTGCTGCTAGGGGGTGATTTTGGCTTTCAGTCTCTTTTCTGATCTTTTTCATCTCACCTTTGTCAACTATTCCTTGAAGAATAGTTTCCCTGAATTTATGCCTTTAATAAGTTCTTATATAGTGTGACTCCCCTGTGGGCTATTGTGAGGGCTCTGGTGCACTGAGTACTTTCTTGAAGCCTTGAGGGTACAGGGGCCGGGAGACAGCACAGTGGTTTTGTTTAATAGCCTTTAGGAATGCCTTTTCTTTCCCCATGAGGTTACATTTGACTTATTCTCTCTAGGAAGTTTGGATCCCTGGAGAATGACATGCCCCCAGTGGTTTAGCTGAGCCTGCCCAAGTCTTCTGGAGGTGCATAGACGCTCTTATATTGAGTGCTTTTCTTGTGTTTGTTTCCTTCTGTTGATTTTGAGACTTCCTGTATACCTGCCTTCAGTGCTTTGCTGAGAATGAGGAGGATAGTAACACGTTTGTTAAAGGCACACATCCTAGGAAGTAGAATTGGGGCTGAGGTCTGTTCTGTCTCCTTTGCCCAGAATCTGCCTCTGATACTGCTCTTTGAGGTTTGTGACACGTGGCTCTCCACTTAGTATGTGGCAGCCAGCCAGTCTTTGTTGTTTAAAAGCTGGTTTTTTTGTTTTTTTGTTTTTTTTGTTTGTTTGTTTGTTTGTTTGTTTGTTTTTGTTGTTGTTTTTTTTATTAATCACTGGGGAAAAGTTTATGCATTTAGTATTTTGCAGTTTTTACTCAGAATTGTCTTTGTCGTCTTTTGTCTGACCTGTTCTGTTAGCACACAGACTGTCTTCTCCATCTGGAAGATTTTCTTTCTCATCTCTTCTCATCTGGAACTCTGTTTCTAGTTAGATCTTTCTGGGATATGCAGCTCAGTGACACTCACCACCTTGTGCAGGATCGAGCCTGAACTCTTACATTAAAGCCACAAATCAGTAGGATTCCTCTCCTGGCTAAATAATGTCTATCATCCCATGTGTGCCCCATGAGGATTGCAAGTCCTGTTTTGTCCACTCTGGACTCTGTTCTCACTGTCATGGTCCATCTAAGTTATGTCTCCAGAAGAGGATGTGGGTGGACCGCCCCTTCAAGGATGCCGCAGAGATGCTGAGGTGGCTGCTCCTGTTGCCATAGGTTTCATCATTCACTGAATCTTGTCGGGCTTATCAAGTGAAAGCCCACTTTAAATTTTTAGTTGTTTGCACTATCCTTGAGAAGTTGTACTTTACACTCCCCCAGGTTAGCCATACTTTTAGGATTATTTTGAGTTTCAAGTCAGTCTTCACCATGGTCTTCTCTGTATGCCAGTTGTGCACACAGTGGTGTCCTCCAGGACTCTGATGCTAATAGTCACTCTGAGGGAAGAGAACACAGCAGGCTCACATTTGCATCTCTTAGTTTCACTTAGGTGATTTTCTTGTGCTTGGCTCAGCGCTGTGAGATTGAAATGAGGACACATTTGGGCACAAGGTGGATGGGAAGCTTGGTACTGAAGAGAGCTTTTCCTTGAGCAGAGCTGCGAGTAGACGGTCTGTTTTGTGAGGGATGACAATGCTGATGAAAAGTTTCACAAGAACCACTATCTTCACACAGGGTTTAAGAAGAAGAGCTATGAAGAAGCCGGATGATGAACATGGGCATGTCACCTTTGAGGGGCTGGTTGAGAGGGTTGGAGATAGGCAGCCTTTGAAGATACATGGCTTGGGGTGGTAGATTCTAGGCTTGCAATTAAAATTCCCTTAAAATTGCATCTGTTTTTATGTATAGAGGAGGAAAGGGCAGTGATGGTTTGGAGGTCAGCAGACAACTTGTAAGAATCAGGACTTTTTCTCCACCACGTGGGTCCCAAATAAAAACTCGATTCATCAGATCTGGTGATGGATCTGGTTTTGAAGATCTGGTGATGGATCTGGTTTTGAAGATCTGGTGATGGATCTGGTTTTGAAGATCTGGTGATGGATCTGGTTTTGAAGATCTGGTGATGGCCACTTTTATAGATTGAACCATTTAACTGGCCAAAATATGTCTTTTAAAAGTACCCCCTCTTAGTCAGGAGGTGGTGGCACAACCTTTAACCCTAGTACTTGTGAGGCAGAGGCAGGAGAATCTCTGAGTTCAAAGCCAGCCTGCTCTACAGACTGAGTTCCAGCACATTGAGGGCTACACAGAGAAACCTTGCCTTGAAAAACCAACCAACCTACTAACTAACCAGCCAACTAACTAACTAAATAAATGTACCCCTTTAACTTCAGAACCTAGTCAATTTTTATCAAAACCATGTTGGTTTTCTTCTTACTACAGTGTTGACTTTGGTTGTAGATTAAATTCACCTGTGTAGTCATGTCACAGGACTGTCCTCTGTCATAACTCAAGTGTGTGTTCACTGAAATGGTAGATGCCAGGGTCATCTCTGTGGAGCAGATGTCTATCCAAACTGTCCACAGTGGGGTCGGGCATTGCAGCACGAGTGTCGTGGTGCTGTGATCACAAAAGAGAGCATGCACTTCTCCCCGCTATGTGTGCATCTCTGTACAGTTGCTTTTTGAATTTACAGAATAGTGAGTGCTATGTGCCACAGTTCAGGGTGGCTTGTCCTTTCTGTTAGACAGAATGAATCCCTGTCTGTCAGCAGTGGAGGACAAAGACATTTTTCTGTCACTTCTTGTGTTAGGCAGTGTTGGAGAATGTTGTAATGGGATTTATAAATAAGAGGAAGAACATGGGACAGTGGCCCTGGTACCTTTGTGGTAAGGGGGCTGTGGGGCACCTATTTGAGATTTCAAAAATTTTAGATGTTAGGTTAAGTATAGAAACTGTGTAGAGTGTCATTAACAAGGGATAAATCCAGAAGCTTTATCATTGGTTATTCAGGAGTGCCACGTGGCTGCCGGAACCCTAAAGGCTGAAAACATGACGAGCTGAAGTTGCAGGAAATGTGAAGGTTGTGCTGTGGTTAAGAATTTATGGTGAAATCTCTACCTACAGTGGTATAGAAAAATGTTTCCTTTTTTTTTTTTTTTTTTTTTTTTAAAGATTTATTTATTTTATGTATGAGTACACTGCAGACTAGCTGTCTTCAGACACAGATCCCATTACAGATGGTTGTGAGCCACCATGTGGTTGCTGGGAATTGAACTCAGGACCTCTGGAAGAGCAGTTGGTGCTCTTAACTGCTGAGCCATCTCTCCAGCCCTAAAAGCTTTCCCCTTTTATAGGACCAAGAAACCATGGCTTTATAAGCAGGTGAAGAGTGCCTGTGGGAGCTGCCGAGGGGGCTCCCCTCACAGCCACATTCTGTTTTTGCAGTGTTCCTGCTCATGTGTCCCTCACTTATAGCTCCAGTAACTTTGTTTTCTGCAGTCTATCTACAGACACTCCTGTCCATCGCTTGACATTCCGTCATAAACCTCAATTTGTATTCTTTGTGCATATGATTGTGCTTATGTACGTGTGCTGCTTACCAAGCAAGTAACTCTCCTGTGGCTGGAAGTCACAGGATGTGTGGCACATCAGCAGACAGGGTGGTTCCTGAAGGAGTTTTTTTGTTTGTTTGTTTGTTTGTTTGTTTTAAACAGAAACAAGTTACAAGTGTAACAGAAGGACTCTATGTAGACATCTAGTACTGGGAATTAGGACTTGATGTGCTTTCATTTCAAAAGTACAAAGAAAATTCTTAATTGCAAGCTAAGAAATGAATGGAAATGTACACAAGTTAAAGCCAGCATACAGCAGGATTCCAGGAGACCCCTGTTTGCTGAGAGCATTGCAGTTACTGTTAGAAACGGGATAAATCACTTTAGCCTTACATCTTTGAGTTAGAACTTTCATCCGTCCTCTGTTCTGTCTGTCATACATCGACCAGCTACCACCCGCCTCTGCTTTGCAGTGCTGGGAAGTCTCAGCCGTGACCTCATGCTTGCTAGGTATGTGTCCTATCACTAAGCAGTTTCCAGCCTCCGTCTTCTCTTTAGAAAACTCATTTGTGTTCATTGACTTGCATCCAATAGAGGTTCTTGGGACAGACTGTAACACTAGCTAGTCCTCCAGCCGTCAGCCACTACTTGCCATCTTTACTGTACTCCACGGCTTGTTGGAGACAAGGCTTGCTGCTGCTCTGAACCCAGCTCCCAGTTCCTCTGTTACCTTGGAGAAGTTGCATTGATGCTTAGGTTTCTTGCTCTTTGTTTAGAAAAATAAAGCAGAAGAAGATTGAGTTCCTACATTCTACTACTCTAGAAAGAGTCTAGTGAGTAATATTTACGCAACTGATTGCTTTTATTACAAACTTTTTTGTTAAAAATATATATATTAAAGACATGTTTATTGGGACGCTCCTCTCAGGTGGGCAAGTTCACTATCCCCAAGGACCAAGGCCAGGGAAGTCGCCATGGGGAAAGGTGGTGTAGGGGACGAAGAGAGAAAGAGAAAGGGGCACAGCACAGAGAGAACAATTAAAAATCTTTTATTTTTACTTTTTAATAATAATTTTATTTTTTGAAATTATAATTACATCATTCCTCAGTTCCTTTTTTGCCCTCCAACACTTCTCATGTACCCCAATTGTTTTCTCTCACACCCATAGCCTCGTTTTCTTTGTTACGTGTATATATGTGTATATATGTACTTATTAGGGCCCCCCCCCCCCATTCCTAAGTACATGAACAGCCTGCTTATTCCGTGTGTGCTCTCAGGGCTGACTGTGTGGTATTTTTAATGTAAGTCTTGTGTCTTCTTCATCTTTTACTTTCACTTTAGCTTTAGAACTCAGCTGGTTCCCGAGAGAGTGGCCAAGGCGTTACTAGCATTAGCAGCCAGGCCTTTTGAGCGGTTGGTAGAGTGGCCTGGGCCATGCTTAGCAAATGACTAGTCTCATCTACTGTTATTCTTTCTTGATGCCCATTTTCTTTGTAAATATATGTATATGTGTATCTCTCTCTCTCTCTCTCTCTCTCTCTATATATATATATATATATATACACATATATATGTATATACATATACACATATATATATGTGTGTATGTATATATATATATATATATTTTATATATATATATATATATATATATATATATATATATATAATATATATATATATGTTGGATTGTCATGCACAGAATTAGACATTTTGGTATTATGGGCTATGAAATTATCTTGTTGGTTTCCTTCCTTCCCTTAGTTTTTTTCTCTAATAGTTCTCTCAGAGGGTCCTACCTTGACAGTCCTACTGAAAACACACCATATTGCCCCATAACCCCATCTTCCACTGTCTCTCTTAACAACACTAACAGTCCACAGGGCTGTGCTTCTTGTCCGCCTTTGAGAGTAAGCTTTGAATGACAGAGCTCTGTTTTGTTTTATGCATACATTCCAGACAGCTAGAACACAACTTGATGGAGACATATGCTCAGCAGAGTTAACAAAGGAATGAGTTAAGAATGTAGACTTTGAAGAGGATAAGGAGAAGAAGCATGCACTAGAGCAGGGAGTGACATCTTGGAGTTTGATGCCACATCAAGGTTCAGACCAGCATGGGTGATATGGTCAGACTGTCTCATAAAACCAAATGGGAGAAATAGAGAAAAATGTTTTCATTACAAAAATAAGACAGATGTCAGATGAGATGCATGTGTAACCCTGGCTGTCCCAGACTGGTTTTGTTGACCAGGCTGACCTTGAACTCACAGAAATCCACTTGCCTCTGCATCGTAGATACTGGGATTGGAGGTGTGTACCACCATTGCCAGGCCAGTCTACTGTATTTTTATGATCACTAAAGAGTTTCAGGCTTTAGTTGCTGTATCCAACAGATAAACCTGAAACAAAAGTTATATAAGAGGACCTAGTTTCCATTGTGACTGTTGGTGTTTTATTATGACATCAGATTGCTTTTGGGTACAATTGTAAGTGTTTGAACATTTCCACATTTTCATACCCAGTGAGGCTCACATGTAAGAGCTACAGGACTAGGAGTGTTGTGTAGAGACCGGTGCAGCCTGTCTTCACTCAGCTAACTTGGGCCCACCCACTTCTCTGCTCTTTTGATGAATAGGAGACAAACTGAAGCTGCCTAGGACTGAAAGGCAGTCTGGGGCTCGTTTTGGAATTACAGTAAAAATCCAGGACCAAGTAGATCAGGAACAGATTGCTAGAGATCTGAATCAGTCTCTCTTCCCAGCTGTTACAAGATGGAACCGGCCAGAAATTCTGCATATGTTCAGTTAAGTGGATGCGACAGAGTCTTCCCATGAAAGTGATAGTCTGAGTGAGAGTCCTACGCAGTTGGCTGGTTAGTGTTGTAGCTGGAAGATTTTACACTAAACCTAGAAGACGAGGAAATAACATCCTCTGTTTGGCCTGAACAATCTGATGGTTCTGTGCTGTCTGAGTTTGTACATTTTTAGGTTGATGCCAGCAAAGCAGCTGCTGCTTGAATTTAGTTGTGAAACGCTGAATTATTCATTTCCATAAACAAAACTTCCTTAGTAGGTATTTAGCATTAATTTATTTCTCTTTATTTCAATCGACCCTGTTGACATTCTGGTTTAAAATTAAAAAATATTCTTTGTGGAGTCTAACAAAGTAGACTTTGTGATAGCTACTTTTTCTACCTCTGTTCTGTGGCAAAACATTTATATATTTGCAGGATGAATTATATCATATGGTTCCCTTTTAGTCTTTTAATAAAGTTCTTAATAAAACAGAATGAAAGCAAAATATTTCTCTCTAGTGCCTTTAAGTATCCAAGAGTCTCTTTGGCATTGAGTCTTGACTAGTTAGGTCTTAGATCATAGCATGATGCTGTGTGCTTACACATGCATACCACACAATTACTCTGAAGTCTAACACTGTAAGTGTATCAGCAGAATTTCAAATAATTATTTTATCATTTATATTCATATTGTTTGATAGACTATTTAGTAGAATAAAAATGTAAAGTTCATTATTTTGTGGTTCTTGGAACTCCCCCATCTACAAATACAAGTTTGTGAAGCATAGAAACAAAAATATGTTTTTACATTTTATATATAAGATTTATATATATAAAATGTATACCATTGTTACATTATAATGTGAAGTTATATATCTGTGTTGTGTGTACAGCACAATTTTGGTTTACATTACTTGGAACTGTTTTTTCTCAACTCTAGAATAAACTATGCATTTAAGTGCAATTTTCATTCTAAAAATTTAAGTTTTTCTAATTTTCTTCTAAATTTTTGAGTTTGCTAACAAGCAAAATAGTCATTTCTGGTCAATTAACACAGCAAATAATTAGGCCTTACAGTTTGTCTTCATGTTAAATTTAAAGGAAATGAGGGGCAAAGTCAATTTCATCTTCTCTTTATAGTAACAAGTACAAATGCGTAAGGATTTTCTGTGGGGGTTTAGTGACTTCTCTACTCAACAAGGTTGGTCCACTATGTTTTCTTCTGTCTAGAAAGGTCACTTAGAAATAATTGGCTTGCTTTCAAGTATGTACCTGCCTTCCAGAGAGGATAGTCATAGAAAGAATATGACCGAGAAAAGAGTCGCTGGTTCTTAGCCCATTGAAAATATGGCTCACATGTCTTTTTTTCTGAGAATAATCAATCTTTAATAAAACTATATTCTTAACTACTTGAGCTGATAAACAGCAAGGTTTGTTTTAAAGAAGTCAAGTTTATTTTATGTCAATTTTCTATTTGCCCTGTATAAGATATATTTAATTACTTTACACTATCTCTGTGTTCAGATTAATCAGATCCTGCTACCTAGTGGTGCTCAAATTAGAATAATACTTTAATCAACTGTGTTACCCATGCCATGGTAGACTAGGAAAGCTACTCCTGGCATATTGAAGATGCATGCATTTTATTTTGTATTGTAATTTAAAAGTAAAATCAGAAATATTGATTTCTACTTGACTGGAGAGATGATTTAGTTTGAATATCAGTCTGATGTTAATCAGGTGAGAATTAATTGAGTTGGAGGCATTAGATATTCAGCGCTGTTAACTGAGCCGTGATCAATCTAGAGAGAAGCTTTCTGTTGGACTGTGCTAGAATTGTCAAACAGCTCATGCACTACAATATAGAAGAATCTTTTGTGTTCATCCTTATAGCTTCTTGTCTCATTAAATGCACCACTAAATTCATTCTATACACAGACTAATCTTTAAAGTGTAGAATGCTAATAAACCATAATTTAATAGAAAATTAAAAGCATAATAATTTTGCCAAAAATGCTTTTGTTGTCACGATTCTTATAATACGTTATCTAGAACTGAATTTTAAAGCCAAGTGATTAAATACTTACCTCTGAAGTATACTTGTAACATAAGACTAGAAAACCCTACATCATTTCATTTAACTGTTCAACACCGAAAGAAGTGAGCAGTACAGAATTATTTTAATGTTTATTTCCTGAAATAAAAATAGAGTCAGTAGCATTTTGTTGGTCTGAAATGTGGCCTGGGCTTTTCATTTATTTTAAGGGTGTGATAGCAATATCATAAGTGTTGTGAAAATATAAATGGTGAGATAACACCTCCATAGGTCCTGAGCTTAAGTAGTAACATGGGAGAGTCTTTAAATAAACTGCAGCCGGAACGGGAAGGATCGATTTGCCTTGTTATCCAGGGACAGTGCGCTTATTAATGTCTAATTAAGTTTGCTGCACCATGTCTTTTAGCCCCTTCCCCCTTCTTGTCTTCAAAACTGGGAATTTAGATCTATTTACCAGGAAGGCAGCACACATTGTCATCAGAGTTCTTGCATCTGGCAGTTGGTGTGACCATGAGAGATTAGAGGAAAGCTACAGTGTGACTTTTGAGAGTGTCTCTTTACCCTGAACTGATGCTCTTCACTTGTCGTGACTGTAGACATACATTTCAGGAAAGGGATTTTTCTAAATTTGTAGTTGAGAACAATTAGTATTTAAGGAAATTAAGCTATACATCAGAAACAGCCTTGGAAGGTGATGAACAGGGAATTCTTAGTGAGCCATGGGGTTCCCTCCAGTTATTGCTAAACAGAGGAGACCAGGGGAGAGGAGGAACATGGCGAGATGGCTTCCTCATGCCAGCTCCTCAGCCCAGCTTCCATTTTCTTCTCTCCTAGCCTATAGCTACTTTTCTCCTCTTTTTAAGTCAACACATTGTTCCATACTTATAGAGTACCAACCCCTAGAGCAACTGTTTCTTCAGTTTCTGTTCTCCAGCCTGTCAGCTTCCCTCCTGTGAGACACGCACAGCGGTTCCCTGCGTGGTGTTCTCCCACAGCGGCTTTGTGCCTGTGTTCTGAGCAGCAGTGTGCTGCCGCAAACCCTAGTGCACTTTACTGACAAGCCTTAGATCCTGGGGACTGCTAGTGTTTCAACCCTTCCCTGCTGTAGTCTCAGCTTCTGGGGCAGAGTAAAGACAGGAGGTCTTTTGAGCCCAGCAAGCTGAGGATGGTTAACACCCCTCAAAAATGAAAAGAAAAGAACCGTGAAGACCAACACCTCTCAGTGTGCTGTTTATAATAGTGTGCTATTTTGTGGTGTAGTATTTTTGTTTTGGCGGGTGGTATAAGAGTTAGATCTGATGTTGGCGAAAGATACATCTTTTGTTTCAAGAAGATAGGAAATGACTATCAACATACTATTCCTTTAATGAATATATAATATTCCTTTTATGGTTATCCACAAAATAACATATTTTAAGAAAGATACATGTAATAGTTATTTTATTAGGAGGTGAATGAACCTGTTTCTGTGGTTAGCCTTGAGGTCCCCACTCTCTTTACGGACACTGGACTGTTTAAAAGCAGCTTGTGGCCATCCTGCTTTGTGAGTAGACTGTGTGTCAGGCCCCAAAATGGTACATGTAAGGAACGTGGAAGAAACAGATTCCCTGACTCTTTGCCTGGTATGTTCTCAGTCCTCCACTCCTCATCTTAGTGCTGGTCATAGCTGCTCCATTTGAGCATTTCCCACCTGTGAGCCTTTTAAAAAAGGCAGGTGCTCAGGTGGTTTGTTTTCTGGTCACACTGGAACATTCTCATACCTTCCTTTCAAGTTCTCTTAGCACTTTGTTGAGATCTGGCTCCCCTGCACTGCACTAAGTTCTCCAAATGGTGTGGAACATTGGCTGTCAGGTGGTGTTTTGCTCTGGTGACTCCAGCTCATAAAGCAGCATTTGGCTCCATTTTAAGCACAAACACAGAGAAAGGATAATTCTGCATGTCATCGTGTATGCAGGTACCAGCACCATCTGTGAAGTGCAGTTGATAAGAACTTACTCCTGAAGACCGTGTGGGCACACAGACATTAAAACACACCAGACCTCGAGTACAGCAGATGTGGAAAGGTGCAGCACCTCACTTGTATTCCACAAAGAGGACTCTTAACATGGAATGGATATGGAGGCCTGGCCTTTACTTGAGAACCTGTGTGTCAGCTCAGCTGGGGCCTGGGCACTTGATAGGCCTTCTTACAGTGCCCTGTTATTGTCTGTGTGTTCATGTGTCCAGGGCTGGTCTCCAGGCTCCTCGGTTCCTCCCCTCTGCAGCTTCACTCCATCCCGAGGCCCTGAACTAGCTTTCCAGATGATTTGCTTAATAATCTAACTACTCGCAGTGACCCTTAGATTGTTGGTATCTGCGTCCACCTCCACCTCTTCGAACTCTGTCTCTCCCCCTCCCAACCCCCGACATACCCAGAGAGATATAATTACTATGTGATGTGTGATCTGAGAGTTAATATTAGTAATTAAGATAGAAATTAATCTCTCATCAGCCAGCTATCAAGGGAAATCTGGACCACTTGGCAAGTGCAGTCATTATACTGATGATGCAGTTTGTGAATGTGTCATTATTCTTTAAAATAATGGTTTGACATTGTGGAAAGACAAATGCATCTGTGTTTCTAGTATAGTGTGCTCATGACACACTTCAAATCTAAAATGCAGAGTTTATCATTTTGGGTGGTTACTATGAGAAGCTTATGAAAGGAGAAGAGAGGCTTCATTAATGTATTTGTGAATTTATTCTATGGCCTCTTCAAATAGACAATGAAAGTATCTGCCACCATCCGTTCCTATTGATAACGCTTCACTCATGCTCATGTCAGGGACTCTAATTAAACTCATCAGGTCACAGGAAAAGTAAATAAAATGGAAAAAAATGAGCTCATTGTAGTCACTTTGGAGAAGCCATTTTTGATTTAGCCTGTTGTCCTCATGGCAGCATACAGGCAGACATGGTGCTGGAGAAGCCACTGAGAGTTCTACATCCAGATCAGCAGGCAGCAGGAAGAGAATGGCACTTGGCTTGGTTTGAGCACTTGAAACCTCAAAACCCATCCCACAGTGATCTATTTCAACAATGCAACATCTCTCAACAGTATCACTAAATAGAGGCCTATGGGGTCCATTTTCATTCAAACCACCACATTCTCCTCCCTGGCTCCCATAGGCTTGTAGGCACATCATAGCCTGATTTCAGAAGTTCCAGAGTCTATCACAGTACCAGCACTGTTTCAAAGCTTAAACTCATGGAGATTCATATAATCTCTTAACTGCAGTCTCCTATAAAATAAAAATGAAAAATCAGATCATGTACTTCCAACATACAATGGCACAGGATATAAGTTATCATTCTAAAAGAAAAGGAAGAGAACATAATGAGGAAATTCAGGACCAAACAAGACTGAAAGCTGAGCGAACTCCAAGCTCTGCGTCTCCATGTCTGATGTCAGCGTGCTCTTCAGATCTCCAAGTCTTTTCAGCCTCGTTGACTGCAGCACGCTTCTGTCTTGGGCTGGCTTCATTGCCTGTTAGCCTGGCTCCTTTGCAGGTATCCCACCAGTCTGCCATTTCCAACATCGTGGGTTCTCAAAGGCAATCCAGGCTTTGCACAATGGCCTTTAGAGGCCTCCATGCAGCAGCACCCTTGACACACACCTGGCCTCAGTGGCTTTCCTTAGCTGCGGAGGGAGATTGCGTAAGTCTTTTCTTCTATCCTTCACTCTAAAGCTGGAACAGTAGGCTGAAGCTGCCATGTTCTGCTGTTTGCTGGAGCCGGAACACAGGCCTCTCACTCAGCTACATCTTCACCCGCTTTCTGTTTTTGATGTTTTCCTTCACTGCCCAAGCTTGGCTGTCCTGGAATGTTCTTTGTTGATCAGGCTGTCCTGGAACTCAGAGATTTTCCTGCCTCTGCCTCTAGAGTGCTGGGATTAAAGGTGTGCACCACCACACCAGGCCCTGATATTTTTTAAATTCCTTTTAAATAAAATACTCTTCATTCCTTTTCACAGACTTGAAGCTTAGCTGGGTACGGTCTTGCTGGCCTGTATTTCACCTAGCACCAGGCTTCTCTCTAATCTGTTTACAGTTCCCTGGTACCTCTTTCTCCTCAAACTGTGTGTGGGTCTTGTTTTTTCTTCTTGCTTAGTTTGCTTTTTTTCATTATAAATATGCATTAGCGTGCCACTAATAACCAAGCAACACAGTCGACACTAGGCTGTCTGGAAATCTCTGCCAAAGCTGGTAATTCATAACTCTTCTATTTAGTGTCAGGTAGATTTTATGGACCAGGGCAGAAAGCAGCCAAAGTATCCCAACAATCGTCTCTAGGCCACAAAACCGTATTCTGAATCTGAAGCCTTTTGATCCAGGCCCCCACCCTCAAGCACTGCTCTCTTCCATGTTCCCACTAGTATGGCCCCTTAAGGCCCACTTAAAGCATCCAGCTGCTTTCCTAACCGAAAGTCCCAAAGTCCATATGCCTCCAAACAAAAGTGTGGTCATGCCTGTCACAGCAGTAACCCACTCCTGGTACCAATTTCTGTCTTAGGGTTTCTATTGCTACAACGAGAACCTTGATCACACAGCTTTTACAGGGAAAACATTTAATTGGGACTGGCTTAAAGGTTCTGAGGTTTAGTCATTTTCATCTCGGTGGGAAGCATGACGGCATTCAGGGAACATGGTGCTGGAGGACCTGAGGGTTCTACATCCAGATCAGCAAGCAGCAGGCAGAGCAAGTCATTGGGCCTCACTTGAGCTGCTTAAAACCTCAAAACCCACCCCCAGAGACACATTTCCTCCAACAAGGCCACGCCTCCTATTAGTGCCACTCCCTGTGGGCCTATGGGGACCATGTTCATTCAAACCACCACGGCTTGTTACTTACTTCCTTGGAATGCATTCTTGTCCCACTGGAAGTCCTATGAGGTCATTATGGCCTGTGTGTCTCTCCAGGCAGTTTTTTTGCTTTTATCTTACACCTCCTCCTCGAAAATCCTTTTCTACAGAATGAGCAATGCTTGCAGTCTGCCCTTCAGCAGTGTACAGTTTCTTAAGTTGACCATGGAATGTGTACAGTCTGGACAATGGGTTCTAAGAGACTGTTAGAACTTTTAATATCATGTTAATGGAATGTTTTTCTTTCTTCATTTTTTTTTTTTTTTTTTAATTTTCAGATTTTACCAGATGTTGCAAGGACTCTGGGATCCTTATGGTATTAAAATGCCGGAAAGAGAATACTGCATTGAAAGACTGTCTAACTGCTTAGTAAGTTGTCACCTCAATGCTTGTGGGTCGGTGGTTGTACAGGTGTATAGTAGGAGAATGTTCTCATTACCTGTAATATGTTCTGTACCTCTGCCCACCAAATTCTTCACGGTGCTGGTTAAGACATCAGTATGTTACAGGTTATCCTAAAAGAAAGACATTTAGGAAGGGATGTAAAAATTTATATTTGGCAGAATTGTACGTATGATTTCCCGCATGGCTTAACAAATGCTTTTTCTTCAACAGGTTGGTTTATAGAATGACTATAGCTTGCTTTTTAGTTCTTCTACTGAAAAGTAACCGAACTAGACGATCTCTCATTGTCAGCCTGGCAGTTTGCTGAATTGCTGTTTCAGCTCCTGGAAAAGTTGCAGCAAATGATATGGACGCTCTAAATGTAAATTTCCGTTTTCGATGCTTTATCAAATCAGAAAAGGGCAGGCCTTCCATGGACATCAACCAAACATGGCATATAAATTGAAGTAAGACTAGGCACCTCCCCTCGTATTTAGGCTGGAGGAGGCAACCCAGTAGGAGGAAAGGGTACTAGAAGCAGGCAAAAGTGTCAGAGACAGCCCCTGCTCCCACTGTTTGGAGTCCCACAAGATGAAGTTACATAACCGTCACCTATGTGCAGAGAGTCCATATGCAGGTCAGTCCCATTCAGGCTCCCTGGTTGTCATTTCAGCCTCTGTGAGCCCAGGTAGTTGATTCTGTGGGTTTTCTTATGGCGTCTTGACCAGTCTGGCGCTCACAGTCTATCCTCGCCGTCTTCCCCAGGATTCCCCGTGTTTGGCTGTGGGTCTTTGCATCTATTTCCATCAGTCGCTGGAGGAAGCCTCTCTGATGACAGCAGGGCTAGGCACCAGGCTATTAGTATAGCAGGATTCGGGGAATCATTTCATTGACTCTTTTTTTTTTTTCAGTCATGTTTGGTTCTATCCTAGGTCTCTTGGCTGTCCAGCCTTTAGGTCTTGGCCTACCAGGCAGCGTCTGGAGTGGGCTCGTTCTCATGGCATGGGTCTTAAGCTGGACCAGTCACTGGCCACTCCCACAATTTCTGTACCATTCTTACCCCAGCACATCTTGTGGGCAGGGCACACTGTAGGTTGATGGTTATGTTGGCTGGGTTGGTGTCCCAGTCCCTTCCCTAGAAGTCTTGCCTGGTTACAGGAGATGGACATTTCAAGCTCTGTATCCCCATTGCTAGGGCCCTTAGCTAGGGTCATAGGCTCTGGGGGTTTCCATTGCACTAGGTTTGCAGCTCATCCCCCAAGAGCCTGCACTTTAGTTGTTTCTCTTAGTACACTCCCCATCCTCCTCCTACCCCACCCTCCACCTGTGATGTCAGTCCTAATCCCCTTCCCAGGGAGGTTCACAGTGCTCCCTTACCCATCCTCCTCCTACCCCCACCCTCCACCTATGATGTCAGTCCTAGTTCCCCTCCCAGGGAGGTTCACAGTGCTACTCCCTTAAGCCCTCTGTGTGACTCAGCGTCTCTGGGTCTGTGGACCTTAGTATGATTGCCTTTTATTTTCCAGTGAGTATATACTATATAAGTGAGTCTATACCATGTTTGTCTTTCCGGGTCTCACTCGGCATGTTTTTTTTTTTTTTTTTTTTTTTTTTTCTAGTTTCATTCATTTGCCTGTAAATTTCATGTCATTGTTTTTTTTTTTAACAGCTGAGTAATATTCCATTGTGTAGATGTACCACATTTTCCTTATTCATTCTTCAGTCGAAGGACGTCTAGGTTGTTTCCTGTTTCTGGTTGTAGTGAATAGCAGCTGCCCAACTAGTTGAGCAGGTGTCCTTGTGATACCTGGAGTATCCTTTGGGTATATGCCCAGGAGTGGTGCAGCTGGGTCTTGAGGTAGATCGATTGCCAATTTTCTAAGAAACCATCATATTGATTTCCAAAGTGGCTGTACCTAACCAGTTCTTTTTAAATCAGCATTTTGGAGTTTGGCTGCATCCTCCTGGCTGTGCCTCCTGAGGGCTGGAATTACATTCAGGAGCCACTGTCCCAGCCTTAGTGTTTCTAATTCTTTAAATGCAGATGTAGCCTTGCAAACCTTTGTTCTCAGGAGGGAGGCTGGGGTCAGGAGACCTCTGAGTTCCAGGGCAGCCAGAGCTACATAGTGAATCCCTGTCTAGGGAAAAAAAAAAAAAAAAAAAAAAAAAAAAAAAAAAAAAAAAGCAAAGAAGAAAGTAAGCAGATTTCACTGAATATGTTTGTCCCCACATCCATATGTGCTTATAGTATACATTATTGTATACGTTATTGACAAATAATATCACAGTATTTTACTAAGTTGTTAATTGGTAGCTGTGAGATTTTAATTTTGGCAAGCTGTTGTTCCCTCTTATGTTTTTCCAGATGCAGCCAGTGAAACATACATGTGAGCATAGTGTGAGATTTCTTAGGAGAGTAAATTTAAAAATAACACTTTAATGAATCCCTTATGTAATTTTAAGGATAGATTATGTATATGTAAACTTACAGGCTCTTAGAAATCCACTGTTGAAAGGAACAAGATTATCCAAACTCGTTTTTTCATCTCTGCCCTTAGAGGTGAGGAAACCAAGAGTTTGCATGTGTTTCTCTGAGGCAGTCTCAGCTGCTGGTGGTTGCTGGGCAAGAACTGCAAGAGCCTGTTGTGTGTAGTTTTAAAACCATGCTGCTGCCTTGCCCAGGAGCTGCTGCACTACCAGCCCACTCCTAGCTCCCTCTTGGTCACCTGGCTTAGTTCCAGATTTTTCACAACCAGCCCTAATCCTGCTTCCTTCGAATCTGCAGATAAAGGACACTCAGCTTTATTGTTTTAAAACTTGCCTGCTAGGCACAGATACCTCCCAGCTGGAAAGGCCTGCCCTTACCAGCTTATTATCTGTTTCTCCTCCTGCCCTAATCTTAGTGACTTGTTCCACCTAGTCCCTGCCAAACACCTTTGTCCACCTGCCCAGAGAGAGGCCACATGCTCCAGCTGACCCCTTACGTGGTTGATGTCTTCCTTTTCCTCCAAAGCGTGGCAGAAAAAGCATCTTTCCTTCCCTGTGATTGCCTTTTCCTCATGGGACCTGGAAGTCCCACCTGTACCCTCTGCCCGTCCATTGGCTCCCAGCCCTCTTTATTGACAAATCCAGAACCAGTTGGAGAACTAGACCTTAGTATCAGAACCTCCCCTTACAAGAGCCCTTTATGTAGAGGAGAGGCTCCCTCTGGCCATGTTCCCTAGTGTGCCTCAGATAAGCCTTTCCTCTTAAAAACTTATGTTTATGTAGGAACACAGATATTTTACTTGAGTGTGATGAACTAAAGCAGCAAACACATTTCAAGAAAGAGAAATGAGTGTAGCTTTGGAGAATCCACAGGTGTCCTGGTTCCAGGCTCTGGTGAAAGGTGGATGAGAAAGGAGGACATGACCGCCCCTCAGTTTGGTTGTCAGGTTTACTGTAGATGTGAGGGAGAGCACAGCAGAGGATACCTGCAAGGCTCCAGATGGAACTGGGCCATGAGAAGAGGTTGTTGGAGAGAGCAGACCAAGAGAGATCCAGGAGAGGAGCCAGCCAGGAGCCTAGAGATAATCAAAATGGCTGAGTTATGATAGGGAAGGGAAATTGGGGGAGGGGAAACGAAGCCCAGCCCCTAGGAGGGAGCGGTTTAGGATGGGGGCTAGTGAAAAGTGCAGGGAGGAGCTACAGGTAGGAAGTGAGAATTGTCCCAGTTCCTTTGGGACCTGATAACAGTGTTGTTAATGAGGTTTAGTGAGACTCCAGGACTATCACTTAAGTAGGGTCTGCTCTGGCTAGAGTACTGAGTCCTACAGAAAACAGGAGGACACAGCTGAGCAGACCAGTTGGTCTGAGGCTGCTGCCCTTTTCCTCTAAGAACATGCTCCCTGCCCAGAGGTCTACAGCTCACTGAAGGAGGCTGACACAGCACAGCCCTCACCAGCACATAGATCACAGTTTCTGGGCAGATGGAAAGTAAGTATCTTAGTTAGAGTTTCTATTGCTGTGATGAAACCCCATGACCAAAAAGCAAGTTGTCCTGGGGGGAAAGGGTGTAGTGGGCCCACATTGCCTTGTTATTCTTCATCACTGAAGGAAGTCAAGACAAGAATTCACACAGGGCAGGACCCTGGAGGCAGGAGCTGATGCAGAAGTCACACAGGGATGCTGCTTACTGGCTTGTTTTCTATGGCTTACCCAGTCTGCTTTCTTACAGAAGCTAGGATCACCAGCCCAGAGATGGTACCACCCACCATGGGCTGGGCCCTCCCCCATCAATCACTAATTAAGAAAATGCCTTACAGCTGGATCTTATGGAGGCATTTCCACAACTGAGGCTCCTTCCTCCTTAGTAACTGTAGCTTGTGTCAAGTTGATCTAACACCAGCCAGTAAAGTAAACAGCTGCTCTATCCGAAGTGCCTCAGTTTTGCAAGAGAGGCATGCCTTTGCCTGTCTGCAGCACACCCAGCTAAGTGTGTAGTTCATTGCTTCCCAGCCATCTAGACCCACAGGGAACCTGGGGATGGGGAGAGAGGTGACTGTTCTGAATCTTGATGTCCCTGATGCTTTTTCCACCAAAGTCCTTTGTGCTAGGACTCTCTGCATTTTCCCATGTGGCAGTTTTATACTCCAGCTTGAATCCTTAGGAAATTTGGGACAGGGAATCCTTTGTGCCTCTTCTTCCTCAAAATGCAACCACACCTTTTGTCATAGCTCAGAGGCAGAAGCCACACACTGCACGCACACCTAAATTCCTCACTGCTGTATATTGTCCTTGAGGGTGACAGGAATCCCTGAGATGACCAAAGTTCAGTCCACCAAATCACATAGGCTTTTAGTGGATAGACGGCCCTGGACACAACAGTCTGAAGGTTTGTGCTCTCCAGCTGGAGAACAGGTCTAGGCTATCAGCCTGAATTCCCAACCTGGAATGTTCCTGAACATGTAGGTTCATCTGCAGAGGCTAGAAAGCATCCCAAACTGGCCTGACTCATCTGTTGGTCATTGATAGAAACCCTGGCCCTTCCTGTCTGTGTACAGGAAGCCGGTGAGCAGTGTGGAGTCCTGGTGACAAGCCACCACTGCTCTGTGTATTGGAGACCATCTGCTCAGCACTTAGTGCCTAAGCACAGAACCCTGGTCACAAGCCAGCTGGAATTTCTTCCCTGAACGTCAAATTTCCCTTGCCCTGGTGACTGCCAGTGCCAGTGTGTGCTTCCTGTGTGACCTTATAAAAGGCATCAGAGCCCTTTAACTTGGAGGACAGAAGTGTTTGAGGAGTTGCCCACTCCTGCAGTAGCAGAACTCCTTTGTTAAGTCTGTAGATGGTCCTGTGAGAACCTGGAGTTTCCTCCATAAGCTGCAGCTGCCTTTCCTAGACTCCCTCAGCTGTTTATGTGCACAGCAGTGTGAGAGTCAAGTCCACTGTTCACAGACTGAAGCTGTACACAGAACAGACCAGCTCCTGAAGGCCTTGGCCAGCCAGTACAGAATTATCTTGAGAAATGGAAACTAACAGACAGAGGAGACAGCTCTTTCCCATGTCACATAGGCTTGTAAGTTGCCCTGTCTCCCACAGTGCCCATTCCAGGTATATTAGGTATATGGAAGAATGGGGATGCCCCTTGGATACCGGATGCCTGTGCTCCGTGGGGTGCCTCTGTTCTCAGCCATCGGAAAGGAGGAACCATGCCTGATGCCATTCCATATTGCCTGATCAGAGAAACCCTCTGCCTTCTCAGCCTAGAATTTCTGATTTTTCTCCAAAAGTCCATTGAAAATGCCAGAGAGTAGAACGTGATGATGCATGCTTGTAATCACAGCATTCAAAAGTCTGAGACAGGATTGATGCTAGTTCAAGGCTAGTCCAGGCCACACAGATTCAAGAGGTACAAAATGCAGGGGTGCAGGGAGGGGGGAGGAGGTGGTGGTGGAACGTGTTAGAAGGAAAAGGTATGTGGGAAGCTAGTCATGAAATACATTTATTTCAGAAATTACAACATGAATCTTTTCCTCAGGAGTTGTTTTGACTACTACAAAATCACCCTGAGTAGCACTTTAGCCATGGTGACAGAACAATTGGGAGGAGGTAGGGGTTGGAATAGCTGTTGTTTTGTCCAGCAGTAAAGCACTGATTAAAACAAAACAAACCTGCTACATCTTAGTTATGAGATTTGGGGACTTCTAGTTGACCATGATGGATAGGTAAATGTCTTCAGCTCTGTAGCCCACATCTGAAATTTGTTAAATTGTCTAACATAAATATTCTCCAGAGGAACAGAACTGACAGAATGCATCCATATACATTAAAAGGGGCTTTAGTAAAATGGCTTACAGGCTGTGGTCAGGCTAGCTCATCAATGGCTGTCTTGACACGAAGGCCAAGAATCAGTAGTTCTTCAGTCCTTGAGGCTGAGTGTCTCAGCTGGTCTTTGGTCTGTTGGATCCTGGAGAATTTTGTTGCACTGCCAGTGAAGGAAGGCAGGCCTCAGCAGGAGGATAGATGGGCTTGCCTGGGAGAGTGAAGGCAAGCAGGCAAAAACCAAAAGCTTCCTTCTACCACGTCCATTCAAAGACACTGCTACCAGCAGGTGTGGCTCAGACTTCGGGTGGGCCACACGTTTCTACACTCCTTAGCCTTGTCTCCCTTAACCTATTGCTTAAAGTTGGTTTCTTTGGGTTCTGTTAAGAATCTTAAATCTAAGTGTAGTTTGTACCCCTGGATTAAACCACTACCGATCCTGATTCTCTGCTTTTCTTCATGTCTTAAAGGGAATTCTTTTGTTCAGTCCCTGTCATGTGGCTTGGATTAGTTTTCTGTAATCTAGAGTCATCTGTCTCCTAAAGAATTTTGCTTAGTTACCCAGCCGTTCCTTTTGCATCCTCACGTCTCTTCCTTTTGGCTAGCTTAGGTGCCCATCATTTTTTGCTTGGATATTATTATTAGAGATCCACCTTTAAAAACCTTGCTGTTCCCTTTTAGCCTCTCTGCCGTACACTGCCATCTATTCAAGACCCCTTTATTTCCAGCTAGTCTTGTCCTATTGCTCTCAGGATACTGTTGTAGTGTGACATCAGAGGCCCAACCTGATTTGGTTGCTGTACACTTAGTGTTCCCAGGCTCTTCCTGCTTTGTGTACAACCCACTCTGAGCTTCAGGCCGCTTGGAGTGACTCACGCATCTCACTTTCCCTGCACCATGTCCCTTCTGTGGCCTTGCAAGGAGTGGCCCGATAGCGCTCTCACTGACACTTCCCCTCTTCATGTTTTCATGTCTAACCTTGTCCATTTTGTATTTTGTTCTAGTCCAGCCCTTGTGTGTGTTGACCCATGGGCTCTTAAGTATCATTCATGTTTCCATCCTGTGAGAAGACTAAACTCAAGACTTTATATTACTGTGTACTTTATTACAAAATTAAAAAAAATCATGTTTTTCTCATTAGTTAATGTTTATTGTGTCTTGGTGACTATTATTGAAAGTCAGCTTTTCAAGACTAAACTTCATGAGTATCTGAATGTTATTAAACCTTATATTGTATCTATTTTGAAATATATTGATTTACTTCTTATAGCTATAATGATCCAGCCTTCTATGAAGAATGCAA
Organism: Arvicanthis niloticus; assembly: GCF_011762505.2. Taxonomy (NCBI): domain Eukaryota; kingdom Metazoa; phylum Chordata; class Mammalia; order Rodentia; family Muridae; genus Arvicanthis; species Arvicanthis niloticus. The sequence continues at coordinate 38,381,707 of NC_047678.1, read as the reverse complement.
ACTGGAGTATCTCAAGGAAAGGGAAGAATTCAGAAAAACTGGAGTTCCTACCAAGAAAAGGTTACAGAAGCTTCCCACAAACATGTAGGCAAACAGTGAGTCAGGAAGTCATACTTATGGAAGCCATTTATAATGTAAACCAGAAATGATGGACTGAAACAATGTTTGCTCACCCTAATCATGAAAATACTGATTTTTTTTAAATGAAATAAAAATATTTATTTCAGACTTCTGGTTTATTAAATATAGGGTAGAGAAAAAGGGAATATATTGTGTTCCTGGCCTTAACCCACATTCTACAACTTGAGCTGCAATCACAGTGCTGTCATAGTTTCATGTGTACATTACCTTCTGATCATGCAGACTGATGGCTAGTGTGGGATCAAAGAACTAAAGCAAAGAAGGAATGGACCACCTTCAACACTGTTAATGGCAGCTGTGAACCAGAGCCCTTCTTCTCTCTACCACTAAGTGTGCTGTTGTGGCCAGCAGTCTGTTTATGGTGATAACGTATCCAGCACTGCCATCAGATGCATGTAGGCAGGGCTGCAGACTTTCTACAGGCTTATGTGAAAACAGATGAGATTAGGTGAATTATTTTACTGAAACCTTTGATAGATAAGTTTCTGCATTGTTTCTTGATTTTTTTTTTTTTTTTTTTTTGGAGCTTGGCTACTGAAAAAAATGTATTATCTTGGATTTTAAGAAGTTGGCATTGTTAAGTGTGAGCTTCTGTTTTGTAACATTGGGGATTTGGGAGGAACTGTGGTGAGTTTCTGTTCTAGTGTGTTACCCTAGTCTGAGCTTTTTATATTAAAAAGCTATTTTTAGAACAAAAACAAAAAACAGGAAGGCAAAATTTAACTTTGTCCAATCCTATGGAAATTTTTTTTCTCATTCAAATGAAATGAACGTAGTCAGTGGATGCATGTTCAAGCTTCACACTGTACTCACCAAACAACTACTTTACCCTTGTCTGAAATTCAAAGAACCCAGTCTCCCAGACCATAGACCAACCAAAGGTGACTGGAGGCCAAGCAGAGCAAACTTTAAGTTTAGAAACTGCAGCATGGGGAGAGGGGCAAGCAGCGGATTACTTCTGTGCTGGTCTGTTGGCATTGGCACATTTCTATTGGACAGGGTTGCAGTTGTTTTCAGTGACTCAAAGAAAAAGCACAGTTACAAGAAGCCAGTGACATAGTAACAAGATTTCTGTTGTGTGTCTGATTATTTCTGTGCTGGTCTGTTGGCATTGACACATTTCTAATGAACAGGACTACAGTTGTTTTCAGTGACTCAAAGAAAAAGCAGTTACAAGAAGCCAGTGACATAGTAAGAAGATTTCTGTTGTGTGTCTCCCAACCAATAGTTACTAGACAATCTATGTTCACATTCACCTCTTGTCTGACTAGTGTACCTGCTGCAGATGTGTCTTTGGAGACTGGGTTTTTACAGGTTCATAGGACAGTTCTATTTTGGCCTCTGCTCAATACAATAATGGACCAAGAGGAAGGACCAGGTGGCTGCTGTTGGTTGTGTCCTAATATCACTGAGTTACAGGTGCGCTTAATTGAATTTTCTTACAAAAGAAATCCAGCTATTACAGAAAATTTCAAGGGCAACTCATGGGGTTGTCAGCCAGTATGAAAAGGACCAACAGAACTGTTCATTTGAATGAATCACAAAATACAGATGGCATCATTGACTAAGTATATATTTAAACATTTTCTGACCAGGTAAAAATATTTTAGGGTTTATCTTTTCTAGCTAAGAAGTCTTACACAGGCCATTAATACTTTGAACTGTTAACACCAGACTGTTCTAGCAATCCTTTTTGATAACTGTTAATACTAGTTAGAGGGAATTTGCTCCAATCAGAATATGTTGGAGAAATAAAATTAATACCACACTTTGGAAATATACATAGGCAAGGACAGTATGTCACATCCAATTCCATTTTAAAAACAAAAATAATTTTAATTAAAACAATTTCTTGGCATTGTTCAAAAACATAAGACTCTCTTTACAAAAGAAAACTTCTCATCTTGGTTTTTAAAAAGGCAAACCAGTAAGCTACATTAGACAGAGGTGATGGACAGCCTTAGCAGCCTCATGAGAAATGTGTCTGCTTTATTACACAGATAGTTAGTTCCTTCAGCTGGAGCCTGGAGTCGTGTATTTGTTTTATGCATATTGGGTCTTGTTGTATTACTTGGCAGGAGCCTGTACTCCCTTGAGTGAGCTGTGTTCACTGGTCAGAATACATTCCAGTATCTGACATCAATTCCATTAATCACAGACAGGCATGAGTAAGTGACTGATAACTCAACAGTGAACAGTGCCTGGCTATGCATGGTATTCAGTGATAAGCAGGCAGAGATCCTCTAAATTCAGGACACATGAAATGCCTCTTAGAAAAGGATAAAGTCTTCTTACGTCAAACAGGTAGTACATGATTACTAACACTTGTAGTGCTTCGACCTTGAAGGAATTTAGATGAATTTCCACATGAAGCCATCTTCGTTATTTCTTTACTTATTTACAAGTGATTGGCCACTTAGAATGAGTCTGGGGAATATTTCATAATTGTACAGCACAAAATTTAGTTCTAGATGCAGCTAATACATTTACTTTCTCAAATGTCCTAGTCTAACAGTCTATAAGCTGCTCTGTGTGATACAAATAGCTGTCCTGCTGAACATGACCACATGGTGAGTTCACTATGAATCACTGAAGAGGCTACCCTGTGAGATGCTTTTCTACTTTTAACTGGACATTATATAAGCTTATAATAGTTTATTCACATAGCACATCATTTTTAACAATTTAGGATTTGTATAACTGGGAAAAGTTGGCTTCAATCATCATTAGTTCAAGTCTCAGAATTCAAATTGCACTTTAAATTTGTATACACAAACATTTTACTTAAAAATGATTTTAAATCTTAAAACTTGAAAGAGTAGCATAGAGATTTCATAACCTACTTTTATTCCATTGTATTTCAAATCTTTATGCATCAGGAAGTTACAGAAAGCACAACCTATCCACACTTATTTGCTTCTTGATACAATCTGAACCAGCAGACATGGTTTTTCTCTTATATTAAAGGCTGCTTTCTATTTAATGATTGGATTATAGGCAGGTCACATACTTTATAAAACCATGTCTAAAATTTTCATTTCCACTCTATCCAAGAAGCAAAAATTTGCAGTTGTTTTCAAAGGTAACAACTGGAGGTTTCCGTACTGGAAAATCAACTACATACATATGTTGTACAGAATGTACAAATGTACACACTGGAGAACTCCCTCCGCAAGACATCACTCAGAGTCCACTTTCAGTTTGAACAATCTCTTGGGAGAACCAGTGACTCAGTGTCCTCCTGATCAGATCACAAGTCAAATTAACTTTTGTAAAGGCAGTTCTGATTATGCTGATCCAGGTAATGCAGTGGTGGCAGGTTGGATAAAGGTAAGAGTTTGCTTTTGTTTTCACCAAACGCTGTCTCACTTGATTTAGGAGGGCTTGGGAAGACCCAGGAATTATCTTCCAGAGAATTTCTCCCATAGGAGTTGTGCTCCTGAAAGTCTGCACCATCATTAGGAACCAATCTCTCGTTATCTGTCCATGACTGAAGAACTGCTTTGTCTGAGAACACCTTTCTATCTCCTGGGAAAGGGGAAGACGGAGCATAACAAGTGGCTTTGCCATTTGGTGACAAAGGAGGATGTCTTTTGTAAGTTGCAGTAAAATTTGTCAAGTGCAATTTCGTGCTGTCCCTCCCGAGGTCTTCAACACATCCTACTGGGGTACAGGCTAAAAAGAAAGCATAGCTGTGTGTCAGTCTTCTAGCATTTGAGATTGTAAACATATTATATACCAGTTTTACAACAGACACTAAAATTAGCATTTCCAGTTTAGTATGACCATTGGGAAACTGATTTGGAGATACTTAAGAGATCTAAGTTCTGAGAGATCACGTATTTACTGACCCTGAGACTAAGGTCATTCACCAACTGCTTTGTTTGCAAAATGGATGTCAGAATTCTTTCCTGCCTATGTCATCCTGCTGATAAAGAATCTGTATGTTGTAAAAAGGTATAGCCTTTTTTTTTTAAAACAAGGCAAAAGGAAGAAAAGTTCTTGGCCTTTAATGTGGCTAGTGAAAGTTTTTAGACCATTTTAGTGGAAAAAATGTGAAGAATTAGTGGGTTTAAAATATATTCTTTTGCTTACTGAAACTTTTCAATGGGAGAGGGTTTAAAAAGTAACTTACTTTTTAAGTATACCTTGGATTCTTAAGAGTCGAATGAAAATTTAACATGTACTCAAAGACTTCCGTGGATAAAATAGTTGAAGTAAAATCTATAAGTTCAATTTCTTACAGCAAATATAATAGAAAATATAATTCTGCTTTGGTCAACAAGCAGATCAACTTAAAGAGTAAATGAAAAGGTGTTTCATACACACAGTGGCTTAGAAAAAGACTGCTTGGAAGTTAATGTTTAGCCACAGCAGTATCCTGCAACAGTAGCCTCTTCTATTCCTCTCAACCTGCCATGATTGAAAGCTGTATTTTTTCTTAACCTAAGAATGACTAACAGTATCTAAGGCTTGGCTCTATGCAACCTAATATTTTATGTGTGTGTGTGTGTGTGTGTGTGTGTGTGTGTGCATGAGAATGCAGGTACACACATGAGCATGAAGGTCAGAGGACAAGTTTCTGGAGTTGGTTCTTTCCTTCCACTGTTGAGTTCCAGGTGCAACAGGTCCTCAAGCCTGCAGGCGGGCTCTTCCACTTGCTGAGCCATCCTGCTGGACCAACCAACTCATGTAATTTTAAAAGAAACAAATGGAGACATTGGGTGATGGGTGGAAGGGGATGAATAGAGTAAAGGAACTGAAAGAATAATGAATTCTTCTGTAAAACAGTGATGGACAGGTTATGGATAAGTGAGCCATAACCCAGTCTGCTTAAAACAACGAGCTGTAGGGACTGGTGACTGCCTAACATTGTCCAGGGAAACGTTCTAGTAAACGAGAGTGCAAAGGCGTCAAAAGACTGTGTCATCAGTAAAAGGAACACAGGGTGGGAAGAGCTGTTCTCCTTTATTAGAACATACTATTTAATGATGTAAGTAGTTATACTGACAGCATACTCAACAACAGCTGAGTCCCTGTAAGGAGAAGTCTTACTTCTGCCATCCACCTATGGTATTGTCATAAGTAACCTTAGCAACTGTGACAGTAAGGTGAACCACAAATTGAGCTGTTTGCTCAAAATCACATTAATTTGCCTGATTCTTTAGTACCCAACTCCACAGAAATCAAGAGACTTTGAATTAATCCCCCCCCCCATGTGAAACACTGTCTCTTACAAACACTCCTGAGAATAGTTACAAAAGTTTTCTTGTTCTCCTTTAGAACAGAGATGTAAGTAACAATTTTAAATTAGGTGATGACCACTTTTCAAAGTCACACCACATTCCTTTGAAAATAAAATTTAAGACATCAGACATATGCTGTATGTTTTGGATGTTAACCTATCGTGTTGGGTGCAAACAGAAATTATTTCCTAAGATACAAAAACAGCACTGGCAAAAAAGTACCCACTACTAGCTAACACAAAACTCAAAGGCTTTAGTTAAACATTGGCTTTAAAAAGAAAGCAATGGCTGAGTGGGTAATCCCAGCACTTGGGAGGCAGAGGCAGGCAGATCTCTGAGTTTTGAGGCCAACCTGGTCCACACACACATGCATAGGGGGTGGATGGCGGGGCCCAGGAGAGATACTATTGTTTCAGGACAGTCACGGCTACATGGAGAAACCCTGTCTGAAGAAAACCAACCAACCAGCCAACTAACCAACCAACCAATGCAGTGGGAAATTTTGATTGAGTCTGCCTTCAAATCAGAGGTCCTATAAGGAAAAGAAAAGCTTATAAAAAAGATATCAGGAACTAAATGAGTCAGAGTTGTTTTAAAAATAAAAAGCTAGGTCTTTGGTATATTTCATAGTACTGAAATGGAACTTTGGAGCTCTTTTTAAATATATAACTAAATCTATCTATATACTTGTGGTAAAAGGCCCCTTAGCACAAACCTAACACCATGGCCTTACATAAGCAACACTTGGCTGAGAAAAGCCACAAGGGGAAAAGAATATAGTACTGAAGAAAAACCACCAGCAACACCTTCCATGTGAGGCTGCCCAGCTAGAGACTGAGGCGGAAGCAGAGCATGGGTGTGAGCGGGCACACGGCTACAGTCTGGCTTATCAGCGTCATCAGATGAGACTAAGAGAAAGCAGCTAGCGGCTCTTCAGGCAGTCTGGCTGGAGTCAGCATTTCCAGCCAGCAGTGACTTGCCTTTCTTGACTGCAGCTGAGGCTTTCAGTTTTCTTAGTAGTTCTGCTTGCACTTGAGTCACCAGGTGTAAGTTAGACATCTCCCTCTTCAGTTCCCAGTATGCATGTTGCATATTATCACTGAAATGGAATTTTAAAAACAAGTTACACTGGGCCTTTTTATGGATAAAGGGCAACAACTTTATAATACAAACAGGTTTATATTTATACTTTGATGGCAATATAAATGAAGCTAAAAGGTATTTATTTGGAATGTTGTTAAGTGAAAAACCTAGGAATAACACTGCTCTGATTTCAGGAAGTAACTACTATATTAATCAGATCATGAATAATACTCTGACCAGTGAGTTTTTCACTGGCTCTCTCAGAACTAAGGATTGATTTTAGCCAATAATGTGCAGTGCTGTTAATATAATTAGTAAGGAATATGCTTTTCCTTTTGTCAATCTGATCAAGAATAAAATTGCATTCATTCATGTATGGTCTTTGAATTTGTCTTTATCTTGGGATTGTTTTGACACTGTGAAATGAAGTGGTGAGCAGATACCCAAGACCACATTAAGACAAAATTGAGGTTTCATGCATTACATTCTTTATGTCTGACTGGGCTGTCTCATACTGTTGGTTCTAAACCAATGTGACATGACAGCACAAGACACGAAGAGTCACATGATTCCCTAATGAAGCAGCAGCTAGAGAAGTGGATTATAGGAAACAAAACTTCAAAATGCCTTTTCAGAGTTTTACAATTAAAAGGATATGAAACAGTTTATAACTAATTTTAAGAGCTTTTATTTCCATTAAATCCTCAAGGCTCATGATTTTCTTTAGGTTCTTAATTTTCAACTAAATGAACTGGAATCCTCAGCATATATTTTATTATACAGTAGTATTTGAAATAAGAATAACTGACTTCATCGTATCAGAACAACCGCTAATATCAGAGAATGTTAAGTGATATAAAAATAGAACTAAACAAACATGCTTAGTTCCTTTTTTAAGTTTTGTCTATCTAGTAAACAGAACTTAAACTTCAAAGAGATAACCTTGAGATCTGAATCTAGTATTAGTTACAGAAGCAATAGGTATATATTAAAACAAATAGGTCAAATTATGTGAGGTAAAATTTTACCTCTTTTGACAGAATATTTCTACCCAACCACAGACTATAACTGTTATAAACGTATAGCAAACTAAATTGCGTTGGAGAAAAATCTAGTATTTTAAATATTTTGGTTAAGCTTTGGTATATTTAAGCAGATCTCCTTTGGAGCCAGTAAACACTGGATCTGCTTTTTACAATGACTGTTTCATAGTGAAGTCTGCTTTCATGGTGTAATTTTGGGCATTCAGTGTTTGTCAAAGGGTCACTCATTCTAAAGCAGCAGGTGAAAGTGTTGTACACATGCTAACTCAAGTACACAGGCATGAATAATACAGTTTGAAATTAGTTTATTATTGTTATAAAATGGTGAATCTGTACCTGACTTACAAAAAAGAAAATACTCATGATAATACTTGGGTACTCAAACACCAAGTACATGTAGTCACTCAAAATAGCTAGACAAATAAAATATGGCGATAAAGATATTAGTATCAATACCTTGTGTACATTTAAAAAGTTCAATTTAATTAAGATATGTTTAAAAATTAGATAAGATAGAACTATATCATCAACTACCCTTCTATCCTTTGCTCAAGTATTACCTACACTAAAACTACAAATTAAAAACACAGCTATGATTGGGCAGGAGAAATGGCTCAGTAGTTCAAGACTGCTGGCTGCTCTTGCAGAGGACAAGGACTCAGCTCCTAGCATCCAACCGCTTGCAATTCCACTTCTAGGATCTCACACCTTCCATGGCTTCTATGGGCTTCTGCATCCCCATCCCTATCAGCCCATGCAGGCTCCACAACATGCACATAAAGAGGTAGTTTCAGATACCTTACACACTGGCAAGTGACCTGAGTCTTAACTCCTGCAACCAATGTGAGAACGGAGATAGGAACTGACTCTACTAAGCTGCCTTCTGACTACCACACAGGCTCTGTGGCACACGTCCACTCTGCCACCCCAGTATATAAGATTACTACTAATTACAACTCTTCCTCTATGGATAACAAAATAACTTCAGTTGTTATTACCTTAACATCAAAGTCTTATAGTGTTTAAAACGTGTAAAAATGATTGGTTATTCTATGCATGTTAAAACCATTAAAAAAGAAATGAAAAGGCAAGTTCTCCAGTTCTTAGCAGGGCTCCACCCACCCCCGTGAGTACTGGGTGTTCTGTCCAAGTGTTTGCGACTACGTGGGCTGCATACCATTGTACCCTATTTCTTCTTCTATGTATCTTCAGTTTTATCATTTTTGTATAAAACTTCAATTTTATCAGAAATATTTTCAGTATACCTTTTTCAGTTTTTCCAGAAATTTTTTCTATATTTTTCTTCAAATTCATCAGGGATTTTTTTCTATATTCAATTTTATCAGAATATTTTCTGTGTATGTCTTCAATTTTATCCTTGTTTTCATAGAAAACTTCAATTTTATCTCAAAAATTTCAATATATTTCTTTAATTTTTTTCAGAAATTTTTTGTCTTCAATTTTATGAGGAATTTCTTCTATCTTCAATTTTATCATTTTTTCATATAGAAATTCAATTTATCTGATTTTTTAAATATATTTTTTCACTTTTTTCAGAATTTTTCCTGTATTTGTCTTCAATTTTATCAGAAATCATTTCAATGTCTTTAATTTTGTCAGAATATTTTCTAATAATATTTTCTTAGAAAAAATCTAATCATTTTTAATTAGAAATTAAAACTTTAATTTTATCAGAAATGTTTTCAATATACCTCTCCAGCTTTTTCAGAAAATTTTCTTTTCTTTTTTAAAAATTATTTATTTTTTTACACTCCAGATTTTATTCCCCTCCTGGTCCACCCTCTGACTGTCCCACATTCCGTACCTCCTCCCTGCCCCCATCTCCACAAGGATGTTCCTATAACCCCAATATCCCACCAGACCTCTAGACTCCCTGGGGCCTCCAGTCTCTTGATGGTTAGGTGCATTCTGACTGAACCCAGACCTGGCAGTCCTCTGCTGTGTATGTGTTGGGGGCCTCATGCAAGTATAAACCTGAACTTGCTTTAAATGACCTAAAAAAATAATGTTACGAATGTGGTTGCCTCTAAACAATGTATATAGCATTGTTGAGTACTAAAATTTACATTAATCAAATTGTGAGCCCTGAAAAGCAATAATTATAAAACATAAAAACATAAGAATAATTACGGTTGAGCATTCATTATATACCAGGCATAGGTGCTTCACCCATTTTCTTGCTCCAGCCTGACAAAATGGCTGTGCTGGCAGGTTGTATGTCAATTTGACACAGGCTGGAGTCATTGGAGAGGAAGGAGCCGCTACTGAGAAAATGCATCCCTAAGACTGGGCTATAAGCAAGCCTGTAGAACATTTTCTTAATTAGTGGTTGATAGGGGAGGGCCTGCACATTGTGGGTGGGGCCATCCCTGGGCTGGTGATCCTGAGTTCTATGAGAAAGCAGGTCGAGAAAACCAGAGGAAGCAAGCCAGTAAGCAGCACCCTGCTATGGCATCTGCATCAGCTCCTGCCTTCAAGATTCTGCCATTTGAGTTCCTGTCCTGATCTTTGATAATGAACAGTGATGTGGAAGAGTACGCTAAAGAAACCCTTTCCTCCCCGAATTGTTTTGGTCACTGTGCTTTATCACAGCAACAGTAACCCTCATAGGACAACGGAAAATCTCATTTTGCTCATGAGGAGATAGGTTCAAGAGTTGGCTCCACTCCACAAGGTCCCTTTTTCAAAGCGGTGGTACCTGTCCACTGCCCTTTTAGGGAACCATATTTCTTATGGGCATTGTCATTGTATCCACGCCAAAGGACCTGTAAAGTGGTTGATTGTCCACGCAAATATGCTTAGTTCAAGTATAAACTTTTACCCCTCTGACTTTGGTGTTATGAAACTTGTCTACATCTCAAGCAAGCATTACATGCCCTGTTTAGAAAGTATTGTGTTGTCTTTTATTGAATGACACTATATAGCAACCTTTTCATAAAGAAATGAATACTCCCCATGTTAAAAGAAAAAGCTACTTATCTGTATGATTTTACTTTAGACATAAATAATTTTCTTTAGCATTTGAAATTCCATAAAACTACATTCCCTAAAAGCAGTAGTTCTAAACCTGTAGGTTGTTACCCCTTTGGGAGTCACACATCAGAAGTCCTGCATAACAGATATTTACATTACAATTCATAACAGTAGCAAAATTATAGTTATTAAGTAGCAATGATATAATAATTTTATGGTTGGGGATTACCACAACACAAGGAACTGTGTTGCAGGATATTTGAGCACACTACGAACCCTGAGATTGTGGTGTTTACTGGGGGAAAAAACGGTTTCTGATTGTGGTGTGGTTTTAGCCTTAGCACACACCTTTAATCCCTCTGGCTGAAATACAGGCACATTCTTAGTACACACCTTTAATCCCAAACAATGAAGGTAAAGTTACTTTGTAGAAGGAAGCACAGTTTGAAAGTGATGTCTAATGGAGTGGCAGACAATGAGACAAATCCTATTTGACAGAATAAGATCTGCCCAACTCTCCGAAGGGGAAAGGGAAGCTACTTTAGGGGCAATGCACAAAGAGGCAATAAGGTGGTTTTATTGGGACAAGTGAAGACGGACAGGTGAAGACAGAATGAGCCAGAGAATGAGGAGCCAGAAGATTAGAACAGATTGCCAGTTAGTATAAGGCCAAGCAGAGCAATGTTAGAGGCTGAGAGAGAGAAGGCAGACTAAATCAGTCCGTTTGGAGAGGAGCTTGAAGCACAACGGCTGAATTGAACCAGCCAGCCAGAGTTTAGAAAGAACTAGAAAGGGTGAGCTTATTCAGCAGTAAGTTTCAGAGGCTGAAAACATTCTAGGTAAGATTGTATAAAGACTAGAAATTTCCAGGACTAGGCCTAGGTTAGCAGACAAAGGCAGTAAGCTTCCAGACAATTACTTCAGGAGAATAAAACATACATTTACAGAAGTGTATTAAAGGGTTGCAGCATTAGGAAGGCTGAGAAGCACTGCTTTGAAGGAACTAAAAATAAAACATGGGATTTGCTACAGGATTAAAAGATGTGTACTATGACCAGTTGTGATTTCTCTAAAACAAATGTCTTTCAGATATTTCTGACAGGCTGGCATAGCAAGTAAGGTTAAGCCTGTTGGCAAGTAACTGTTAAATCATTTTTATAAATAAACAGTGATCAGAGATTACAGCTGCACATATAATGCCTGCTGCTTCTCAAGTTAAACCATATTAGAAAGGTAGAATGCACTCAGGAGACCTGTGGTGAAGGCCCTGGTGTGGAACATGCTCTTCCCTCGACAAGCTCGGCCTGATGACATCTCTGTCCTGCAGAATGTCTTCCTGAGATGGACCCTGTCATGTGTTTAAAAAGAAAACAACAGTAATTATTTCAATGTTTTTCAGTTCTTCATTTACTACAGATGTTTCAACATTCATAAACTATAGCCACAGTTGTATAAAGTATAAGACTAGATTTTATACTCAGTTTTAAAGAGACATTGCCACCTGTTCCTGACATGTCTAACCCACTTCCAGTTACCTAAGTGTTCAAGCTTTAATGTCCTATAAAACATGTCTCATGAGTTTGGAATCCTATAAAACATTCTTTTGAAAAAATAAGAAGGGTAACATATCTATCACATTACTGTTTAAAGTACGTCTGTCTGAATTCTATGGGAAAATGGGAATTTCTGCACACAAACCAGCAAATATTGAACAAGCATAATTTATGATAGCATAAGTTTCATCCTAAAGAAATTTCTTGCATGTGCAAATATTTTGATCTATATTTTCAAAAACAATTGATTCCAATTTAAGAAAATGTAATTATATCTTAAGTAAAGAACCCATGAACTCTGCTGGAGCAGCACTGTAGCTTGATTTTGTTTTGTTTTTGTGTGAACTGTATATGGACACACTGGTTTAGAGGTGGAAACTGTATCAGTTACATACACTATTATTATTTTAAGGCATTGTGCTACATTAGACAAAGAACCATTTCCAATGAATGTTGCAGTTTTCTGGTGATTTTCACAGGCCCTGTTCTCATTTTCTTCAATGATAACAGAATTTGATTTGGGGTTTGGCACAGTATTACCAGCCTAAGACTACACTTCCCAAACTTCCTTGCAAGGTGTGGCCTTGTCAAGAAGTTCTTAAAATCCTCACACCCTTTAAGTTGTTTATATTGTAGGTGTGACACAAATAAACACCTCCAAGCCAAACCAATGCAAAAACAAAACAAAAAAACCAACCTCAAACCCCAACACCTATAAAAGATACTTTTTAATCTAATATATTCAAGATCTTCTGCATCATACTTATTCACAATGCACTTTTACTCAAACATCAGTCTCACAGGTATGAATTAGTCTCTAAGCAGGAACTGCTGGTATAAGCTGAAAAACAAAATTTTACTATTCGGTATTACTTACATGACAAATTACAAACTGGGCATATTATCTCGCTCCCGCAGTCCCAGTACTTGGGAAATGGAAGAGGACTGCTCTGAAGTCAGGACAGCCTGGGCTTCGGAGTGAGTTCCTGGGTCAACTTGGACTATGGAGTGAGACTCTACTTCAAAAACTACCATAAATGTAGGCATCCTTGGTATTGTTCTTTACTGTTCGCCATAAGAAATAAAAGTTTCCCCAGACAGCCTTTAGTTTTTTGTATCATTAATTAAAAACCATGTTCCTTAGTGTATACTTAAAACACACATTTACTGGAAATGTTCTTTAAAGCCAACAGTATGGAAATACATTTTCCATAAGAATAAGAAAATATTTTATACCTACTGATAGTTCAGAAAAGTTGAATGTAAATCATCAACAATAAAAAAGTATTGTCAAAAGGACTGTCCCCAACATGCAAAGATTCCTCATGGCAAATAAGTAGGCTGCACTATTTTGAAGGCTACACTCTTAGGAATTCATTTCACGTTTCACAGGTTCCTGCAATACAGCTTTCCTAGTGCCTTTAATATACTGCAAAACACTAGGATTCCACATGGGCTATTTATTTTGAACCACTGTTTCTTACACTATTTTGGCTGACTTTGAACTCTCAGAATCACCTGTTCTGAATGTAAATGGCTAGGATATAAAATTGGAAAAGCACCAGCAGAAAGGTCTCTGAAATGCTGACCCTACTAACAAGAAACTCTAGTAGACAAGTTTGCCAATAATTGAAGCCAGAATGTTCCTGGTATGACTACAAGAGATGTTGTCACACACCACAGAAGCTACCCTAAAGTAGGTGTCACATAATGTGTTAGCATTTTAAAGTATGGCCAGAGTAGATACAGACAAGTTAATAATGTGAACATAGACTTCTTTCATTGGCTCATTCTTACATTCCCATATCCAATAAGATTCTAACCAGATCCAAAAGTACATAAAACATCATGGTTTTAAGTTGGAAACCTTGAAAAAAAATGTCACTTCAACTATTTTTAGTTTGTTTCTTGATCCCGGTTGTGGGCTTTTCCACGTCACAACCTCCTGCTGTCAGTAATACACACTATGAAAGGAAAGCAGACACTGCTTAGTTTTTCTCACCCTTCAACATTCCTCCCTTTATCTCACATAAAACCCTTAAAAGTTTCCTGTTTCTCGGAATTAATGTCATCATCAGTTTAAACTGGTAAAACTTTAAAACATTTCCTGTACTTTCAATAATCTGCTTCTATGAACTGCTAGCATATGACAGATGTAAACTAAAACCATATTTATTCCCTAGCACCACCTAGTGGAACAGAGAAAGTAATAAGAACCATAACTTGACCCTTCATCCCCAGCAGACACATCTAATACTCTAAACAAATTTGTTGGCTTGTTTTAATGTATACATTGAATATACTCTGTCCAGGTACTACACTAACCTCTCTATAAAATCCATAACTTACTGTTTATCAAGAGAGGTGCTCAAAGCCTTTAGAAATAAATTTCCTCAAAGTTAAAAATGACATTCCTATTTTCTATATTTAATAAAATCACAATAAGATAGATTCCCATAATCACATAGTACTGTTTCTTACTCTACAGTAAAATATTCTATGCATAAAATATAAACATACTTTATGTATAAAAGCTATCAATTATTTCATGGAAAGTGTAAACACTGACAGTTACTCAGAGCTTTGCAGTGCAATCTTTTTGTCCAAGCAGCTATTCTAAAGGGGACTTGTTAGTGGCTATGGTAAAGGTGTATGGAATAGAATATTGGAAGTCTGAAGAAGTGGTGGTGTGTGGCCAACTGAACGCTTAAAGGTAGGGCAGTAAAGTTCTGTAGTCAAGTAATAAACACTGGCTTTAACCCAACCAGATAGCAATTGTGTGGTGTTTTCCTTTCTCACATCCAGAGTTTCCAATATGGGTGCTCACTGTCTAGGTCAGGTGAATCAGACAGATAGAAGCAGAATGCTATAGATTCTTACATGAAGCTCATTCTCAGCTAGTGGTCACTGATTAATGACAGTAAGCAGCATTTAAGGCCACCTGGGATATGGGTACACTGAGGATGGCAAGTAGCCCCACTTTTAGATGGTGACCTCCACAGGAACAGGGCCAGAAGTTCTCACTCAGCAGTGTGCAAGGCTTTTGATGGGTGAATGGTTGAACTGAGGAGTAACTGGCTTTAATTAGTTAAAATACACAAATGTAAAATATTTTTGCTCTATTCTCATATTCCAGTTTCACCTAAAAACTTGACTACCCCTCACCCCAGTAGAGCATCAGTAATCAGACTCCTAGAGAAGAACTAAGAGGCAGGCATACTACAGCAGCTGACTTGGCAGACGGTTTTGTTGTTGAGTTTCCTAATTCAATCTCAAGCTGGCTAAAAACTATCACTCTTCTGAAAAGAAACAGGCTATGCAAGCTAGGCTTCCTTTGTGGTGAGTGGTCTGTTGTTTTGCAAGAATTCTCTACTGTTGTCTCCTGTGTTCAAGCTAACCAAATTGTTAGATAAAGGGAAAGATTAAAACTAAGTTCTCTTCAAAATTTTCAGACACATTCAAAACAAGAGGAACTAGAAGGAAAACAAGTTTGAAAAAAAAAATAACTTGAGGCAGTTTGAATATGAATGGTCCTCATAGGCTCATCTACTTGAATGCTTGGTCTGCAGTTGGTAGAACATTTGGGAACATTTGGGAGGTGTGGCCTTGTTGGAGGAGGTGTGTCAATGGAGTGGGCCTTGAAGGTTAACAAGCTCACGCAGTCCTGGGAAGCTATCTTTTTCTTTCTACCTTGTATGTGTGGATAAAGGTAAGCTCTCAGCTACTGCTCCAGCACCATGCCTGCCTGTCTGCCTACTGCCATGTTCCCAGACATGAAGATCATGGGCTCAAGCCTTGTAGAACCAGGTGTCCAAATTAAATGCTTTCTTTTATAAGTTGCCTTGGTCATGGTGTTTTGTCACAACAGAAAAGTAATTAAGACACAACCCAATATACATTTGAAATCAAATCTTAAAACTATATTCTGGGGTAAAAGTGAATGTACAAAACATATATTAGAAGCAACATGATAAACATGATTTTTTCTGGAAATGAGTCTATTCTATGGTTATAATTAATTATAGACCTATGATTTAGTACTTAGTTACAATCCTATATATGCTGCACAAAGCACACAGATGTCCTCCATTTATTAACAACGTTCAGGTACCGTCTGTTTGGCTTTCTGTAGCTCTGTTCTGAGCTCACTACATTCTTTCCTCAGTAGTTCCAGCTCTTGTTCCAAACCATGGATCTTCAAGTCACAGCTTAGCTTTTCCACTTCCCAGTTGGATGAGGGTGGATTTAAATTCCTCATCACTAGAAAAAGGATAGACAACAAAATAATTTTGTTTTTTATAGCAATTACAGTTCCTAGGTGACACTAGTAAAGATGTCAATAACTAACTAGCACTAAACATGCATAAGTACGAAGGCTCAGTATCACCTACTCCATCAAAATTGGAAATTTGACCGACAGGTCTAGAATCATTGCAAAACAACTGTACTCATAGACATCTGACTATGAGTTAATACAGCTGGATCCTACATTATGTCTGACTCACTCCTTATTTCTCCATCTTTGAAAAGCTCCAACCATTTTCCTGGAAAGGGCTCATATTCATTTTCTGCCAGGTTTCTCAATAGTTGATTCTTTTACTTAATTAATAGGACTGTTGATGGGAACAGGACTAATATCTCTAACTCCCAGAAGACCTTTCCATCTCAGCATCTCATCTGCACATTTCATCAACTTTCAGGAAAAAACAAAAAATTAAGAGTCTTATTGAAGCTACTTCACAACACTGTAACTGTGGGCAGTGAGTTTAGTAGGATAACTTAGGAGACACCATTGGGGTGAGAGTTTCAGTACGGATGGGGTTTTATGTCTCTCCTCTACTTCATCATACACTACCCCTGAATAAAAACATCACAACTCCTGTAGGAAAAGTACAATTTTCAGCTAAAGAAAAGTTAACAGGATATTGTATGAAAAAAAAGAAAAAAAATGAAGGCTCTATCATACAGACATAGGGCACTCATATGGATGTCACACAATGGAAAGATGGATCAATTCAATTAGAGTCTCCATAAACAAGGAAGCGGCGTACCCTGCTGAGTCTCCACCTCTGTTCTTAGCTGCAGAAGTTCTACTTCTTTAGACTGTAGCTGCTCAGTCAACACTTTCAAAGATTCAGAGTTGTCTTTATTCTAGTTAAGTAGGGAAAATGCCAAATAACAGTCAATAACATCTCAATTTTTGTTTGTCTTATACCTTAATTTTTAGGTCAATGCTGAATAAATCTCATTCTAACTTTTAAAAGATGGAAAAATGAACCCTAATTCTTTTTGTTTCTTAGGATATCACTGCTCACTCTATTAAAAGCTTAACAAAAAAACCCCAATAATTAAGTAACAACCTTGTCATGACTTTTTTCAAAGTAAGTTAGTGATGTTGAGATGGCTTTAAGTCCTTAACATGCGTAAGTATTTAAATCCTTAAATTCTAAGTATTCTGTATATTAGTGGTAAATATAATTATTAAAAATTTCCATATACCACAAATATTTTTAATTAATAATTGTTTAACCCATTATTTTAATTCTAAGCCTCTTGCTAAACATAACAATTAAAATACAAAGTATTATATTTCAAATCAACTTACTATCTTTTCCAATTTGTTCTTCAGATTGTCTCTATCAATGCACACCTCGCGATATGCATGGTAGGCCTTATTCACTTGTTCTCGTCCCACAGAACTTGTTTCTTCATCTACTCGAGCTCCAACAAGCTAATAATAGTATAAAATTAGGGGAGAAATCTTCAGTGGGTATTGTGTAGAACCAAGTCAGTCCATCCTCAGATGGCTCTCCATCTTACTCTAATCACTATAATGCAAGGATAAAGCTTACCTTTGGGTATAAATGACTATTTCATTGCCACACAATTTTTATTAAGAAGACAAATAATATAGAAAAAAGGCAAATACTTTCTCTGTTGCTCAGCAGTAATCTGTGCTTTGTACTGTCTGCTTTATAATAAACTTAATCATTACACTATAATACAGTATTAGTGTCTTATGACATGTCTGGGTATTTCCCAAATCTACAGTATCTAATTTCTATCATCAGAAAAGTATCAAATCAGACTTCTTAAGGAACAGACACGTTACTTCATTAAACCTTACATTCCAAAACCTGAAATTAATAGGATTGATGGTTACAATGTACAGATTTTGTATGTTAGTTTACGTACTAAATTCCATGTTTCTATTTAATTTTAAAAGCATAACAATTAGTTGTAAAGTTACCTTCAGTAATTTACCTTAATATATGACAAATATATTTAGTTACTAAGACAGAATTAGTAAGAAACTAATACTAATAATAAATGACTTCCCTTGTTTTTCTAACACAATAAGCAAATTAAATTCTACCAACCCCCTCCTCAAGTTTTTAAGTATAGGAAAACCCCTCTCTTTGATTGCTAAGAACTCATTTCTTTTACCATTTGTGGAAGCTCTTGTTTTTGTAAGATACAAATATAAATCTGAGTTGAAGAAATATAAACCAATTAAAATCTTGCAATGCCATAAATGGGCAACCAAGAAAAATTCCAACATATAAAATTAAGTTTAAGTCTGATGATTTAGAATGCATTTAAATCACCTTATATAGCATTCAGAAATGGAACACTAAGCATAGAAAAATACATGTCATTATTAGCTCAAAGTATTATTCCTACTTTACGAAAATAAAAATAAAAAGAACACAGAAGTAAAGGTTCTAGTCCTGGTGAAGAGCTGGTTGTTAAATACAGTGAAGCAATGTCAAAGGTTTCCCCCGCCCCCGACCCCTGATAGTTTCCTTTACTAGTATCTTATTCTTTTGTTTTGACTTGAAAATTCCAAGTTACATATGTATAGTGGGACTGGGTGACAGCTCAGTTGGTAAATTGCTCACTGCAGGGCCTGAGTTCAATCCTCAGGTAAACAAGTAGGTGTGGTGATGTGTACTTGTAACCCCAGTAATAGAGGCATAGGGAATGGAAGATCCCAGAGGCTTCCTAGTCTAATTAGTAAGCTCTATGACCCAGTGAAAGATCCATTCTCAAAACAGAACGTGGAAAGCTCCTGAGGCACATCAGGCTGCCTTCTGGCGTTTAAATAGATGCTTGTGCACCTTACAAAACCAGAACAAAATCAAACAAACCAAAAATAAAAGAAAGAAAGAAAGAAAGAAAGAAAGAAAGAAAGAAAGAAAGAAACAAACAAACAAACAGACAAACTAGCATCAATACATAGCAATGACAGTAGGCATTCTGAAAAAAGGAAAAGAAAATTTTTGGAATACAACATCTTTAAGTTGTTAAATCCTATTCTATAATATCACTGAACACATGGTATGGCTGATGCGGCATAGTCAGTTTAATGGAGAAATATTTAGAAATTCTTATTCTTGGAAGACCGTTTAAAAATTTTTTTTAAATTTTAAATATTTGGAATTATTTTTTATGTCAAAAGTATAGTCAAATGAGAGGGGGAAACTACCTTTTCTTCCAAAGCTCTTATTCTTTTCTTTAAGAAGGAGTTTTCTTTTTCTGAATCCTTAAGTCTCTTCTTGATGTCTTCATAAGCAGTGACCAGAGCAAAATGTGAAGCAACAGACTCATCTCCCGGATACGCTGAGAGTGGTGTCAGTGTCTCCCTTCTTTGGGCCTTTTCATGGTTCAGGATGCAGATGTCATCTTCTACCAGTGTGTCCATGGCAGCTATGGAGAAGGAAGGGATGACGTTACTCTTGGTCAGTGAGCACGGGAGGATACATTTACAATGTGAATACTGAAAGTCACTTTAATAAAAACTACTTTCTTTCAGAGGCAACACAACAGAGTTGCTACACAGGCACAACTATCCAGGGTCAGTTCTGTGTGACTTAATGGGAAAGCTAATAACCACTTTTATAGTCTAAAGAATGAAAAATTAATATAGACAAACACGTAGAACTATGAACAATTAAAGTTCTATAAAAGTGTGAAAAAAGACTGTGAGTACTGTTATATGCCCTTCCCCCAGCCTTGAGCAGGCCTGAGAGACCTTGCTTACCACAACAGACCAAGTGATAAGGGTCTATGTCACGGCCTGTGCAAAATGTTGAGGCCCGGGCTGTCCCGTTTGGCGGCCACTGTATCCAGGCCCAAGCTGCTGCTCCGGTCCGCGGGTCCGGGTTCAGCAAGAGAGTGAGTGAGAACAGACACAAAGAATGGAGGCCAGAGTGTGATTCAGTCCTGTTTATTCTTCAGTCTCTCTTCCTAGTCCAAGTCCTCCTAAGTCTTGAGTTCCTAGTTCCTAGTTGTACTCCTTTTGTTCTCTTCCGAGTGTCTAATGTCTACTCCTACTCCTAGTGTCTGAATCTCTATTACTCCAAATTGTTCTCTCTAGAGCCAAGTGTCTTCTACCTAATGTCAAGTAATCTGTTACTTTCTCTGTCTGCCTCTATCCTTTTATATGTCTCACTTCTAAGCCTTTAATCATGCCCTTAGGTCTTGTCTCTGATCTCTACACTTCTAAGTCACACACCTTTAATCTCACACACCTTTTAATCTCAAGCACCCAAGGTATCTAAACCAAGATTATCAGAGTGTGCTCAGCTGTTGTAGGCTATTGTAATCCAAGTCTCATGTCAGGGTATATGGCTCAAGATGGCTGCAAAGCTGATAGCCGCTTTCTGCTAAAAGTCGGCCCCCAACAGATCTAGGTGGAGTTACCCACCTTGGCTGCACAGAACACAGAAGCAGAACTGCCCCTGGGCTTGCCTTGAGACATCTCCAAACTAGAATGGATTATGGATTATCCCACCCATCTCTGGCTGAAACCAGGAAGAGTTGTGGGTTGGGCCTTCCCCTTTAAATTGAGAGCTGAACATTAAAGCTTGGAGCCTTGATCACAGAACTTTGTCTTGGCTTCATCTCTTCTCGCCCTCCGACCCTTTCATTCCCAGCCCCCTTTCAGGTGAACTCAGCTGACTCATGGCCGCAGGCAGCTTCACTGTTCAGCAGAAGAGCATTTGCCACACACGAATCAGGCCCTAGGCTAGAGCCCTGGCTAAATAAAAGTGTCATATACTATTTTACCTGAATGAGCACTACATATCTATTATTATATACTATATGATATATAGTGCTGTGATAGAGACTAGTTTTAGGAGACATAAAACCAGTGCCCAGACTATTCATCTGATTTAAATAAAAATCCTACCCCAAATGGATGGAATTTATTGAACTGAGTATCTTCTAAAATCATCTAAAACCAAACACTAATAAACCGCTCTACAAAGGCAGAAAGAATTGTAAAGAGCTGAGCTTCTGCATTTTTGTTTTAAACAAAGTTTTAAATAATTCAATTGTGATTTCTGTATTCATTTTTAGCATTAATCATATCCTAAGCAAAAATACAAAATAAAACCTTCATAACAAAGTATGAGAGACAGGCGTACAGAAAAAAATAATCATTACACTGTATAGGCAAATAACATATCTGAAAAAAAAAATACAAAATGCTATGTAGCCAGAGGGATGGTTTTCAAAGAAGGTTCCAAATGACATAAGTTCACTCTTGCAAGTGAGGAGGGCATGCTGACTATCACAGTTAAACCTTTACATTCTGCTAACTTCTAGCATGTGAAAAACTTTACAGACATGAAAAAGTGTGGGGAGAGAGGAGCTGAAAGAGGAATGACAGGAGATAAAGATGTAACTGGACATCAAGCGAGATGATCCTTAATGATGAACAGGGTGAAAAATTTGGCCCTTATTCTGCAAAATCAAAAGATAGCCCAGACACAACACTTATTAAGAAAACTCACAACTGTTATAGTCCCCAAAGTAGTAGTGTAAATGTTATGTACCTTTCAGAGGTGGGGCATTATGGAAAGTCATTGAAAGCATATCCTCAAAGAAGACTCTTGAACCCTGGTCCAGTCTGCTACCTCTTTTCCTAACCTCTGATGGGAACAGTTTACTCCTCAGAGACCTGCTATGAGGGGCCACCCATTTACCCTTGCTAGAGGCTGAATGGGACACCAATCTTAAGACTTGTAACTTCTAAAATTACTAAAGGTGTTCCCTTTCTTCGTAAGTAGCCCCTTCATAGTTATTTACACCAGCAACACAAAATCCATTCATATAATCACCAATGAACGACTTGGCACTATGCTGCTTAGAAGCATCCATTTAAATCTTCATGACTATACTATGCGGTACAGAATCTTATTAAAGTCTCTTTTACAAATGAGAAAATTGGGCCATAAATGTAGCCAGGTGAGATTAGGGTGCAGCAGAGGCTGTTTGATTTTAGAACCAGAACTAGTAATATTTTTCCCTCATAATGAACTTTTCTTTAGAAAATCTTATATTCATCAAGACCTTAGAGAATGGGTGGGTAGCTCACATCTGTAAGCACAGCACTTGAAAGACTGAGGCAGAAGGACTGCCTCAAGGCTGCTGGGCTATATAGTGAATTCCAGGCAGTCTTGGGGTAGCTACAGTATGGAACCCTGTGATAAAATGTATTTACAAAACCAGCCAGCTGGCTTTGAAGTTTAATTTTTCTGGATAAATGGAACTATATTTAAATGGATCAAGCTAATGCTAACATGCAACATTTAAGAAGCTTGTTCATAACTAACTACTCATAGATAGAAAATATAGTCACTGGAAATTACTGCACTACTGCTGAAATTCAGTGGGAGAGCATTTTCTAGCATACAGAAGGCTCTGGATTTAATCTCTACCAGTACAAAAGAGAACCCCAACACTCCTACCAAAAAATAAAATTGACTGAAAGACTCAAATTTTTTACTGGTTTACAATTCACTTTCAAAATTTAATCAATGTAAACATATTCTCCAAAGACAAGCTTAATTGGGTCCCTCTCTGTAAAAGTAATTTTAAAAGTGGCAGTATCTCTTTACCCCCAGCTAGCTTCTAAATGATTGAGACTATTAGATGTATTTAATCAAGGTTTACTACACAATACCCAGACAGTCATTGATCTATTTTAATCCTCTAACCTAATCTGGCTACCTCCTGGCCAAAATCCCAAGGATACTTGCATTTTAATATTGGTCTGTCTCTCTGGGCTTCAGGTTTGTTCTCCCATGATGTCTCCAGGACACCTTCGTCCCCTGGCTAGCTGAAGTCCTGCCCTGTTCTCTCTTTTGCCCAGCCACTGGCTGATCAGCTTTTATTGACAAGTCAAAGAATAAATAGGGAGCAATGTTCACAGAAACTTAAAACAGGAGATATTTAGAATAAACATGACAATGTCATGTCTGGATTGCAACTAGATATGGGGACAGAGAAATCAGCACTTGATAATAAATAATACATCGGTAATCTTTGCACAGTGCACAAATACATTATGTCTACACCTCACAACTATAAAAGCAGTAATGAAGTAGTAATGTATTCCAGAGAATGCTATAAACAAGTTTAGTTCTTTTCAACAGCAAGAGGACGGTGGAAACAGTCCAACCCAGTGTTGGAAAAATAGAGACTACTGCCTAGAATTACTTGCTGTCCTGGTAAGAGTATTATGTGGTTTTACTGTAGATCCATGTAAATCAGAATATCTGGGTTAAAAACTTCAAACTACACTCTATAATAAGTATTCCAAATTATGTTGAGTCCCATTCTTACTTGAGAACTATTATCGAGATGCAAAAGAACTAAAGAGAATTACATGATTTATAGAATTCAGATTATAACTAGTGTTCTTGACCATCTACAGGCAAGGCTAGTTTTATGTACTCAACTGGTGACCACCTAACTTTTGCATGAACATAGTAATAGTTCATGAAGTATTTCAACTTTATCATTTCATCATGACAGGAATGGCTTCTGCTTCTTTAAAAGGGTTTCCTAAGTGCCCTTTTTAATGATGCCAGCACTTAAATCTATGTGCCTTTGTAGCTAAATGCTTTGTAGTTCATTAAGTGTCCAAAAACAGTATCAGATATAGAATATGAAAAATGTCAACTTTCGGCCGGGTGGTGGTGGCGCACGCCTTTAATCCCAGCACTTGGGAGGCAGAGGCAGGTGGATTTCTGAGTTCCAGGACAGCCAGGACTACACAGAGAAATCCTGTCTCGAAAAACCAAAAAAAAAAAAAAAAAAAAAAAAAAAAAAAAAAAAAAAAAAAAAAAAAAAAAAGAAAGAAAGAAAAGAAAAGAAAAATGTCAACTTTCATTTTTATGGCTCTGACTCACAGACTGCCGTTAAGCCTAGAGATCTGTTTTTATGGCCAAGCAATCTTAAGACTCAAGTACAGTACCAAGAGCAGCCTTCTTTCCACTTTTAAACAAACACCTATGTTAAATGTTGTTAATAATTACTTTCTGACAATAAAAACCAGCTTCAATTCAGAATGTTAGTGTCATTAAAGTTATGTTGATCCTATTCAGCTTTTTAAAAATCATATTATTTGACTCAGTAAGCATGGCATGCTCTGCTACCATTAATGAAGCACTTCTGGTAAAGGCACTTATATTCTAGAAACTGAGCTTCACCTTAGTTTTTTTCTTGAGGATGTCTCACTGTATAGCAGTGGCTAGACTAGAATTCAAGGAATCAGTCTGCCTCTGTCTCCCAAGTGCTGGGATTATTAAAGGCATATGCCACCATCTCTGACTTGTTGTTAAGAATTTATTAAATCAATGTAAAAACACTAAAATGGGTAAGCACTCTTTAATTTACAGGCGAAGTAATTAAACTTACAAATAAGTTGCCAACTTCAGAGCAAGCACAGCTCTTAGAATCTGTAACTGGGTGCCTTGGAAAGCAAGCCCAGTACTTCAGAAAAGGGGGAAGGAGAAAGTCAGAATAAGCAGCTTAACCCTTTCCTCCTGTTAAGTGAGGAAGTGGAAAACTCAATGCTTACATGTCAGGGCTTTCCATCAAATCACTGACATTCCCATGACAGCACGCTGCCTTTTAGATATGAATGGAACTCTCACATTTACATGAAAACGTTCATTTACAAACCCAGGACATTCACCACAATGCAGCAATTGAGTGAATAATTCCAATAATTCCCCATTTAAGACGATGGAGTGATCACTATCAACAAGGTAACGAGAACGATTTTTTTTAAGAACAAGAAATGATACTATGTTTTAAGATTTTGTTCAATCCAACTTAAACTTCAAACGGGGGGGGGGCTTCTTCTGTATTTCTAGAGTAGAAATATGACCCCACTATGTCAATGTTTTTGATCATCAAATGGCATTTTGTTCTGATTTCTAGTAGCTTCCATGGGTATTTTATCCCACTTTTGAGTTTTCCGAGTTCCTTGCGGGAAGGACCACAGTGTTAGCCTACCTTGCAACCCAGCCGGAAAAGGAGACTGAAACACACAAGTTAGACTGACGGTCACTCCCAGACGCCACCGACACTACCCACGTCCCTCTTTCCCCCCTCCGATATAAATGCAGGAAATAAAACTGAAAGCGTTCCCAGCGAGTCAGAGCACGGACAAAACTTGATCAAGCAGTCCCCGAGCAGAAAGGCTAAAGAAGAGCCTGTGGAAGCGGGGCTGTGGGGATGGCAGGGACCAGCGATGCTAGAGTGGGCCGCTCTGTAGAGCAGAGGGGCGCCGGGGACGGAAAATGACGTGCGTCTGGCCAGGCGACAGCCACCAGGCCCCTCCTGGCTGGCTGCACCGTCCCGGCGAGCGCGAGCGATGCACTCACCCCGAACCCTGGCTACGTAGGGCGGTCCCCAAGGCCACCGGGTTTCGCTTCCCCAGTGTTTGGAAGCCGGCTGAAAACAAACCGGGTCGCCAGGGGTCACCACGGGCTTCCGGTTTCCTCGAAGACGCCGCTGCTTCCCCAGTCAAGGTGGCCGTCACAGGTGCACCGAGGGAGTCCCATGTCTTCCGCCGCGGCTCCCGCAGTCAGGGGCCGAGGAGGTCACAGATGAGCCGAGCAGGGGCGGCCCGGGGTCGCCGGAACAGGCCGGTTACCCAGCAGCACGAGCGCCAACTCCGGGGCTGCCGGAGCCCGCTGCCCCGCTCAGGGGCGGCGAGGCCTAGAGCTCGGTTCTAGAAGGGTCTAGGAACGCCCCGCCGCCCACAAAGGTGTCGCCGCTGCGCACAGGCTGTGTGCCAGCGCAGCGCGACGAAACCGGAAGCCGGACCTGAAGCCGATAAGAGCGCCGCTAAGCGGCGCTCTAGCGGGGCGGGGCGTACTACAGGTCCCATGAGCCTCTGCGGTAGGCTGAGGCGCACTACGAGTCCCGTGAGTCTCCGCGGCAGGGCGTACGTACTACCAGTCCCAGGGGTCCCCGAGGCGTGTGAGGCGTCGCTCCCAGCCGCAGGGAGGCGGAGTGGAGCTGAGAAAGCGTCGCAGGCTGGCGGCTGTTGTGCTGAGGCTCGCGTTCTGGGCGCCCTCTAGCGCTTTCTTTCCGCTCAGCGGCCACTCGGATTCCGTGAGGTGGGTCCCTGCTGTCCAGCTTTGAGGCGCTGGTCACGGTGGTGCTAACACAAGAGCTGATGCTCGTCTGGGGCCCCTGGAATCCACGCAGGCCCGGTGTTTCGGGTCGCACGGCGGTCTCCTTGGGAATCTTTTGAAGCAAGGTGGCTGTGCATTGCCCAAGGACCCTCACGACTCAATTGGGGTTCCAGGATGTTCTTACATGTAGCAGGAGAGAAGGGGACCATGGCCAACTCTTCACTAGTTCTGCCGACCTTAGAGTTGTCCCCTCTCTTGGTTATTTCTAGGTAATAATTTTTCCTCTTTTTGAGGCAGGGTCTTATGCATCCCAGAATGGCCACAAACACACCTATCTATCTGGTGTTTCTATCACCAGGTGAAGAATTTTAGTCATCTATAATTCTCGCTGTCTATAGTTAGCTAACTTTTTTTTTTTTTTTTTAATTGGGACAGGGCCTCAAGTAGGTCAGGCTAGCCTCAAATTGTAATCTTGGGGGGGGGGGTCACAGACAAAAAAAAGACCACAAGTTATAGATTATTTCTGATTAGCTGTGAGATCCATAGTTATAGAAAGTTAATATTAATTTACTGACAACTAGGACGCTCATGTTTCTTGGCACAATGCTATTTTGTCAACTGAAACCTTAAACTCTGTCAGTGTTCTGTGTAAGGTCTTTGAGTATATAGTATTGCCTATGGTTGGATACATATTTCCCCCCACTGGAGTAGATTTGGGTTCGAACAGACAAAAAATATGAACCCTGGTATAACTTACGACTGTGGCTCAGCTCTCTTTGGGTCAAATATTTATTTTTAGGGTTAGTACAAGTATTATTTTGATAATAGTTTGTTTGAGCAATGAAAAACTTTGTTTCATTGTTTTTAATGTGTGTTGTGCTTTGTCAGCCTGTGTGTGTGTGTGTGTGTGTGTGTGTGTGTGTGTGCATGTGCATGCATGTGCATGTAATGCCAATGGTGGTCAGAAGCATTGTAGTCCCTAGATCAAGAGTTGAGAGAACTTGTAAGCCTCCATGTAGGTGCTGAGAATTGAATGTAGGTCCTTCGGAAGAGCAGGCGGTGCCCTTAACCACTGAGCCTTCTCTCTAGACCCACTTTCCTTATTTTTTTAAAGTGCTACATATGTGAAGAATACTATAGGGAAACACTAACAACATATTTTTAGAGAAATAAAGTTTTAAGTGAGTTTGTAGATTTAAATTGTATACTGAAATTTCATCATACCACTCTATAAATCATTTTTATGTGGTTTGTTCTATATCCTGAATACTGTCTTAACAGAACTAAGGTGGCAGAATTGCTAAGTTGTAATAGCAGAGTGTTTTCATGTTAATTCATCTTCAGTGTCATTTAATCAGTATTGTTTTAGAAGCATTCTCTCGACATGTCATGTGTACAGGCTAAACTCTTTAGGGAGGGAATGATTTTAATAAAAAATATCAAATACTAAAATAGTTTTAAAATGCTGCCAAAAGTAGAAAACTTGGTAATAAGAAAACTTGATGTATAAGTTAGCTTTCTCATTGCTGTAGCAAAACAAACAAACAAAAAACCCTTGGCAAAGGTAATTAAGGAATAAAGAAGAGTTTATTTTGACTCACAGTTTAAGGGTACAGTGCATGATGGTGGGGAAGGCATGGAGACAGGTGTCTGATCGCAGGTGTCTGATCACAGGTGTCCACAGGAGGAATGCTGATTTTTGCTCCCTTTGCCATTTTTATTCAGTCTGGTTCTCCAGTGTGTCATTGGCACTGCCCACATTTAGGATGGTCTTCCCTTATTGTTTAACCCAAATCTAGAAACTCCCTCATGGACATGCCCAGAGATTTGTTTCCAGGCTGATTTTAAATACCAGTAAGTTGACAATCAAGATTAACCAACACATCTTTTGCCAACTTAGCAATCATATCACTTTAAAATCATAACATCTCATCCCTTCCTCCTAGTGTTTCACTTCCATCTCACAATGAAAACATACTGATTTTACCTTCCAAGGTCTCCATAGTCGCTAACAGTTCCAACATCATATAAGTGGTACCTATCCACATTTACATAAAAAAATCACATTACATCCAGCAAACAATGGCACAGAATAAATAGTCCCATTCCAAAAGAGGGGAATGGGGCATAATAAGGACAGGTCACACCCAAGTGAGATCAAAGCCCAGGAGGGTAAACAGCAAGTCTTTCAGCTCCATGTTTAATGTTCTGGGCCTGATGATGAAATCTCAAGGGGCTTAAATATTCCCACCCAACTCTGCTGTCTGTAGCAACGTAGCCTCTCTCTTGGGCATCTACACTCTGTCCTGTCAGCCTTCCTCAGAAGATGGCCTTTCTGACAATTATATCACCTTAGGTCTCCATTGCAATCTAGGCTTTACTTTCTCTGCTCCATGCTGCCGTCAGCAGCTCTGTGAAATGCCCCTCTCAATCTTGCATCTTTTATGCCTTTCAAGCCAGTACCACACAGAAAACACTGTCAAGTTCTGCTACCAGCTTACTATGTATCTGACCTCTTGAACCACAGTTACCACGGTCCCTGTCTGCAGTGCTGTGACAAATGCCTGGCTAAGCAATTTAAGAAAAAGTTGGTTTTATATTTTACCGCATGGTTTGAGGGTATCATGTCAAGAACATCATGGTAGGAAGAGCTTGAAGCAACCATTCATATTTCATCCACAGTCAGTAAGCAGAGAAAGAGATTTGAAATTTGGTGCTTAGCTCACTTTTAAAATTTATTGTGGTCAAGGACTCTCAACTATAAAATGACACCAAAATGGTTGGTCTTCCCTCCTCAGATAACCCAATCTGAAAACTCCCTGACCAGATTTCTGTTTCCATTGTGTTTCTAGATCCCATCAAGTTGATGTAAGATTAAGCAGCATAAGGCTTTTAGGTGAGTCTGGGGCTAAACAGAAAGTTCCAGCCCACCCTCATTGCACCACATAGCTCAGTAAAATAAAATAAATAAGCAAGCAAACAAAAAACAAACCAACCAAACAAAAAACTCAACCACAACAAAACATAAAATTAAAAAGTAAAAATAGAAACGACACTGATCAAGTAATCCTGCTGCACCGTGTTTTTCCTAGAAAGATTGAAAGTGGGACCTGTAGGAGGTTTGCTTATTTCATGGTGTTTTGATAACTAAGAAATGGAATGAGCAGAAGGTCTGCTATCAGTGACTGGATGATAAAAACAGTGTAATATGGACATCGAATATTCTCTAGTCTTACAACAGGAAACCTTGTTATTGGCAACAGCATGGGTGACAATGGAGAACATTGGGTTATTTAAAGTAAGCCAGGGACTGAAAGACAAAGCTTCCATGCTTTGATATATGTGCCATCAAAACAGTCCCTCACCGGCAGCTGTCCCAGGTACATCTACAGTATACAGATGGGTTGCTAAGATTGAAATTGGCATTTAATATGGTTTATGAAATTTCAGTGATTATGCTTTTCATTTTATTAGTTTTTACTTCTTGAAAAAGTTTTAAAAATTTAGCTTTTAGTTGTATGAATGTGTGTGTTTACAGGTATGTACATATGAGTGTGGGTGCCTTCAGAGGCCCGAAGAGGGATTCTGATCATGTGGAGCTGGAGTTATATGAGGTTGTGAGCCGCACAGCGTGGGCGCTGGGGACTGAATTCCAGTCCTCTGCAAAGGCAGTACATGCCCTTAACAACGGAGCGTCTGTCTAGCCTGGCCTTGAAACTTTCTAAAGCAGCAGAATATACTTGCTGTAGTGGACCCTAGCCTTTAATCATGCCAATAAATTTTATTTCCCTGCTACTTCGATTTCTTAAACAGAATGAAATCCACTAGTGATCTTCACTGTTAAACAAAATGAAAAATTATTAACCATCTTAGAACTATGCTAGAAGCTACCCAGTAGTATCTGCATAAACTATCCTCTAAGTGATAGTCTCACCCAGATAATGGGCTGTTAATAAGCTTTTGTTGAATCATTAAGTGTAATCTACAGTTGACTTATAGGCACAGATTTCTTAATTAGGTAAATGAATGAACAGTGAATGTTAAATTTGCATCATAGAGGAGATTAAGAATAAATGTACTTTAAAGATTAGATGCAAACTAAATATTTAAGTTCATTATTTGAGAAAAAATCTTGAAAGACAAGATAATTAAAGTGCTCTCATTCTGCATTTGTTCTCGCATATTTCAATTTTCTTATCTAACTACATTTAAAAGAAGTCTAAAAAGGAAATCTTGAATTTATTGTATATTCAGTGTGCCAAACACTAAATGGGTTTTTTATAGGCTATTTTTTTGCATGTGTATCTGTGTTTATGCATGTTCTCCTGTAGGAATGTGAATGTCTGGGTAGGTGCACTTATATTTGTGTGCACATTTGTGTGTGGAGGCTCAAAGTTGATGTCAGATGTCTTCCTTGATTTTTATCTATGTTTTTATTAATACAAATAATTAAAAGTTTTTATTTTGATTGGTGTATATTATTTGTATGAAATATTGGACTTCAGCATGACATTCATACATACAAACTGTGTACTTTGAGCACACTGTCTTGGCCCCATCTACCTTACTTCTGGGTTCCCCATCATCAATAAATAGCTTTTTTCTGCTTTCATGGTTTCTTTTCTAAAATGTAGGTTCTGTATGTAAGAAAAAATATTTGTCTTTTTGAGTATTAATTATTTTGCTCTGTAAGATACCTCTAGTTACCAACATTTTCCTGCAAATGACATAATTTTATTCTTCTTTATGGAGGAATAATACTGTGCTGTGCATATATAGCTCATTGTCTTTATCCACTGGTTTACTGCTGGGCATTAGGCTAACTAATTTGGCTATTGTGAATTGCACTGCAGTGAGCATGGGAGTGCAGGTATCTCTGTTATGTACTGACAGACTCCTTCAGCTATATACCTAGGTGTGGCGTAGCTGGACTGTAGTTCTCACATTTGGGATACATTTTGTGAGAAAATTTTAACTGTATTTTATAAATTTCATTTAAAACTTTATTTATTTGTATGCATATGTATGCGTGTGTGTATATGTGTCTGGGGACATGTATGTCATGGGATATGTGTGGCAGTCAGAGGACAGTTTGCAGAAATCAGTTCTCTTCTTCCACCATCTTGGCCCTGAGGATAGAGCCGGTCTTGGTCTTTGTGGCAAGCGCCCTTACCCACTTACCTCTTTTTGCTGTCCTAGAAATAAGATTTAAACTCCTTAATAAGACTTTTGTTTTCAATATTTCAATAACATGGAAATTGATTTACAGTTTTAATGTTCTGATTTAAATTTTTTGTGATACTTTATTCATTTTTAAAATAGAGGCTATAGAATTATGAATATCTTACAATATTCCCTATTAAAATTATGTTTTATAGGCTGTGAGTTCTTCCCATGTTTCCTCTCTTTTGTTATTTGTACTTTTTGATTATTATTACCAGATGGTCATCTGTGTATTTAAGATCAACTGTCAGCCTGTTTATGAGTTCTTTGTTTACTTTGTGTGATGAACTCCTGTGTAGTGTAAGGCAAATGCTTCTGAATGTAAAAGCTCTCCAGCAGCTGTAACTGTTGGTTTTTTTCAAGACCTTGGTTAATCTCACTACAACATCAACCATCTCTGCTTCACTTGACTAAAATCATCATCTCTGTTGGTGTTCAACCCAGCGAGGGATGCGGACCTTGAATCTGTCACTTCTGAACTCCAACCACTCACATTCTCGGTTGCTCTAGACTTCTCTGTATGCACTTTGCAGTGCCTATAGGCCTAGTAAACCCGTAGGCACTTTCCATGTTTATTAGTTTGCATATTTAGGCATTTCCCCCCTTTTCCAATGTCAACCTTATGCTTTTGACCAAGTCTTGATCTTTTTCTGGTGTCTCTAATGTATTATGAAATCCAATGCAAAACATTACATGTATGTTATTCATCCTATTAAGTTTTCTTTGGAGGTAGGCAGGACACAAATGGGAAACCTATAATATTGCTTATATGTTCTAAATGTTACTATATACTATTTATTTTTAAAATAAATGATTGAAGTATATTATGTGCTCAAAATTATGGTTTTGATTATAAGTGAGATAGTATCCAGAAAATGCAAATGATGAAAATTCAAAAAAGTTGTGTGCTTTGGGGAGGGGAATGCCTGCAATCTCAGTAAGCTGGTGGTGAGTTAGGTACATCTTTTTTTCTTTTTTTTGAGGAAAAAGTTTATTTGGCTTACACTTCCATGTTCCTGTTCATCATCAAAGGAAGTCAGGACAGGAACTCAAACAGAGCAGGAACCTGGAAGCAGGAGCTGATGCAGAGGCCATGGCGGGGTGCTGCTTATTGGCTTGCTCTCCATGCCTTGCTTAGTCTGCTTTTTTATAGAACCTAGGGATGGCACCATTCACAATGGGCTTGGCCTTTCCCATCAATCACTTATTTTTTTCTTTTTCTTTTTATTGGATATTTTATTTATTTATATTTCAGATGCCTTTCCCTTCCCCCATTCCCCCTCCCTAGAACCCCCATCCCATCCCCCCTCCTTTTTGCTTTTATACCATTTTAATTACATGCAAGTATTAAGGTCAGTTCTAGGTTGAGGAACTAGCAATACAATAGATGCAAATAGTCAAGGAACAAGCAAGACAATAAACATAAATAGACAAGGAAGTGGGCTTCAGCCAGGAAGCTGACATTAGGCTCGAACAAAGAAGTAATTTCAGGCAGGAATCTAAATCTTAGGAACATCTTGAGTTCCACAATAGCTCCAGTTACGTCCAACTCTAAAGAAGTGGAATGGATACTATTATTTTCCTCCAATCCATAAGAGTTGCATCATCTGTGAGAACCTGACTTAGAAAAGGCTGCACTTCCTCTAACCACAGTGCTGGGACAGTGTAATGATAGCTCTTCCTCCTCCTCCTCCTCCTCCTCCTCCTCCTCCTCCTCCTCCTCCTCCTCCTCCTCCTCCTCCTCCTCTTCTCCTTCTTCTTCTTCTCCTTCTCCTTTTTCTTCTTCTTCTTCCTCCTCCTCCTCCTCCCCCTTTTCCTCCTCTTCTTCCTCCTCCTTTTCCTCTTCTTTCTCTTCCTCTTCTTCTTTTTCTTCTTCTCCTGCTGCTCCTTCTGATCCTCTTTCTCTTCCTTCTCCTCTTTCTTCTCCTGCTCCTTCTTCTCCATCTCCTTCTGCTCCTCCTCCTGTTCCTCCTTCTCCATCTCCTTTTCCTCCTGCTCCTCCTCCTGCTCTTCTTTCTCTTCTCCTCCTCTTCTTTTCCTTCTCCTGCTCTTTCTCCTCTTTTTTCCTCCTCTTGCTCCTCCTCCTCTTCTTCTTTCTCTTCTTTCTCCTCCTCTTCTCTTCCTCCTCCTGCTCCTCCTCTTGCTCCTGGTCCTCTTCCTTCTCAGTTTGAAAGAACAATCATTATTTTTCTCATTCACACACAAATAATAAAAGCTATTTCTATTATAAGCAGTCATTTATCTTCATTCCTACTCTGTATGTATTTATTCATACTGTCTCATTAAATTCTGATGCTTTTCAGAGCTCCTTGGGTATGTTGTAATTTCGCCATCTGGGATATATCAGTCACAAAATACATATACATTGTAATAAAAATTGATGCTTCACCAGATTTTCTTGGTGATTCTCTATCTTATATTGTCCTTGTTCCATTCAACAATAGGACTATATAATATTTCAACTCAAATAATGTATTTTCTGATTTTTTCAGAAGCTGCTGCAATTTAACACTTTAATGTTCATGGAATACAGAAAATCTTTGGAATGTCTCCCACTTAGACATTCTTGGCTCATTAATTTTATTTGAAGGCTATAAATATCTATAATATACTGGATTAAATTGTTTAGAGTTGTTTAGTGACTCTGCAGGTTTTGGTGGTCTCTTTAATATATATTCATTTTAACTAATGATACTTGTTACATATAAAACATTGTTCCTGATCCATTACCCATCTGTTGGAATATTTGGCTAATTCTAGATGCTGTGCTGAAATGTGGGAGAACAAAATCAGTAAATTCCAGGATAATAAATATTGTTAAGGTATTTAAGGGTCAGTGCATATAGAACAGCATGTCTATCAAATCAACCCACTCATTTCTAGAGATACAAAACCAATGTCTTTGCTCTCAAAGAGTGTGTGTCTCAAAAGTGGTATTGGATATGTAGTGTACACTAGTATAATGTAGAGTAGAGTGGTCTAAGTACCAGGTGTAACAGTACAACAAGGTGGGCAGAAGGATCACATAGGGAGAAGAACACAACTGTTTGGGTCTAGCTTTCACCTTCATATTCATTCATACTTATCAGTTTATTGCCATTATCTTTGAGAAAGTTTCTTATTGCCTGTCACTTATACAGCATCATCTCCTGTATTCCAAGGGTGTTGATGGAGATATTTAAAATGGCGGCACCCAATCTGGCTTGTGATACGGAGCTGCCATATTCCCGACTAGGCTAGGGCTGAGATCATGAGCCAGGCCACCCGCTCAAGCTGCCAGCTCAGGCGGCCAGAGACACCAGCCCTGCCACCCACGAGATGCCAGCATGGGAAATGGCTCTGCCAATCTTCCATGCTGTCTTCACAAGGTTGGGCTGAGCCCAGACTATCTTGCCATCCACGTGGTACCCGGTAGAAAATGAGACTCTAATGCTTAATGATTAACCAAAGGCTTTATATGTTTGATAATGCTCAATAACAAGATGCCCACACAATTGGAAATGTTAACCAATTAATTAACCTAGATATAAGTTGTTACCCAGGACTGCTCTCCATACATGCATGGCTCTCCATCCTCCTACATCTCTGCCTTAAGCTCACTCCTCCTCTTCCTCTCCTTACTCCTCCTCTTTCTCTCCTTACTCCTCCCAACTTGCAGGGGTTGGGGGCGAATTTCCCACTACACAGGGGAGTCTGTGTCACTGCTTATATGTGCTTGGTAGTAGTTGTGTTACCAGCTGGTTAGCTTGCTTCTAATTTCTCTGAACTTTAAAGTCTTTTTATCTAGAGCTGTTTTTCTGCAACACTGAATTGAATGTAAGGCACTTAGTCAGTTTGGCCTGCTATAGAAGATTACTGAAGATGGGGTGGTTAGAACAGCAAATGTTTCTTTCACATAGTGTTAGAGAGAAGGAAGTATATGAGTAAGGTGACAAGCAGACTCCATATCTGGCAAGGACTTGTTTCCTCATTTTGAGGTGTCTGATATTTCTTGATGTTTTTTATATGATGGCAAAGTGTGGAAAGTATGGAAAGAGTATGGAAAGAAACTACATACTCTCTGTTGTTTCTATCCTTAAGCCTACTAATTATATCACGAGGGCTATACCCTATTTAAGAGGAGTTCCCAAAGACCCCACCTCCCACTACAGTCATGTTTAAACAAACAAGTGTGGAGGTGTTGTTAGCACCTGCCAGGCCATAGCAGACAGCACTAAAATAGCAATATTTTGTGTCATTATTTTATCTATCCTTTTTTTTTTTTTTTTTTTTTGGTTTTTTGAGACAGGGTTTCTCTGTATAGCCCTGGCTGTCCTAGAACTCACTCTGTAGACCAGGCTAGCCTTGAACTTAGAAATCTGCCTGCCTCTGCCTCCCAAGTGCTGGGATTAAAGGCGTGCGCCACCACCGCCCGGCTATTTTATCTATCCTTAACCAAAAAGAAAAAGCGCTGAATTGAACTATAATATATTGTACTAAGTCCTAAAAATATTTTAGAGTTATTTAAAAGTCCCTTTGAATGGATACCACATTGTAGCCTTACCTCTCTTTGTATGTATAATAAGGAAAATAGAAACAAAGTAAGTTAGCTAAGGAATTCTTCACTTGATTTTAGCCAAAAGTCTAAGAAAAGCAATAGTAAAGGAATTTTAAAAAACATCTTCGTATATAGAAGGAATTTGGGGCTGGGAGGATGACTCCATTGGTAAAGTGCCTTCTGTGCAATCACAGAAACCTGGGTTCGATTCCCCAGAACCCACATGAAAAGCTGGACATGAAAGCTACACACCTGGAACTGCAGGTTTGGAGAGGCAGGGACAGGAGGACCCCTGGGGCTGCTGGCCAGCCAGTCTAGCCAATCATGAGAATGCGAGGTTCAGTGAGACCTGCTGCAGATAGGATGGAGCAAGGAAGCTACACGGCACCTGAACAGATAAACGTGAGCAGGAACCCTGAGCTCAAGGCTGAACATCAGTAGCCAATCTGTTTACAAGTTTTTTAACTGTAAGCTTTAAAAAAATTATCTAGGTCAATATGTTAAATTGGAAAATGAAACTTTAAAATGGGTTTAGTAAAGCAAAGGTGATTAGTGTAGCTTTGTATTTGTTGAGGTCTCAAGTGTGGATTATTTAGGTAGGACTTTAGACTTCAAAGTGTCTAGCATTCTTGAGATGACTTTATGTTTTCTTTCATTGTGTATTCTGGATGTGGCAGTAAGTTTGTGAACAAGCAAAGTGTGTGAGAAAATGTAACAGAAATAATGAGAATCTATTTTGAAGAGAATGGAAGACTTTATAATCTGCATTATGAATTCTATTAGGCTGTATAAAAATGTATCAAATCCAAATTACCAAGAGGTTTAAGTTAGATTCAATTGAAACTATCACCAAGTAATAATGACATTTTCTTAGTGTTAATTTATCTTCTTGGTATTATCCACTATGGGACTGAAGTTTCTAAAAAAAAAAAAAAAATCCAGAAACTTTATCTACCATTTAAAAGTAATCTTTTAATCCTCTTCTGTTTTGTAATAGGCACTGTAGAGGATTTTCACAAGCTCTCCAGTGATGTCCTGCTGCAGATGGAGGGTGCTGTCTGCTCTGTCAGTGGGCTCCGTGTAAGATGGGCAGGACCCAGGGCAGCCTACTGGCACTGATGGCTTTCTGATGGCTTTTATGTCTCCCCTACTCTGCTTGCATTATTATTATCATCTAGTTTCATCCAGTATTGCTGTTTCTTTGTAAATATTTTAAGTAACTTCATTTTGTGAGCAATGGTCTAATCTAATGATCTATAATCCTGCTAAACTCACGGGTAAAGTACTCCATTACACTTCAGTGTGGAAAAGGTGAGTGACTGAAGGAATGCTGGGAACACTTTTAGTTATGGTACTTCCATCCTGGATGGCAGGTGACGTCATAACTCATTCAAAACATAGGATTCAAGTATTTATTCATGTTAAATACTAATAAAAGCCCAATCTTTTCTTTAAAAATGTTCCCTAAGATTTAGTTATTTTTAGCATATATTTATGGGTGTTTTTCCTGCACATATATCTGTGCACCAAATTCATGCAGTGCTTACAGAGGGCATAAAAGGGTCTTGGATCCTCTAGAACTGATGTTACAGATAGTTGTGAGTCACATGTCAGTGCTGGGAGCTGAATCCAGATCTTCTGCAAGAGCAACCGGTGTTCAACCACTGAGCAATCTCTCCAAATGCTCTTACTGAGTACCTGGATCTGGCTTCTAGCATCCACATGATTGCTTACAGCCATCTATAACTCCACTTCCAGGGAGTCTGGTACCTTATGACATATGAGAGGCGTCAGACATGGACATGGTACACGTACCAAAGCATACATGGTACATATGCATACAAACATACATACATACATACATACATACATACATACAAAACATCCATACACATGGAATAAACAGAAATCTCTTGAATCAACTTGATATTCTTATTCCTTCTAGAATTGTATCTTAATTCTTTTCCATCAGTTCAGTTAAACATAATGTCTCCTAGTATCTGCTTTAGATAGACTTAGAATCTTCTGTATCTATCTTTACACTTGATTTCTAGGTCAGCAGCTCTTTCCCAGTACACAGCATTGTAGCTTCTTTATTGCTTCAGCTTGGGAGGGCATATGAAGGATAGATGATAACATTAATAACATTTGGGACTTACAACTAGAAGAAAATCTTGGCAAAAATAATAAGTTAATATCTTCTAGTTTTGGTGGTCAGATTTATGCCTCAAAGTCACAACAAGATTAAAACATGTGTAATATTGATATTATTTACCTTCTTCACAGAGCCAATGTAAACCTGTAAAATATACTTTTAGTATTAAACACATTGTCATAGCATTGCCAATATTTGGAGGCACATTGTGTGCAATCTTAGAGACTTGTAAAAAAAAAAAAAAAACTCAGCTAGAAATATTAAAAACCAAAGAAAATAGACTGTTTGTCTGTACTGGGTGGAATAAAAATTTGTTTTCAAAATGAGTCAGTGTTGAAGAAGGAGGGAATTATTTTGAAAATAAGAAGCTTATTGTAGTTCATACTATGAATTATATAAGCCATGATAAAATATATCAATTTAAAGTACCAAGAGATTTAAGATAGACTAAGCAAGGAGGAATGATTGTATCAGATATTGGAACAACCCAAAAGATAGTCTTTATTGGCGCAAGGAAAAACATGGATCAAGGAAGTAAAATACAGTGTATAGAAATTGATTCATATGTATATATAAAAATAAAATTCATTTCAAATTAATGATAAAATAATGCACTAATAAATGAATGTGGTTGGATAATTGGCTAGCTACACAGGTAGAAGTATTTTAACATTTGTGAGCACACAAAACATTCCAGTTGGATTAAATACCTAAATACAAGAAACAGAGCAATTAAGAAAAGTATATGGAAAATTTTATTTAAAATCTCAGGAACAAATAAGCAGTATTTAAGAAACATAAATTCAAATTCTATAATCTTAACTTTCTGTATGATAAAAGTATAAAGTTTAAAAAGTGGTGAACTATATGAGGATGTTTCCAACTTATGAAACAAATAGTTAATATCCCTACTTCATCATGAGCTCTACCAAATCTCTGTAAAGAAAACAATAAGACCCAAGTATAGAATAGAAACAAGGTTTTCCAATAAAAGAAAACACAAATAGTCAATAAAACCTAATTAGTGGTCAGGGAAGTGTAAATTAATACTACAGTATGATAGCTCTCTGTTAATTAAATTTGAAAAAGTCATTGTTAATACCCATTGTTGATACACTAAGAGGAAATTGGTACTTATAAACTGTTAGTGGAAATTAAAAAATAGAATGGATTTCCAGAGGTCCATTCAGAATTGTCTCCTTAAAAATGTGCATACCTTTTAATGTAGCATTTCTATTGTAGAAGTATACAATTCAAACACATGGATTAACAAATATGCAATGGTATTTGCTATCGTATGCTTCCACTATCCCAAAACAGGAAAAACAACAAAACATAGAAAAACAGAGTCCTTCTGACTAAATTCATCAGTCATACTATGCATGCTGCATTGATTTAATGTTATGCTGTATAAAGCTCACAGGAGTGAAATGATCTGATATGTTGCCCTCGGGAAAGATTTAGGAGACAAAGAAACATAGCCACAAAAGACTCTATGTCTATATTAGAAACATGAGAATGTAGATCATGTAGCATGTGTGGTTAACTTATGGAATGGATTTAGGCAAAGATAAATATTTTATCAATAATTAGGAAAATTAAATATTTGATCATATTTGGAAGATTCAGTTGTTAATAAAAGCCTTTAAATAATTAAAGCCATGAAGGACAGAAAAATTCCAAGTCATTACTTCTATAGAAAGCATAATTAACAAACTTTATTATATCACAAAGGGAAATTTTCTTTAGATGCAGTATTCATTCCAGTCACTAGGATGTATTTGGTCACTTCTGACCCATTATTATGAACATGGCAGTCAAAAATAGAGATATTCAATAATTTAAAACAGAGTAAGGAGAACAAGCAGAAGTGTAGTATTGAGGCAAAGTTAAAAAAGCTGAAGACAATTTAGATGCAACTAGAAGGGTATTAAAGCCCTTTTTGCTGTATCAACCAGTTAATTATAGCTGAATCAGTTTAATAGGACCAAGTGTGAATGGCTATAATATTCTCTTTCCATATGTATATACATATATTCTTAATATAAATACATTAAGAATAATTTTAAAACAAAGTGGATAAGTCAGTGCTTATGAAAGTTTTAAGTTGTAACGATGTAATTAATGTTCTATTGTACAAATGTGGTGTCACTTTTTTGATTACTTTACATTTTGTCAAATTACATCGCCAGAAACTACAAGTGTAAAAGGGTTGATTTGGGGTTTTTAGGAATTTCTGGTAGTCCAGAATCAGTGTTCTAAGTAAAGCAGGGAAAGTGAGCTGTTCAGTGGTCAATATAAGATGAAGAAAAAAGAGTTATTAAATAAATAACAACAAATAACAACAATAATTTCTTGTATCTTATTGGATCATAATTTGGTTAGCAAAAGCAAGAGAAATTATAGAAAATATACAAATACCTACAAACTAAGCAATATTCCTTTGAATAATTGGAGAGTCACTAAAGAAACCACAGAAAAAAATGAAAACTCCTACAATCAAATGAAAATGAAACTCCCAGATCTTTGGGTTAAAGAAACATAGTTCTAAGAGGGAAGTATATAGGTGTGAATATCTATGTGGAGAAAAATGGGAGATATTAGAAAAACTATCTGTGTATTTGAAGAGCTGAGAAACAATAAAAACCAGGCAGATATAGAATGATGACTAAGCAAATAGTACAAAGGTTCACTGAAGTGAAGAATTCCTTCTTTGGAAAGATAAACAAGATATACAAGCCCTTAACCAAGCTAGCCAGAAGAAAGAGAATATTCAAACCAATACAATTAGAGATAAAGAGAGCATATTATAGTAGATACCTCTGAAACCAAGAGGATAATCAGGAGATACTTTGAAAACTTATACTAAAAAATCTGGAAATCTAGAAAAAAATGAATAAAATTCTAGACATGTAACTTGCTAACATAAAACCAAGATTTTATGAGCTCAAATCGATACAACCAATAATAATGAAGCAGTAATAGAGTCCCAAGAAATACTAGCCCAAGGCTGGATGGAGTCACTGTTGAATTCTTTCACAACTTTAATGAAATAACATCAGTGCTCCTCAGCATGCTTCATAGAATACACATGCTTCATGTGTATTCAACAAACATAAAAGACACCACACAAAAGAAAACTACAGAAAGTTTTTCTTGATGGGCTTAAAAGGGAAGATCCTCAAAATATTTGCAAGGCAAATTCAATGACATATTTACAAATACTTTATGATAAAGTGGGTTTAATGCCATAAATGCAAGAATGGTCTAACATATGCAAATTAGGAAATACAATAGAACCCATTTCATTTTAACAGACGCATCAAAAAAAAAAAAAGCCTGCAACAAATCTTAACATTTCTTCATGATAAAAACAAAACCCCAAAGAAGTGATTAATAGGAATAGAAGGATTATATCTAAATATAAGACAAGTCATTTATAATAAATATATAAACATCATTAAACTGAATATGGGTAAACTGAAAACATTTCCATTAAAATCAGGAATAAGATGAGAGTATCCATTCTCACCACTCAACATAGTGTTTGAAATCTTAGCCATAGCAATAACACAAGAGAAAGAAATAAGGGGTAAAAAGGAGAGAAAGAAGTAAAATTGTATTTGTAGACACCCTAATCCCATACATAAAAGACTCTAAAACACTAAAAACTTTTAAATCAAATATACATTTTCATCAGAATAGCAGGATGCAAACTCAATACACAAAAATCAAGAACTTTTCGATACATAACAGTTTTCTCTTTTTCTTTTTTTCCCTTTTTTATTGGATATTATATTTACATTTCAGATTTTATCCCCCCCCACCCAGGAACCCCCTATCTCATCCCACCTCTTCCTGCTTCTATGAGGATGTACCCCCACCTACTCCCCAACTTCCACCTTCCCACCCTCGAATTCCCCCCCACCCCCAACTCGGTGTCCAGCCTTCATGGGACCAAGGATCTCCCCTCCCATCTATGCCCAACAAGGCCATCCTCCCCTACATATACAGCTGGAGTCATGGGTCCCTCCCTATGTGCTCTCAGGCTGGTGGTTTAGACCCTGGGGAGCTCTGGTTGGTTGGTATTATTGCTCTCCTCATGGGGCCACCAACCCTTTCAGCTCCTTCAGTCTTCTCTCTAACTTCTCCATTGGGAACCCCTTGATAAGATCAATGGTTAGCTGTGAGCATCTGCCTCTGAATATGTCAGACTCTGGCAGACCTCTAAGGAGCCAGCTATATCAGGCTCTTGTCAGCATGCACTTCCTGACATCCACATCAGTCTACCTTTGGTGACTGCACATGGGATGGATACCCAGGTGGAATGGTCAACAGAAGGCCCCTCCTTCAGTTTCTGTCCCACACTTTGTCTCCATATTTGGTCCCTTGAGTATTTTGTTACTCCTTCGAAGTAGGACTGAGGCACTCACACTTGGTGTTCCTTCTTCATGAGCTTCATGTGGTTGGTCTGTGAGTTGAATCTTGGCTATTTCAAGCTTTTAGGCTAATATCCACTTATCAGTGAGTAAATACCATGTGTGTTGTTTTGTGATTGGGTTACCTCACTCAGAATGATATTTTCTAGTTCCATCCATTAACCTAAGAATTTCTCGAATTCATTATTTTTAATAGCTGAGTAATACTCCATTGTGTAAATGTACCACACTTTTTGTATCCATTCCTCTGTTGAAGAACATCTGGGTTCTTTCTGAAAGAAAGAAAAGCAATGCCATGAACAACAATTCCAATAAACAAACAAACAGTTAATTTCTTAAGAAATAAATTGAAGATCATAGAAGATGGAAAAGGCATCCCATGTTCATGGATTAGCAAAGTTAGTCTTGAGAAAACGGCCATATTACTGAAAGTTATCTACAGATTCAATATAATCTCCTTTAAACCTCCACTGACATTCTTTACAGAGCTAGGGAAACATTAATAGGGAAAAAACAAAAGATCCGGAATAGCTAAAGCTATCTTGAGGCATCACAGTGCCTGAGACCAAACTGTAATAAAGTGAAACAATATGAAACTGGAAATAAAAGCAAACCTGTGGGCAGTAAAACAAAGATCCAGAAACATGACTGAGCAGCCACCTCCATCTTCTATTGAGTGGTCAAAACTTTAGATTGGAAAAGAAACTGGTGTTGGGAAAACTGGACAAAATGGGTAAAAGACAAATAGATCACCATGACTCATCTACACAAAAATCAATTCAACATTGACCAATGACTTAAATGTAAGACTTGGAACTTTGAAACTTCTAGAGGAGAGCTTAGGGGGACCATTTTAAGATCTAGGCTTTTTAAGATCTAAGGCTTGCTTTTTTTTTTTTTTTTTTTTTTTTTTTTTTTAAAGATCTAGCTCTGCCTGGCTCTTTCTGCTGGGACAGACCATATTCTGACCCATCCCATAGGAGCCTCAGATCATAGAGGAAGCTGGATGCCCAGGAGCTCTAACACACCCAGGGTCATAAGATTCCAGGATCCCAGAGGCAGCCTGACTCCCAGGAGCTCATCCACCCAAGATCTCAGGATTACAGAATCACAGAGACATCTGGAATCTGAGTAGTTCTGACACAACCAAGATAATTGGAGAGACAGGCTCCAGTCAGAGACTATGAGGGCAGGTAGCACTAGAGACAACCAGATGGTGAAAGGCAAGTGCAAGAACGTAAGCAACAGAAACCAAGGTTACTTGGCATCACCAGAACCCAGTTCTCCTGCCATAGCAAGTCCTGGATACCACATCACACTGAAAAAGCAAGATTCAGATTTAAAATCACTTCTCATAAGATGATAGGGGACTTTAAGAAGGACATAAATAACTCCCTTAAAGAAATACAGGAGAACACAGGTAAACAGGTAGAAGCCCTTAAAGAGGAAATACAAAAATCCCTTAAATAATTACAAAAAAACACAACTAAACAGGTGAAGAAATTGAACAAAACCATCCAGGATCTAAAAATGGAAGTAGAAACAATAAATCACAAAAGGAGACTACCCTGGAGATAGAAAACTTAGGAAAGAGATCAGGAGTCATAGATGTAAGCATCACCAACAGAATACAAGAGATAGAAGAGAGAATCTCAGGTGCAGAAGATACCAGAGAAAACATTGACACAACGATCAAAATGCAAAATGCAAAAAGCTCCTAACGC
The DNA here is from genome assembly GCF_011762505.2 of Arvicanthis niloticus. Lineage (NCBI taxonomy): Eukaryota > Metazoa > Chordata > Mammalia > Rodentia > Muridae > Arvicanthis > Arvicanthis niloticus. The sequence continues at coordinate 38,337,122 of NC_047678.1, read as the reverse complement.
AAAATGTCCAGGAAATCCAGGACACAATAAGAAGACCAAACCTAAAATAATAGGTGTTGAAGAGAGAGAGAGAAGAGCCCTAACTTAAAGGACCAGTAAATATCTTCAACAAAATTATAGAAGAAAACTTCCCTAACCTAAAGAAAGAGATGCCCATGAACAAGAAGCCTATAGAACTCCAAATAGACTAGCCCAGAAAAGAAATTCCTCCTGTTTCATAATAATCAAAACACCAAATGCACAAAATGAAAGAATATTAAAAGGCAGTAAGGGAAAAAGCTCAAGAAACATATAAAGGCGGACCTATAAGAATTACACCAGCCTTTCACCAGAGACTATAAAAGCCAGAAGATCCTGGACAGATGTCATACAGACCCTAAGAGAACACAAATGCCAGCCAAGGCTACTATACCCAGCAAAACTCTCAATTACCATAGATGGAGAAACTAAGATATTCCATGACAAAACCAAATTTACACAATATCTTTCCAAAAATCTAGCACTACAAAGGATAATAGATGGAAAACTCCAACACAAGGAGGGAAACTACACCCTAGAAAAGGCAAGAAAGTAATATTTTTCAAACAAATCCAAAAGAAGATAGCCACACAAACATAATTCCACCTCTAACAACAAAAATAACAGGAAGCAACTATCACTGTTCCTTAATATCTCTTAATATCAATGGACTCAATTCCCCAATAAAAAGACATTGACTAACAGACTGGATATGTAAACAGAACACTTCATACTTGTCAAAGGAAAAATCTACCAAGATGAACTGTCAATTCTGAATATCTATGCTCCAAGATGCAAGGGCACCCACATTCATAAAAGAAACTTTACTGAAGCTCAAAGCATACATTGCACCTCACACAGTAATAGTGGGAGACTTCAACACCCCACTCTCAGCAATGGACAGACCATGGAAACAGAAACTAAACAGAGACACAGTGAAACAAAGAGAAGTTATGAACCAAGTGGATTTAACAGATATCTATAGAACATTTCATCCTAAAACAAAAGAATATACCTTCTTCTCAGCACCTCATGGTACCTCCTCTAAAATAGACCATATAGTTGATCACAAATCAGGCCTCAACAGATACAGAAAGATTGAAATAATCCCATGCATCCTATCAGATCACCACAGACTAAGGCTGGCCTTGAATAACAACAAGAACAATGGAAATTCCACATACAGGTGGAAACTGGACAACGATCTACTCAATGATAACTTGGTCAAGAGAGAAATAAATTAAAGACTTTTTTTAGATTTTAATGAAAACTAAGGCACATCATACCAAGACTTATGGGACACAATGAAAGCAGTGCTAAAAGGAAAACTCATAGCTCCAAGTGCCTACAAAAAGAAACTGGAAAGAGCATACACTAGCAGTTTGACAGCACACCTGAAATCTCTAGACCAAAAAAATGCAAATATACCCAAGAGGAGTAGACAGCAGGAAATAATCAACTCAGGGCTGAATCAACCAAGTAGAAACAAAAAGAGCTATACAAAGAATCAACAAAACTAGGAGCTTTAGATTTAGATTTTCTTTAGAAAATCAACAAGATAGATAAACCCTTAGGGAGATTAACCAGAGAGCACAGAGACAGTATCCAAATTAATAAAATCAGAACTGAAAAGGGAGACAACAGAAACTGAGGAAATTTTAAAAAATCAGATCCTACTACAAAAGGTTATACTCAACAAACCTGGAAAATTTGGATGAAATGGATAATTTTCTAGACAGATAACAGGTACCAAAGTTAAATCAGGATCAGGTAAGCCATCTAAATTGTCCAATAACCCCTAAAGAAATAGCAGCAGTTATTAAAAGTCTCCCCACCAAAAAAAAAAAAAAAAAAAAAAAAAAAAAAAAAAAAAATCCCAGGACCAGATGGATTTAGTGTAGAATTTTATCAGACCTTCAAAGAAGACCTAATACCAATTCTCTTCAAACTAGTCCACAAAATAGAAACAGAAGGAACATAACCCAATTCATTCTATGAAGCTACAATCACGCTCATACCTAAACCACACAAAGATACAGACAGCAAAGAAAGAGAACTTCAGACCAATCTCCCTTATGAATATCGATGCAAAAATACTCAATAAAATTCTCAAGAACCAAATCCAAGATCCTATCAAAACAATCATTCATCATGATCAAGTAGGCTTTACCTCAGGAATGCAGGAATGCTTCAATATATGGAAATCCATCAACATAATCCACTATATAAACAAACTCAAAGAAAAAAACCACATGATCATTTCACTAGATGCTGAGAAAGCATTTGACAAAATTCAACATTTCTTCATGGTAAACATCTTAGAAAGATTAGGAATTCAAGGCCCATACCTAAACACAGTAAAAGCAATATACAGCAAGCCAGTAGTTAACATCAAACTAAATGGAGAGAAACTTGAAGCAATTTCATTAAAATCAGGGACTAGACAAGGCTGCCCACTCTCTCCCTACCTATTCAATATAGTACTGGAAGTCCTTTCCAGAGCAATTAGACAACAAAAGGAAGATGTCAAAATACCACTATTTGCAGAGGATATGATAGTATACTAAGGTGACCACAAAACTTCCACCAGAGAACTCCTAAACCTGATAATCAACTTCAGTGGCTGACATAAAGTGGCTGGATATAAAATTAACTCAAACAAATCAGTAGCCTTCCTATACTTAAAGGATAAACAGGCTGAGAAAGAAATTAGGGAAATGACACCCTCCACAATAGTCACAAATAATGTAAAATACCTTAATGCGAATTTAACCAAACAAGTGAAAGATCTATGTGACAAGAACTTCAAGTCTCTGAAGAAATTGAAGAAGATCTCAGAAGATGGAAATATCTCCCATGCTCATAGATTTGCAGGATTAATATAGTAAAAATGGCCATCTTGCTGAAAGCAATCTACAGACTCAATGCAATCTCCACCACAATTTCAACTCAGTTCTTCATAGAATTAGAGCAATCTGCAAATTCATTTGGAATAACAAAAAATCCAGGACAGCAAAAACTATTCTCAACAATAAAAGAACTTTGGGGGAATCAACATCCCTAACCTCAAGCTGTACTACAGAGCAATAGTGATAAGAAGTGCATGCTATTAGTACAGAGATAGGCAAGAAGATCAATGGAATAGAATTGAAGACCCAGAAATGAACCCACACACCTTTGGTCACTTGGTCTTTGACAAAGGAGCTAAAAACCATCCAGTGGATAAAAGGCAGCATTTTCAGCAAATGGTGCTGGTTCAACTGGAGGTCAGCATGTAGAAGAATGCAAATTGATACTTTCTTATCTCTCTGTACAAAGGTCAAGTCCAAGTGGATCAAAGACCTCCACATAAACCCAGATACACTGAAACTAATACAAGAGAAAATGGGAAAGAGCTTAGAACACATGGGCACAGAGGGAAATTTCTGAACAGAACACCAATGTCTTATGCTCTAAGATCAATATTGACAGATGGGACCTCATAAAATTGCAGTTTCTATAAGGCAAAGGACATTGTCAATAGGACAAGATGGCAACCAACAGATTGGGAAAAGATCTTTACCAATCCTACATCTTATAGAAGGCTAATATCTAATATATAGAAAGAACTCAAGAAATTAGACTCCAGACAATCAAATAACTATTAAAATGGGTTACAGAGCTAAGCAGTTCTCAACTGAGGAAACTCGAATGATTGAAAAGCCCCTAAAGAAATGTTCAACATCCTTAGTCATCAGGGAAATGCAAATCAAAACAGCTCTGAGATTCCACCTGTTACCAGTCAGAATGGCTAAGATCAAAAACTCAGGTGATAGCAGATGCTGGCGAGGATGTGGAGAAAGAGGAACACTCCTCCATTGTTTGTGGGGTTGCAAGCTGGTACAATCACTCTGGAAATCAGTCTGGTAGTTCCTCAGAAAAGTAGACATAATATTACTTGAGGATTCAGCTATACCACTCCTGGGCATATACCCAGAAGATGCTCCAACATATAACAAGGACACATGCTCCACTATGTTCATAACAGCCTTATTTATATTAGCCAGAAGCTGGAAAGAATCCAGATGTCCTTCAACAGAGGAATGGATACAGAAAATGTGGTATACTTACACAATGGAGTATTACTCAGCTATTAAAAACAATGAGTCCATGAAATTCTTAGGCAAATGGATGTATATAGAAAATATCATCCTGAGTGAGGTAACCCAATCACAAAAGAACATACATGGTATGCACTCATTGATAAATGGATATTAGCTCAAAAGCTCACAATACCCAAGATACAACTCACAGACCACATGAAGCTCAAGAAGAAGGAAGACCAAAGTATGGGTGCTTTGGTCCTTCTTAGAAGGAGTAACAAAATACTCAAGGGAGCAAATATGGAGACAAAGTGTGGAGCAGAGACTGGAGGAGGAGCCGTCTGGAAACTGGGCATCCATCCCATATGCAGTCACCAAATGCAGACACTGTTGTGGATGCCAGGATGTGCATGCTGACAGGAACCTTATATAGCTGTCTCCTGAGAGGATCTGCCAGAGCCTGACAAATACAGAGGTGGATGCTCGCAACCAACCATTGAACTGTTCACAGGGTCCCCAATGGAAGAGGTATAGAGAAGACTGAAGGAGCTGAAGTGGCTTGCGGCCCCATGGGGAGAGCAACAATACCAATCAACCAGAGTTCCCAGGATCTAAACCACCAGCCTGGGAACAAACATGGAGGGACTTATTGTTCCAGCTATATATGTATTGGAGGATGGCCTCATTGGGCATCAGTGGGAGAGGAAGTCCTTGGTCCCGTGAATGCTAGAAGCCCCAGTGTGGGGGAATTCGAGGGTGGGGAGGCAGGAGTGGGTGGATGGGTGGGGGCACACCCTCATAGAAGCAGGAGGAGGGGGGATGGGATAATGTTTTTTCTGGGGGGAGGGTAGAATGTGGAAAGGGGATAACATCTGAAATGTAAATAAGTAAAATATCAAAAAAAAAAAAAAAAAAAAAAAAACCCAAACTAGATAATGGAACACTATTGCAGTTGAGCATTTGAGACTTTTTGTCAACAATTTAGTATTACCCATTTTACTGGGATTCCTTATAATCCTCAAGGACGAGGTATTGTGGAATGGGCCCATGGAACTTTATAACAATATCTTCATAAAATAAAAAAGGGGGAGTTATATCCCTGCACACCACAAAATTATTTAAATCATGTTCCTTTTACTTTAAAATTTTTTAAAAATTTGGATACCAAGGAACTTTCTGCTGAGTGTCTATGGCACCCTACAACTAGGCATACTTATGCCTATGTGAAGAGGAAGGATCCACTTACTGGCATATGGCATGATCCTGATCAGGTATTTAATATGGGGAAGAGGGCATGTTTGTGTTTTTTTCTGCAGGATGCCGAAGGAGCATGGTGGCTGCCAGAGTGATTGGTGAGACATGATGTTGCTGGGACAAAGAAAGATGCTGACCTTTGAGCTTGATGAATTCCCTGATGATGGTGACTAAGAAGCTATATTTATTTGACATATGTTCCTGACTCACCTTTGCTTGTCTATATCCCAGATGGGACAAGCTGCCTTGCCTCAAGTTTTTAGACCTTGTAGAACAGAGAATCAAAAAGAGAAGTTATAATGACTCTTGTATTTTTCTTAAATGTGACAAGTTATTTGGACTCAATCCTGGACTGGTCTAGAAATCAATCCAATATTGGAAATAAGAGTCTTCATTTGGATGGCTGGTTCTGGACATTTTCAGAGACATATTTGGAAGTTGGCTGTAGTTCTCTATGATGTTATGTTAGCAAGAGATAAAGTTGGGACAGGATCTGGATTTCAAACAAGTGTTAGTGTATGTGTTAAGGCTCTTTTAATTGTCATGTTAAAATTACTTTTGTTTGTTCTACAGTATTTAATGTAATTTGTATTGAGTGTACACTTTCTAATTGTGTTAGTGTGTTGAAACCTGGCATGTCTGTTATGAGGGTCTATCAACCAGCTTTTGTTTTATTGCCCTGAGTATTACAGGACCTTGGTATTCTGAAAAAAGCTTGCAACTACTGGAAGAAGTGAGTTAGACTTTAAGCAGAAGCAAGAGGGTAGTGAGCTTGATTATTGCTGGTATAACAGCTTTAATTACATTAATTGCTAGCACCACTGCTTCTGCAATTGCTTTGACACAAGAAGTTAAGACAGCTGCTTTTGTTAATCATTTAGCAAAAAATGGTTACTAATGTATTGAGTATACAAGAGGATTTAAATAGGCAATTGGAACAACAAATTGATGCTCTTTATCCTATTCAAATTATTGGAAGGAGGTTCAGTGTTTAAGAGTAAGGAGCCATCTTGAGTGTCATGCCAAATTCCAATGGATTTGTGTTACTTCTAAAATTTACAATGATAGTCATTATAATTAGGAAAAAGTTTAAAGACACCTGCAGGGTATTTGACATAATTCTAACACCTCTCTGGATGTTTTAACTTGGCATAGTGAGCTTATGAATTTAAAGAATGCTGCTCTGCTGAGCTTTGATGCTGCAGATACTGCTGATAAAATTATCCATGGCCTGAGGTCAGTATTTCCATTTTGGTTAAGCATCAAGAATGGTATATATAACTTAATCTTGCTAGCTCTTTTTGTCCTGGGAATACTTTTAATTCTGACCATTGTATTAAATCTTGTGTTTAATAATATCAACATGTTGGCAGCCAAAGTACATGGCTTGAAACTGAAAATGGACTCCCAGACAGTTTTTAATGTAATAGGCTGGCAAGCCAAGGATGGGTAAGATTCTACATAGAGCCTTACCAACCTAAGAAGTGCACTGCTTTTGATAATGCATATTCCATGAAAGATAAGGAAGTCATTCTTGTTAGAAGACCTAAGACAGGCTCAGTCTTGTTTATGAAATAAAAAAGGGGGAGATGTGGACAGCTTTTGGGGCTGCTTGGCAGGAAGCTGACATTGCCCAAGGACAAGGAAATGGGCTTCAGGCAGGAATCTAACATTAGGCTAGAACAAAGAAGTAATTTCAGGCAGGAATTGAAATCTTAGGCTAGAACAAAAAAAGTAGATTTCAGGCATGAAAATGACTTTGGGCTAGGACAGGGAAGTAGGCTCAGATATTTTGGTCATCCTGATAAGCCCTTGGAAACAGTGATCACAGGAGTGATCATGGGACTTTGTTTATTGCCTTGCTTGTTCTTTGACTATTTGTATTTATTGTCTTGCTTGTTCCTTGACTATTTGCATCTATTATATTGCTAGTTCCTCAACCTAGAACTGACTTTAATACTTGCATGTAATTAAAATGGTATAAAAGCAGATTGGGGAAAAAGAAAAAAAAAGGGAAAAAATTGTGGAGGTCAAAAAAAAAAAAAAAAGATCTATGACTTTTTGAATAAGACTCCAACAGCCCAGGGAAGAATAACAAGGATTTAAAATTGGATTGGCCCAGGTAAATGCAAATTAAAAATCTATTGAGAGTCTATCTCACCCAGCCAGAATGGATATTATTAAGAAAAGCAGACCACACATGCTGATGAGGAATCGAGAGAAAGGGACACTTGTACTCTCTTGGTGGCACTACAAACTACATCATAGTATAAAATACAACATACTAGCGAGCATGCAGATTCCTCTAAAACCTAAGGCCAGAGCTATAATTTGATCCAGTTATACAATTTTGGATATACATCTAAAATAATGTGGATATTCATCCAAAAATAATGCCACCAAGTGTCTATAGAAATACCTGTACACCTGTGCCTGTCATACACTAGTCACAATAGCCAAGTTATGGAGTAGACTTGAACATCTATGGGACAGAGATAGCCTGCTGAATTGACATTAGATACTAAGTAAAAGATGCAAAAATGTGAAATGGAGCAGAGAGGATGGGGTATAGAGTTTGTGTTTCAATTACCAACATTCTGAGAAAGAAATTGGGAAAACAAAATCATTACTCCATTTACTTTTACCTCAAACCAATATTTTAAAAATAAATCTAACCAAGAAATTGAAAAACCTCTACAATGAAAACTTGGAACACTGAGGAAACTAACTGAAGTAGATACTAGATTGAAAAGACTTTTCATGCTCAGGGATTGGAAGAATTAGTACTGTGAAAATGGATATCTTACCAAAAGTGATCTATGTTATCCCTATCCAGATCCTTATGAGTTCTTCATAGCAATAGAAAATAAAAATTTAATTCATGCAGAAGCACAGAAGACCCCAGATACTCCAAGAAATCCTGAACAAAAAGATTAATTCAGTAGGTGTCACCAATTTCACATTATATTACAGAGCCATATTAATAAAAGCATCATGGTGCTGACACAAAAACAGAGGTCAATAAATGCAATAGAAGAACTAAATGGAATAGAAGACCTAATCCACAGATATAAATGTATAGTCACCCGATTTGACAATGATACAAATATATGTATATTTATTTATTTATTAAATATATATTTAAAAAGACAACATTCTTACAGCAAATGGTATGGGAAAAGTAAGTATTCACATTTAGAAGAATGAAACTTGTTATTTGTTACCTTGTACCAAAAAAAATGTCAATTTTGAGTGGATGAAAGATCTTGACATAAGACCTAAAACTCTGAAACCATTAGAATAAAAAAAAAAAGGAATTATTTGAAGATATAAGCAGTGGCAATAACTTCCTGAATAGAAGACTTAGGGTATAATGTCAACAATTGACAGATGAGACCTCATAAAATCTGCACAGAGCTTCTGCATAGCTATGGAAGCAATTAACAGTTTACCAACAGCCTACTAACTATACACATGACATGATTACTATCTAGAATATACAAAGAACTAAAAAACTAAGAATTCAAACGACCAAGTCCAGAAATGGGCTAGTTAAACAGATAGCATTAAAATAATAAAACACAAATTTGTTCAATAAACATATAAAAATGTTCAGCCTCATTATCAGAGAAATGCAAATTAAAATTGCATTAAGATTCTATCTCATCCTAGTCAGAACATCAGTCATTAAGAAAATAAACAACAAATTTTGGTGAGGGTGTGAGCCAAAGTGACCGCTTGTACACTGCATGTGGGAAGGTGAACTAGTAAGGCCACTATGAAAAGGCGTATGTTAAGGCAAGCATGCAGAGATCAGAGGGAGACTCTGTGCATCAGTTCTTTGTCTCACCATGTAAGTTCTGGGGATCAAACTCAGGTGGTCAGTTTTGGCAGCAGGTGTCTCTACCAACTTCCTTTTTGCCAGCACCCACATCTCTTTTTGTTTTTTAAAAAATAGGTTATTGTGAAGTACGCTGTCAACAGTTAATCTCGTCTGTATTTTAGTTATATTCTTAGTGCATAGTTTAGTGTCTTTGCTGATGTTGAATTTGGGGAGCTTTAGTATTCAGCTCTATTTATATATGTAGATCCTCATAGAAAGCCTGAGAAGAGGCTTTTAGTGAGGTGGGGGCAGGCCTTGCTAAGGAAGAGGTCGGTCATCTAGCTTTTAAATCATTACAGTTTTCAGGATGTGAAGCATTTGCTCCATTTGGTTTTCCTGATTTTTAGAAGAAGAACAAGATGATACATGACGATGTCTGTGTACTCTAGAGCAGTGCATCTACAAACAAGACCACAGAGCTTAGAACCCTGCTGCCTGCATTTAACTCTCAGCTCTACAGGGTACTAGCTATGGGGCTTAAAAATGCTTTCTTAGCTTCATTTTCCTTGGCAAAATGAATATAATATGAGCTGTGCATATAAGGCATTGGGACCTGACACATGGTAGCTCCGTGTGTGCTATGCTCATCCTAGTTCCCAGGAGTCTTGGACAAACAGATGGAGAGTTTTAGGCCAGCCTGGGCTACAGCATAGGGGTGACTCAAAAAAAAAAAAAAAGAAATACCTGGTGCATAGTGAGCATCAGTAGTAGGCTTTGCTGAACTAGACTCTCCTCATGGGGTAGATTTGTCTGGTTTGTAATTTCAGAGCTCTTGTTAGGGTCATTTATATGTCTGTTGTGTTATTGTTACTGGTAAGGAGACACATCTACTCTGCCAGAAGCATAAGATTGAGCAGAAAATAGGAAAGAAATTCTTCTTGCGATGAAAATTATATTTTGTACCCTTGAATCTATATATTTTTTTAATTTTCCAGGTTTGATTCACCTCTGAGAAACAAAACAAAAGCAAAACGAAACCAAAATAAAATAAAATAAAGCAAGAAGCTAGCAGAATGATCAGTACCAGCCTGATGGACCCAGCCCTGGGGAGCAGCGAGGTTATGAACAGAATGTGGGTGCAGTGTGAGAATGAGAGCTGCTTGAAATGGAGGCTGCTGTCTCCTGCAGCTGCGGCTAAGGTGGACCACAGCGAGCCCTGGTACTGCTTCATGAACACTGACTCCAGCTACAACAGCTGCTCCGTTTCTGAGGAGGATTTTCCTGAAGAATCTCATTTCCTTGAAAGCGGGTATAAGATTGTCTATTCACAGCTTCCTCTTGGAAGCCTGGTTCTGGTAAAATTACAGAGGTGGCCAAGGTAAGAAATTTATTTATTGTTTATTAATTAATCATTCCTTAATTACTGATTTCTTTAATTTTTTTTAATACATCTACTCACATGCATGCATGCTTGAGGGCCAGTGTGCTTGTGTGTGTTTGTGTGTGTCTGTCTGTTTCTGTTTATCTCTGTGTTTTAGTAGATCAAGTACCAAGAGCCTCATAGTGGCTGGGCAAACACTTCCGCTGAGCTCCGTGCTCAGCCCTGTGCTATGCATTTGGAGTAGGGGTGCCTATTTATGTATTTGCTCTTCCTGTATTTCTGAGGAAACTTCACAGTATTCTGAGTGTGTCCTGCTAGCAATACTACCCTTTCAGAACCTCTTACTAGGTTTTGTAAGCTGTTACACACAAAACTCAAGTACATTGGCTTATTATCTTGTTCTCTATGACGACCATAAGGAATCAATCATAAAAAAGAGGCTTCTACTTGCTTGTTCTGATATGCACATGAATGCAATAGGCCATCCAGTCAGTACACAGGTTCAGCTTTCTCACCATTTTGCACTGAATTATGTTGAATGCTGCCATGACTCCTAACCCCTTAGAATGACCATATTAGGATGTAGGGCCTCTGTAGAAGTGATTAATTACAAATGAGACCCATTAGGACATGCCTTAATGCAGTCTAGCTGGTATTCTTGTAAGACAGCCATTTAGGGATGCACATGCGGAATGGAAAGTCTGGGTGAAAATGCAGTAGAAACGTGGTGGTGCACTTGCCAGATAACACCCATGATAAAGCTTACTGATAGGCAACACCAAAATAGGATCAATAATTACAATTCCCTATGAGACTAGACATATTAGTATCTGTGAGAGAAAAGAAGGCAAATAGGAACAACAGAGAGATCATTTGATACATTTGAGAAATGAGAACTTCAAAATGGTGGCAAGCTCTACTGGGGAGCACAGCAGGCGGGACTGAGAGAAACAGACTCAACTACAGTGGGGTCAAGAGCAGTTTTGAAGATGCCGGAGCATAGAACCCTGGAAACAAAACTTAATACAGATCATTTCCAAAAACAAAGTTAACTCTGATTTTACAAAGCAAAACAACAACGACAACAACAAAATCCTCAAAACCTACGGGGGTCGGGAGGGGGCGGTGGTAAAATAAGGAGGATAGGATCAGTAAGAGCAAAGGAACTTGTTTGGTTGCTAGAGTTTCCCGCTATAGGACCTAGGAATGTGCAGAGCTGGGCTAACAGAGAAAAAGGCAATTGATAGTTCTGAAAGAGGTGTCAGAACAGCTATAAAGCTCGGAAAACGAATCGCACACACGGAACAGTACAGAGCAGCCCAGCACCTCCTCTGCTCTCCAGAGGCCAAGGAGAAGTCCACTGCTTTTCCTGTCACATCCTCAAGTCCAAGCCAGGTGCCACTGGAGAAGACCTCTCCCTCTGTGCTGAGGCACAAGCACTTCTCTCAGCTGCAGGACTGAGAGCTCTGACACCAGGTCAGGCAGATCACACAGCAAATTCCTTCCTTCTCCAGCCTCCAGCATCCCCACATGATCACAGGAGGAGCTAATTAGTATTAACTTAGCATGGGAAAATAGTATGAGGCAGAAAGACAAAGGATGAAAGGTTTCCACAGAGGAATGCTTTTGAGAGTATTCTCAAAATCTTAGATTGTACTCAAGATTTCAAGTCAAGCTAACAGAAATAAAGAAAATAGTGTAGATATAAGTGTGTGTGTGTGTGAGAGAGAGAGAGAGAGAGAGAGAGAGAGAGAGAGAGAGAGAGAGAGAGAGAACTAGAAAAAATTAAGTGATTAAAAATTTGGTAAAAAAGTAAAATTAATAAAAACCTTTTTAAAACCTCAAAAATCAATGCTAAATCGGAAGGAATATAAAACAACTGGTACTTTCTGAGAAATAAAATATGTAGAGAAAAAAATTTAAATTTAAAGGGCCAAAAGATGAAAAAAAGTTCAAGAAAAAGAAATAGGAAAGATTACCTAGGTAATATAGACTCCTGAAGTAAAAAGCCAAAGCCATATGATAAGACATTACAAATGCCTTTAAGTCAAGAAAGTTTAACTGAAATCTAAGCTTTATACACTCAAGATACATAGTATATATTTAGAAAAACTCAACCAAGAATGCCAAACTCTGAAATATAATAAATCTACATGAATTAAATGAAAATATTTTAAACATCTATGAAATAATTAAGATCCTCAAATATTTGTCATTTACAAACATACTTCTAAATAACTCATTTCAATGAAGAATTAGCAACTATTTCAAGATGAATAATAAAATACAGTGTATCTGTTTACCACAGTTCTTTAAAAAAATTGTAGTCTTGTTTAAATTAAGGGGAAAAAATAAGAAAAAGATCAGAAGAAACAAACTGTTTATACTCCAGTCTTGCATTACTAACCTAGAGAAGCTACAGAAAGTCAATTTCTCTTGCTTCATTCTTCAAGTCTGTGGTATTTTGTTACAGTATCCCTAACAAACTCATACACTGTTACCAAATGCGTGACCTCTGTGCCCTTTTAAAATGAGGGCTTTGCTGGGGATGAAATGTGACAATATTGTAAAAATTATTATTCTCTCCCATATTAACAATTCTTCCCACATTAATAATTAATGTAAACATTAGTGAATTATGTGTACCGGCCCGAAAGGCATGAAGCTGAACAGCCTCTGAGTGGAGAGTGAGGATGATTATAGGAAAGATAGAAAGAAGACTCAGAGACAAGAGTTAGAATCAAGAGGGCTAGCCAGTGACAACTGCAGCCCTTTTATACCCTACAGTGTCGTGGGAAGCAAAAACACAAGCTAGCAGAGACAATGGCTGACACACATAGGATATCTGTTCCCATCTGGAGGCCTCCCTGTTCCTTCCTCCAAGGTTAATAGAACATTCAGCCCTTGCCTTGAGCCTCAAGTGTGTCTTCTCTTATTCCATGCATCAGCAGGCCAGGAAATCTGCTTGCCCGCAGAACATCCTGCCAGGCCACAAACCCTGACCTGTTTTGACCCTGCCTAGTAGGCAAAATGGTCCCAACAGTTTTGTAAGATACAGCATTATAAGGGGCGTGTAATATGAACATTTCTCGAAGTTGTCATAAAGGGATTTATAGTTCTCCATAGTTTTCATCTCTAAAGCAAACATTTTAAAAGCCGAGTTGAAAATGCATTTTGAAAGCAATTCCTAAATGGGAATTTGATGTTTCAGTAACTGTAATTGAAGAAATGAATTTGCTTTTTATCAATCAATATATCTGAAAAACAGAAAGTTTTGTTAGGAATTAGTAACTGAGTTAAAGGACTTAAAATTTCATATGAAATGTGTTTTAAACCAGCCCCTAAATTATCTCTAGTTTGTGATTACTGCTGTCACCGTGCCTGACAAAGAGCTGCATCCTCCCTCCTTTGGAGACCAGAATGCATTTATTTGACTGCATGTCACTTATGTTCCCCTTCAGGAGCTGAGCTGAGCACAAATTTAAATTTTAAATTAAGAAACTGAAATCTACTTGCACTGTTTCTTCGATGACACAAATGTATAGAATGATAACAAGATAAATTACAATAGTACAATGTAAAGATTTAATTAACGCAAAAGAAATAGTCAAATATCGGATCTTAATTAAGCAGTGCTCTAGATCCTGAAGCAGAGAGACAGCTGCTGGCTGCAGAGATACTTAGTGGCCTAGCTTAGCAGCACAGCACTGACTGGGTGGATTTTCATTAACCTATGGCTTTACAGGCAGCTCTTAAGAGCAGAAGCTCTATCTTGCCAGCATTTAACGTTACTGTGCTCAAATGAGTTGACTCAAGAAGGTTAAAGAGAAATTGATGTAGAGTCTAGAAATGCTTATTTAATTTTTCGTATAATAAAAACAAACAGTTCTCAAGAGAGTAGTTCTTTGTTGGTCTCATAATTAATTTCCTTCCATGTTGTAGCATACCACTTACTTAAGAACCTGTAAAAGGCACACACAAAGGAGAGATATTTCTAAATCCTTCTTTTCAGCTTACCTGTTATTCTACATATACAGTCATATTAGCTTCCTAGGGTTGCCATAACAAACTAGCATATATGAGCTGGCTTACATAATGCAGATGTGCTTTTCCATAGGCTCAAGTCCTGAGATCAAGGTATCACATGGCAAATTCCATCCAAGGCTCTCTCCTTGATTTACAAATGGTCACCTCTCACCACATCCTCATACACTCTTTCCTCTGCAGTTCTGTGTCCTGATTTCTTCCCATGAGACAGGTTAGAGCCTGTCCTAGTGAGCTCAGTTTTACTGAGTTACTTGTTGTTATTGCTCATTTGAGATAGGCTGTCAAGTAGTTCAGCTGGTGGCCAAACCAGCTCAGTCAACACGTTCTCCAGGACAGGAGGGGGGATCAAAAAGAAAAAAGACAATTAGACAACATTGTAGCATGACCCCAAACAGTTCTGAGGCTGAGACAGGTTTATTTTTCCCCAATCTGCTTTTATACCATTTTAATTACATGCAAGTATTAAGGTCAGTTCTAGGTTGAGGAACTAGCAATACAATAGATGCAAATAGTCAAGGAACAAGCAAGACAATAAACATAAATAAAGAACAAGCAAGGCAATAAACAAAGTCCCTTGATCAGTGTTTCTTAAGGGCTTATCAAGATGATCAAAATATCTGAGCCTACTTCCCTGTCCTAGCCCATAGACAAATTCATGCCAGAAGCCTACTTCCCTGTTCTAGCCTAAAATTAGATTCCTGCCTGAACTTACTTCCTTGTCATGGCCCAAAGTCAGATTCCTTCCTGAAGCACACTTCCTTGTCCTGGTGCAATGTCATTCCTGTCAAGAGGCCCCCAAAAGCTCTCCACAAACTTGCCTTGGACTCCTAATTCTCCTGCCTCCACCTCCTGACTGCAGGGAGTACATAGACAACTCTATGTCTAGCTCTCTTAGTTATTTCTTTAACTGTCTTTTCTCTAAATATATTCACCTTCTGATATACAGGAAATTAGATTTTCAACATCTAAATTTGGCAGGAAACAGTTAAGCCCTATGATGATAACAGACTTTTAATTTCTTAAAAACAAAAATGTATAAACCACACATTTATTTGAACTTTATAACACATGAGGAAACATAGCAAGAACTAGATGCCTTCAGAAAGGCTGCTGCCTGTAGGCTCAAGTGAAGAGCACGGGTTTCTTCACTTGGATTCCACCGACTCTCCCACTTTACATTGCTGACTGTGCAGAACTGGGCAGGTATGCAGTTTTCAGTGTTGCAGTGTTAACTGTTTGCATAATCTAGATCTTGGGCTATAAACTGTTGTCTGACTGCTACTACGATTCTATATCATGGGATCCTCACTTGTTTCTGCCTTTTCTTCCTACTTTATTCCCCGAGTGGTGAACCAGGTGTTGGAATGTTGCTAAAATTATTTAAAATTAATTAAAATTGGGCATGCCTGTACCCCTGTAGTCCTAGCTCTCTAGAGGATAAGGCATAAGGATCATTTGAGGCTGGATCGGGGAAATTAATGTATGTGTATAAAAGTTTTGCTGTGGATTAAATATGTATGGAATCTCAACACAGCATCTCAAGCCAACAATTTACAATTTGCCAGTCGAATACAAAATAATAATTTTAATTTGCAATTTTGTAAAATAGTCAACTTATATAAGGTAACATATGAATTAGAAAATGTTGATCTAGTAATAGGATAAACAGGATACATAGCAGTAACTATAATGTTTTATCTGAAAGCCAAAAGTCCCTTTCTGAGACAAACTTACCTACTTCCTGTTCAGTGGTAGGACCTGGAAGCAGGCCCTTTTCTTTGCTTCAGGTTAAGGCAGCAGCATTTTTTACTGGTTGAATAGGTAATGGAGAAAGGCTTTTGCATATTTTAGTAACTTTACTTTTTGTCTGTGTTGCAACCTGAGATTATCACAGAGCAAGCCAAGTGGTTGTCTTACTCCTGCATGGTGATCATATTTGACATATGCACACACTCCACACTTACACTGCATCTACATACTCTACCACACACCTACACACATACACCACACTTACACACCTACACCACACCTACATACCTACCACACACCAACATATCTACACCACACCTACATACTACACCACAACTTCACACCTTACACACCCTACACCACACCTACACACCTACCCCACATCTACACACCCTACACACTCTACCTTACACCACATCTACATACTCTACCCCACACTTACACACATACACCACACCTACATACTACACCACAACTACACACCTTACACACCCTACACCACACCTATATACCTACCCCATACCTACACACCTTGCACATTCTACCTTACACCACACCTACACATCTACCCCACACCTACACACCCTGAACACTCTACACCTACACACCTACACCATACCTACACACCTATCCCACACCTACACACCCTACACCACACCCCACATCCTTCAGAGCCCATTTAGGATGGGAACCAGTAAGGAATGCAACCTCTGAGGCTGGGTACACCATCTCTGATATAACCATGTTGCGGGCATTCTTTCGGAGTTGAATATGAACTCCGTGGCTCTCTTCTTTTGTTTGTGGAACTGTTTGTGACCCATGTCCTTTGACCAAGAAGACCTCCTTTGAATTATATCTTCCCAAGTGTCTTCTTGAAAAACTAAACTAGACTAAAACAAAACAGCAGCAACAACAGAAAATCTTCCTGAAAGTTCTGTCTGTAAAACCCTGTTTTCTTGCTTTAATAAAAAAGATAACAATTTCCTACCTCATCAGATTGATGAGAGGTTAGTGGTGATGGTGGGTGCCCCAGAATCCTCTGGAGCGCTTGCAGGTTAACTTGCCCAGGACTCCATATGTTCCTTTGCCAGTTCTACCCCAGAGCTCAAGTCAGGAGTAAGGAGTTTAAAATTACCCAGCATACTCTGCTTTGTTTTCTATTGTAGTATTAAATAAAAATTTGAAATTATTTAAAAAATATTGAATAAATGCATTATTTGAAATTTTCAGTTTTTTTAGTCATAGTCAGTGCTAAAGTTGCTTGGTTGAGACATGATCTCACTATGTAGCCAGGCTGGCTTGGAACTGGATGTAGATTAGGCTAGCCTCACCCTCACAGAGGCCTGCCTACTCTGCCTTGTGAGTGCTGGGATTAAAGGCCCGTGGCTCCCAATCTAAATTTGTTTTCACTTATATCCATAATCAGGACATTGTAAGATGATTGTGGCCTGTGCATTTCTTAGTTTTTAGCTTTTCTTTTAATATAGAATCTAATAAATCAAGTAAATAGAGCAGGTGTGGACTCTCAGGACTTGCTCTCTAATTTCTGGTTGGAACTCCGTATGGGTTATTGTTTTCAGTTTTTGCTTAGCAATATTACCATGGATCTGAGCTTTCGGATATTGATGTTGAAAAGAAAAATCAGAGGTTGGAGAGATGGCTTAGCAATTAGGAGTACATACTGCTCTTGTATCCCTGACACACACAGATTTATAGTTAAAAAGTAATAATTAAAAAGAAAAATCTAAATTAGACAAGAAAGTAGGAAAATAGAAATCTACCTAAGTGGAAACTGAGTGTGCAAAGCACGTGATGAGGTCTATAGAGGTTTCTGTGACAATAAACGTATCTTTTTTAAATTTAAATTTTATTTTATGTGTATGGATGTTTTACCTGCATGTATGTCTACACACCACTTGTGTGCCCGGTGCCTGTGGAAGCCAGAAGAGGGCATCCGATCCTCTGGAACTGGAGTTACAGGGAGTTGTGAGCTGCTGTGTGGGTGTTGGAAATTGAATCCACCACCCCTCTAGCCTCTAAACATATTTTAAAATAAAAATTTACTTAGAATTCTGAGTATTTCTTTTTTTTTAGCAAATTAATGACTTGTCAATGGAGTGATAGAGAGGAAGGAACAGATTAGAATGGTGGAGCTGCGGTCCTGACTTTCTGTACTTAACAATGGTATCACTTTTGAGCTATGAGGGTTCTCTACCTATCACTGATCAATCTATCTGTTATTTATTTGCCTACAGTTATAGCTATGTATCTTTTCTCTATCTCTTATCATTTATCGTTAAGCTCTCATTGCTTTATAGCTGTCATTTATTATCTAAACAGCTATCATTTACTGTAAGCTATCAAGTTTGTTTATCTGGCATATCATCTGTCTCTCAATCACCTATCATCTACCTATCACCTACTATCTGTCATCTGTGTGTCATCTCTCTATTGTCTACAGCGTCTGTCTGTCTATCTATCATCTACCTACCTACTCATCTGTCACCTATTTGCCTGTCTGTCTATCTATCTATCTATCTATCTACCCACACAGCTTTCTCTCACTTTGGCAGAAACCATGTTAGTGGCTAATATTTTGGTAATTAGTCATTTTTCTTGGCTAGAGTTAACTCTGCATAGAATTCAATATATCTTTTCCCCCACTTTGCCTGTCAGTAGTGTTTCTTATGGATCCTAGATATCATTTTTTTTTAGCTTTTTTCTTGTCTGTGACAATATCAAAACAATTTATTGTTATAAAGATACAATTTATTATTATCTTTGAAAGATGTAAGTAGGAATAAATTTATGTTTGTAGAAATTATTAAAATTCAAAGAAATAAGTTCAATATTTGTGATAGGTGTGTCAATAGCTTAATTTTTTTAACAGAATAAAATTTATTTTAACTTTTTTTTAAGTTGGCCAGGAGTACTTTGTCCTGATCCTTTCAAAGGGAAATATGTAACCTATGACCAGGATGGAAATGTTGAAAAATATTACATAGAATTTCTGGGTGACCCCCACTCGACAGCATGGATAAGTGCAACGTTTGTTGGACATTTTAGTCGCACGTTAAAGGTAGGTTAAGTACCATTGAAGCTTTATGCTTTCTCTGTTTTTTTTTTATTTACTGTCAATTTTTACTTCAGATTTTAAAACATTTGCATTTATATAAAAATCATATATAGTATGCTTTTAAATCGAAGCATGATTATTTTCAAGGAAATTGTGGATATGAAATCCTGTGGAGTTTAACAGCTTTCCTCTCCCAGTGGCGATGCAGTAAAAATCAACTGAAGAATGCACCTTTGAAATGGTTTCAAGATTGTCATTTTTTAAATTCTCCTGAGACTGCAAGTTTCAACATCAGTCACAGGAAATTAATTATGGAGCACAACAAGCATTTCATTACACTAACTCCTTTGGTGTCTTTTCACTCTTTTTAAACTTTAACTCACACATTACAACTAATTAGTGATTGGATTCCCAGGCTGGGGATGCAGAAGATGAGCTGAACCTGTACCCAAGGAGCAGCCTTCGTGAGCATAGGCTGCCTGTGCTGAAAGCCACCTTGAAGCCTTTTGTCTGTATCATGCTGTCATTAAAACCTGTGACAAACACAATGGTATCATAAACACCAATACCTTCCATTCAGTTTTGATATATTTTATTTTTTTAATAGTGGGAGGATATATTCAGGTGCATATCTCAGTATATGTATAGATAAAGCATGTGATCCAACTACACTGGTAATTTGAGATTGTTTAAAATGAGTTTACTTTATTTTTGGCATATGTAACTTTAAAAATTTAGTTCTAAAGCTGTTAAAAGGAAACACTGTGGCAGAGCACCACTTCATATTAGCTAACCCAACCACCGCGGGATGAAGGCCCTTTTCTGCTTCCCTTTTGTATGGTATGTTCCTAGTCGAGTCTGCTGGTGAACCATAGACAAAAGTGCGGATTGTTTCTGTTTTGTCCTCTCCTTCCTCCTAAGGAGTAGGGAATCTAGCTGCTCATGAAGCCAGGAAAGATTAAGGTGTTTCTAAAAAATTATATGTAATTGTATATACATTAAAATTATATTTAATTGTAAGCACATAAGTCAAAATGTATTATAAGTTATCTGAATACATATTATCTTCAATGTTCAAATAGTATCAGAATTATTTTATTACCAATCCCCGGGGCAAGGAAAAGTCTGCTAGAAAAGACAGCCACACTTGGGAATCAAGGGATACATATTTTTTTGTTTGTTTTTTGTTTTTTTTTTCCCCCACGAGACTCGACAGGAGTCGCACAGGATTCGAACTTGGGAACACAGACACGGTCTGCCACTAGAGGGCGGGCGCCCAAGCTGTGCGCCACCACAGGCTCCATGGTTTTGTTTTTAACTTACTAAAGGCTTCAGCAAAAATTTTGCACAAAGACCAGGAATTCAGGGCTGATTTATACAAATTGACGATGCAAAGATAAGAGTGAGGGGTGAGGTTGTGAGGGGTGAGGCTATGAAGGGTGTTGGCTTCCCTCTCCCTTTCCCAGCTCTCCAGCTGGTGATCTGGGGGACTGGTAGATACCCACAGGCCCTGGAGTCTCTGTCTTTGAAGTTGTTTAGGGCTCTGCCTCTGCCCTTAGCTCTCCTATTTCTAGCCTGTTCTTGTACCTCTGCAGCTGACAGAATGAGGATGCCTTCTGTGGGTCTCTACTTTACTAAATCAAGTTCCTCAGATTCAGCTACTATGTGCCACACTCTCTTCCTGTGCCCAGCTTTCCCCCACTCGGTTATCTAGAGTTATGCTCACTAGGATGGAGGAGCTGAGGGATGACAAAAGCCTGTTTTCAGTTGCTCACAAAGTAGTATAAGGAGATAGATTTAGGCAAGGCCGACAGGCAAAGGAGAAAAAGGCCCAAGTCATGCATCTGAGGAATTGGTTGAACATGATTAACTTCAAACTAGGAATGACTGACATTTTCTAGTGTTTTGGAGACAGAGATGATATTGACTCCAGCCTACAATTTTATTGCTCAGATTTCCCAGGGAATTAATGTTTTGTGGTCCTCTGTGCCCTGGAGGACCTGGAGGTATTGTACTACCCTGATTCTGAAATAATGGATGATAGATAATACAGTCCTTCTTAAAATTCCTCGTAGGGCAGGGGAGGAAGAATGTAAGCTCTACAAGGCATATGATCAGTTTTTCTAACACCAGGTGAAGAATTCCAGCAGTAGATCATCTGTCTATAGCTGACAGAATCTTACCTCATAGCTTGGCTTAAAGGATAATTAAATATTTTAGAATTTCCATTAGCTGTGGACTGTACACTTTGTACTACCTATATACCATGAGATAGAAATACAGACTGTGTAGAACACAGTCTTATATGCATTTGTGAGAATATCAACTTTTCTGGTTTACATAATGACAAGTATTTCTCCCTTACATTTCAGTCATGCTTATCTGGTTTTAAGTTTTTGGAGTAGTTATTTTTTACCTGATTCACTTGTTTATGGGTCTGCTGACTTAATTTAATTTCTCACCTCACAAAAATACTCAGTCACTTTCTCTATGAAAAGGTAGTAGGTTTTCCTTATCAGTAATCATTACACCTAGTGATACATTGAGATGCACTCCAAAAAGAGTTGAAGGCAATGTAGTAGCGTTAGCATCTCAAGATATAGGTACTCCAGGGCACAGAGGACCAAAAAAGTCATAATTCTCTGAGAAATCTGGGCATTAAAATGTCGGCTCCTTGCAGCCAGCATGTCCAGGCGAGAGGAGAGGTCCCGGCCCGGCCGGGTCTCTGGGGCTGAGGGGGATGGTGTCAACCAGCCCAAAGAAACACACCCGGCCTGGAGTCTTGTTGAACAGGGACTCAACTTTAACGCAGCAACCTCTTGTTTATATAAACTCAGAGAATAGGGAGGAGGGGTTTTTATGAACTCAGAGCATAGGGAGGAGGGGTTTTGGAGGGATGAGATGACGTAGGAGGTGGGGAAGGGTGATGGAGGGTATGGGGTGACTGACAGGGCCAATGGCAAAGCTCTACATCAGCACCAGCTGAGCAGAGGCAGGGCTAAACAGGTCCTGTTGATGGAAGTGACTAAGGTCTCAAACTTGAGCCTGGCTCCAGTTTGTCTTCAAGGCCCAAGCCAGGGCTGAAATGGGGCCCAACAATATAACTGTAACTTGGGGTCACTATTATCTCTACCTGCAAAATACTGGAGAATGTCAGTTATTCCTAGTTTAGGTTTGTAATTTATACTAGTGTATTCACATATCCTTCATTACTAGCTATAAAGACACCTAAAACCAATCTCCCATGTTAAAAAACACTCGCTTCTCTTAGGTGTTCAGGGAGAATTGTCTGAGTTGATAGACTAGGAGATATTAGGGTCTGTTTTTACCTTGACACTAACCACAGTGGCAGATTGTCCAGTGTGACTAGTTTTGAGCACTTTTTTTTTTTTTTTTTCGAGACAGAGTTTACTCTGTGTAACCTTGACTGTCCTGGAACTCACTCTGTAGACCAGGCTGGCCTCGAACTCAGAAATCCCACTGCCTCTGCCTCCCAAGTGCTGGGATTAAAGGCGAGTGCCACTGCCTGGCTAGTTTTTGAGCTCTTGTGTATAGTAAAAGCTTGCAACTTTCAGGGAAAGCTTGGGCTATGCATAGTTAACCTTAGTCAGCTTGAGGTTTTAGTGCAGGAGCAGCTTCCAGATTCCCACCTATCCCTGTCAGGCAGTAGTTACAGTTCCTGGAGAAACTTCCAGAGCTTTCAAGATAAGCTGACCAAAAAGACCCCTGTCCCCCAAGCACTGGACGTTTACTATGAAGAGTTGCCTATGACCACAAGGTCTCATACAAAGAAAGATGGTGGCCGTTGAGTTGCCAGCTTCCCTTTTGTTTTGCAAGCTCCTTTACCTTCACCTGAAGTGGCTCCCAGTGTGGTAAGAGATTGAGACACTTTCTTCCTCACCTTTGATCACAACGTTTTTTTCTCTATTTAGAAGCCTGACATTAAAGATAAGAATAGTAAGACTCAAGAGAGTAACTGCATCTGCAGGGGAAAGGACTGTGGGTAGTTCCTACAGAACTAAAGGAAGATAATCTATGAAAGTTCATGAGATGGAAACCTAGGGGTAAACACAAAATTCTCTCTCTCTCTCTGTATATACATATATAACACATATATATAGCATATATATAACAACACACACACACACACACACACACACACACACACACACACATATATATATATATATGTATTTGTGCATATGCATGTGTACATGCTCCCTGCCCACAAAAGGAATCCAGAAATAGACAAGTTCAATAACTAAATAAAAATTTTTTTTAGGGAGCTTAGAAGCAGATTTCAGAAAGCAGTGAAACAAAACAAAACAACAAAACAAAACCAAATCCGACAAGTAGGAGTTTAGAAGGATAAGAGAGATGGGACCAAACAGCACATAAAAAATAATGTCCCAAAACTATGTAAATATGATGGAAGCCACACTATAACTATGCAGAAACTCAACTCGGATAAACACAGAGTGGCTAGGAGACAGTCAGACTTGTCAATGGCAAGGAGAGGCTGAATGTATTAGGGAAGGTGGAGTGCCTCACATATGAACGGTATCAGTAAGAGAACCGGCAGCTTCCTGTCAGAAACTCCTGGCCCAACACAGTATGCTGTGATATATCCAAATTGCTGAAAAAAAACCTGTCAATAAAAAAGCCAGGTCTGACAAAACTGTCCTTCAAAATTGACAGAAGCTAAGACATTCCCAGATAGTGAAGCAGAGAGAGCTCATTGTCATGAAATCTGTCCTGCATGAAATATAGGAACCTGCGGGGTGAATTGGAAGGACCCTAGACAATACCTTGGAGCCTAGTGAAGAAATAATAAAAATCTCAATAAACACATGAGAAAATATAAAGGCAGTATAAATATTGTAACAATATCTTGTAACTACTTTTTATACGCTAGATGATTTGAGATTAATACTGTAAAATATTTTTGAGTTAGGTATTTGTTATAGATTTTTATTTACATTTTTAGGAGCATAAAAGACTAATGGACTTAATTAGTTTATACTGTAGACTGAAATAAAAAATAATTTTATACCCTCAAGAGCTGAAAGGATCGGGGTTGAACTGTTGAAGAAGTGAAACTTTGTGAATTGTCAAAGATAGGCTGTTGTAAATTACAACCTCAGGTTATAAACTCAGGTTTTAAAATTAATCATTTATTTTTATTCTATGTTTCTGAGTATTTTGTCTGCATGCATGTAAGGGCATAGTATGGGTACCTTGTGCTCATGGAGTGCAGAAGAGGGTCCTGGAAACCCTGGAACTGGAGTTAAGGATGGCTGTGAGCTGTGATGTAGGTACTGGGAACTGAACCCATGTTCTCTGGAAAAGTGACAAGTGCCCTTAATGCCTGAGACACTTCTCCAAATCCTGTGATTCAGGGTTTTAAATATAATTTCCATGTTTCTCACAAAGGAAACAACTAAAAAGATAAATACAGCGCTAGCCAGAGTAGATGGCATAGCATGTGCATCTGTGTCCTGTGCAATGTGGTATGCTACCAGCCTGCTGAGATTTGTCTCATCAGTGTTGATAGGGAACGTTTGCCAGAATTATTCATTATACCCAAATAGGATTTATTTCACAATGCAAAGATGTATCCACATATGAGAACCAATCAGGGCAGTGTACAAAATTAACAGGATGTAGAAAAAACATCATTTCAATCAGTGCAGAAAAAGTATTTGGCAAGATTCCACACCCTTCATGATAAAAGCACTCACCAATTAAGGAGCCTGTCTCCATAAAGTAAAGTTATGTGTGAGATCCTGTAGTGTAAGCATGATGCTCCCTAGCAGCAGACTGAAGACTTTTCTTGCAAGGTCAGGACAAGATGCAGGTGTTCTCTTCGCTAGTTCTAGTTAACCTACTCTGCCAAAGGAAAGAAAGCACAAACATCGAAACTGCAAGGAAGCAGGGGACATCATGTCTGCTCACAGAGAGTATGAGATTTTTCTGTGTTCCAGGGAACACACACACACACACACACACACACACACACACACACACATTAGAAATAACAAACTTATGAATTAAGCAAAGCGCTGGACACACAGTCAACATCCAGATGTGCATTGCTATACGCTATGAACAACCTGAAAGGGAGATCATTATATTAGCCTCAGAAGACAGTCATGACTATTGTCATGAGCACTTTCCAGTTTTCTGCCTTTCATTTGTACCCTTTAAAGAATCATTTTAAAGACTTGTGCAATACACATAATTTTAGATTATGTGTATGTGTGTGAGCCTATGTGTGGGTATGTGCAAGTGATTCCAGTACCCAAAAGGCCTGAAGAGGGTACAGGATTCCTTGAAGTTGGAGTTATAGGAAGTTGTGAGCCACTTGGTAAGGATTCTGGGAACAAAACTCAGGTACTTGCAAAAATAGCTAATGCTTTTAACATCTGAGTCATCTCTCCAGCCCCTGGAATTGTTTGAAAGATCATTTTTTATTACTTTTATTTATGGTATGTGTGAGTGCCCATAGAACCTAGAAGAGTCCATTGGATCCCTTGGGTGTGGGAACAAAACTCACAGTTATTTCTTTCCTTATGGTGGTGAGCTTCTTGAAATCTCTTCAGAAGTTGGCTCGGTGACTCACCATTTTTTTCTGATTTTTCTGCCTGTAAATATAACTTGTTAGTCCACAGTAGTGTATCAAATAAGAATTCTGTAAATGAACAGAAACTACCAAGAGATGATTAGAGCATTAAACGTAGCTTTTTCTGTGGCATGTTCTCCCACAAGTGCTCTGATGATAACAAGAGAGAGGGAGAAGAAGAGGGAAAGAGAGGGAGAGAGAGGGAGAGAGAGGGAGAAGGAGGAAGGGAAAGAGGGAGACTATGTCTACACTAAGGTAAGGATTGGTCTATCCATTTTCTATACGCAGCCTCTTAACAACCTCACAAGGGTAGACACCCTCGCTACTTGACGCACTTGATGTGTAGAACTGAAGTTCAGACTATGTCTACAAGGTCAGCCAAGTGCCAAGTGACAGTGAGAGGTGTCTGATTCAAAGCTCCCATTCTTTTCTCCCTGTGCACATGTCTATAAGTACTGGTTGGTTTTATTTGTTGAATATTTTCCCCTAAATGAGAACAATGTTCACTTTTAATTTCATTGTACATGTTGAATGATGGTTGTGTTTGCCAACTCTCCCTTCTTCACCTGCTACTCAGTATTCTCCTCTGAAAGAGTAGAAGTTATGAAGAACAACCAGAATTTCTGGCAGAGAATTATAGGAGACTATCAATAAATGTTAGCTGTCCCTTTAATGTCAAGTTAAATTGCATGTAGTCTTTCCATAGAACCTGTGTGTATGGGAGGAGGTTCTAAAATGATAGTGGGAACAATTGGGTGAGAATATTCTTTATTAGAAATGGAGAAAGATAGAGGTAATGATTTTCTTTGAGGCTGAAGCTGCAGCCTATTTCTACTGTGGTGTAGACAGTAGTGCTGGGATCTCCTGAAACCAGGAGGTAAGCTAGAGTCTGCAGTCTGACTTACTGTTGAATGATGGGAGCTGGCATCTGCAACACCTCACTCATTGGGACTTGTATGATGTATGACTTTGTAAGGGGACAAGAATCACTGTTCACATGTTCTTTGTGACAGAGAGAAGCCAGTTTCTTTTATTTTTTATGTCTATTCAGTTTTTCTGATTCACTCATATTTATATGGGCTGAGTCTGCTCTATGAACAAGTTCTCTACTTGATCTTTTATAAATTTAGATAGCTGCTGTGAACTTGTGGTACATTAAAAGTCCAAGTCAAAACAACACGAGCAACTTTATTCAGTTTATAAAAAGGATGAAAACATGTCCACTTTCCCAATGTATAGGCTCAATAAATTGTCCTCAGAGTTAGAACCCCATATGAGCAAAGTGGGGATGCTTTTTAGTGAGCCTGCCATGCAAGCCTGTTAAATTAGGAAAGAGTTGTAAACTAGCTCATTGACACACTCGTCCAGAAGGGAGTTGGGGAATTCCCACACTCATAGAACCCTGAGTTTACACTTGGGTATACTAATGTCTTTTTTATTTTCTTTGTAAAAATTCCCTTCTGTGTTTTATTTTTTAAAGTATAGTCTAGTAAAGGACTGGAATCTATTTATGAATTCAGCAAAACCTGTGATCCCTAAGCCCTAAATGAGATCCATTAGACGAATCTGAACGATCACTTCTGTGTGTAGAGCAGAGAACACGCCCTGTCAGGGCATCCCACGTTAACTGTCCTCTTCACCAAAGCTCCACTGCTCTTTTCACTGTCATTGCACACAGTCTGAGCATTTGTCTGTAATAATCATAGCCAGTGTTTGCCCATAAGTACATTGTTCAGAAAAAGCCAAGCAGATGTAGGTTAGACCATAGCGACCCAGCATGTTAATGTTCTCTTAGGCTTAGACCTTGATATCCATTACTACGGCTGCTTTAGACAAATTGGGCCAGTTCTGACTCTAAAGTCTCAGAGCAAATGAGCACACGCTTGTTTTCCGAATTCCTTTAAGCCTTTCCATGTCTCTCAGCTCTATCCAACATTCCTCCCGTTCAGCCCACCTGTCTCCAGCGGCAGGAGAGGCCTGCAGTTGAGGCAGACACTGGCCTTAAGCAGTACCTACCGGGAGTGGATGGACAGAGGGCTCAGCGACTAAGAGCACTTGGTGCTCTTCCAAAGGACCCAGGATTGATTTTCAGCACCCACATGGTAGCTCATAACCATTCATAACTCTAGTTCCAGGGGATCCAATGCTCTCTTCTGACCCCCTTGGACAGTAGGCATATATTTGGTGCACATAGATACATGCAGGCAAAACACTTACACACACACACACACACACATTATATATATATATATTTGGTTTTTGGAGACAGGGTTTCTCTGTGTAGCCCTGGCTGTCCTGGAACTCATTCTATAGACCATGCTGGCCTCGAACTCAGAAATCCACCTGCCTTTGCCTCCCAAGTGCTGGGATTAAAGGCGTGCGCCACCACTGCCCAGCTCACATAAAAATTTTAAAAAGTCTAAAATTAAAAAAAATACCTCCTGACCCAGTGTTGATTATTTTCTACTTCATTTATTAATATGTTATGATTGCTTTACTATCAGTTTGCATAGCTATGCTTATAATTGCTTTCTTGCTATAGACTTAATTCAATTTTGGAAAATAAAAATATTACAACTTGAAGTCCGAGTATATAACACACTTAAAACTGTACATAGCAACGTTGATTTGTTTTAAAATTCCCTTTAAAATGATGTTAACATATACATAACATAAAGTTTATCAGTTTAGCTGGATTTAATGCACAGCCCAGTGGTGAAGTTTTAAACTACTGATTAATAGTCCTAGAAACATTTCTCTCTAGGAGTATTACAAAGTGTCCTTTCTGATTTGGAAAGAATTACACAACACTTATGATGTATCTTATAATTTTCAACAGCACTTATCTTGCACAATATGTGCTAGGAGCTCTTCAGAACTCTTTAAGGCAACAGAGCTGCACATAGGAGCCGGAGCCAGGCTGCCTGCATGCTAATTCCTGCTCTGTCTTTAATACACAGACACAGCAAGTTGTAAACTCAGCCTCCTTATCTCTGAAGTGTAATAATGCATCCCTTACAAGCTTATGAGGGACTCATTAAATGAGTCATTTGTGAAGCATTTAGGATGGTGCTTGGCAAAACTACATAAGCTTTAGATAGGTTACTAAATTAAAAAATAGTAATAGGTTCTTTAAATACTAGAACTCTTTTATAAATGAAGTATGCTCTCTGTCAATGTCTCCCTGATGTGAACAAAGTTCTTGTCTCATTTTCTGGGCATGCAGAGGCTAAATGTCTTGTCTGTGATCTCAACTTACTATTAAGATGGGCAAGGATCAAGTTCCATCCTTCCTGAAGTCACTCAGCAGTGCAGCCAGGCCTCAGCCCAGGCCTGTGGCTACAAACTCCAAATTTTCAGATTCTGTGTCCGCCTGCTTGTAATTTGCATTAAGTTATCTGCTAACTTTCATAAGCATATGGAACTCATAATGAACTATTCTATTCCAACTGGAAAGCCCCAAAAGGCCTTCTTGTTGTTTTTAATTTAGTCAGCTTGATT
The DNA here is from genome assembly GCF_011762505.2 of Arvicanthis niloticus. Taxonomy (NCBI): domain Eukaryota; kingdom Metazoa; phylum Chordata; class Mammalia; order Rodentia; family Muridae; genus Arvicanthis; species Arvicanthis niloticus. The sequence goes on along the minus strand of NC_047678.1, from coordinate 38,307,569 downwards.
TAGAACTTTACATATAGCTTTTCAAGGTAGTCAGAGTTACAAGTGGCTTCTTCTCCTCTTTAGCACACTGGTTCCTCACCATGAAAGTGGGGCTGCTCCTCACTGATTTTAAAACCTAGAATTTACTTAATTTCCATGCAATCTCAGCAATAAATTGCCTTTAGTGATACAGATGCTGCAGTTCTGACACCGTAGTTTGTCTTCTTTCTTCATAGCTGTTTTCCCGAATCTTCTCTACATCACATTCCATTCTGACTTAGACTTTCATAGTCTTGAACCTGCTCCCAGGGAGCCATCCACAAACCTGTGCTTTTCACCAGTTGGCTATCCCCTTCTTGGTGACTCTCCAAAACCATTTTATAGCAGATAATCTCCAATGTTAAGTATGTTTATTTTGTGTAATGGAATCAGACAGACAGGATTTATGAATGTGTGTTGTCTTTACTGTACTTACATTGTGGAACAGTGGATGGGCTTATGAGGCCATGATGCCAAAGAAGCCATGCAACTTAGGCAGACTGGAACAGAACACTCCCTTGCTCTTCTGAACACGGGTGTCCTTAGGTGGCATCTGATTTTCCCTGGCTGGGCATCTCCCTTAGCCTCTCATTTCACTTAGTTTTCAAGTCTCTTACACCAGCAGCAGTCACACATTGGTGAAAAGTTGTCTTCTGGAGCATGTCACTCCAGATGATAGGCAGGCCAGCCTGGAGTGTCAGGTAGGGTTTCTTAAGAACAGAGTTGTAGCCTGTAATCTAAAAGCATAAACTACTGTGTGAATACATGTTGAAGTCTGTATGAATGAAAAGCATATCTAGGACCCAGTGGTTTTTCTAATCTATTAAGGTCATTTTATCGTAGACTACTTACTTTCTTACTCTTGCACCCCTACTTTTAATGTTGCAGGGAGCACCCAGCAAGGAGTTTTGTCTCCTTACGTACATCTAACATTACAGGAGGACCCAGCAGGAGCTTTGTCTCCCTACCCTTTTGCTTTGTCTAATATTGCAAGAAGCACCCAGAAAGGAACTGAAGTAGTTCTCCTGATGGAGTAATTTTCTGTATTTCAAGTCATGTAATGAAAATACACTGTAGATATTTTATTCTCAGATTTTCATATTTTGTTTCCATATTTCTTCTGGTGCTCTCATTATCTCTCAGTCTCATAAAATACCTCAGTAAACAAGGCTTGGTGATTTCATTAACTGACTCATGCTTACCAGTGATATGGAACATAAAAAACATAAATTGGTTTGATTTTAAATCCCTCCTAGTTAGAATTAGTAAGACTTCTGTTTATGTTTAGACCAAGAAACAAGTAAACTGGATTTTATGAGTAGCAGTTGTTTGAAGTATTTACTAACTTAAGTAGGCTTTCTAAGTAGTGAAGCCATGGTTATGTGAAATGCCTGTTAAAGATGGCAGGTTCCAGAAGAAGTCTGGAAGGTTCCAGAAGTCACTGGGAAGCTGAGGAGCCTGGCAGTGTGGTTTCAGTGCACATGAGGTGAGATGCTGTGCTGTGTTCTCTTTGCATCAGAGGAACAAGAATGTTCCTATTGTTCAGAGGCCTTCTCTGTGAGAGAAACCTGTTAAGGAAGACAGGGCATGCTTGGGATTAACTTCCTACCGAAATGCTTTGAGTGTGAGCAGTCTGTCTGACAGAAGAAAAGAGTAGAGTTTGGAAAAGTGGAACAGTGCCTCAGGACAGCACATGGTCGACTCAGTGAGCCATCTGCAGTTTGAAGTTGTGAGTAGCGGGACTGCCATTAAGTCCTAAGCCAGGCAGCATCTTAGATTTATTTACTTATTTTATGTATATGAGTACACTGTAGCTGCCTTCAGACACACCAGCCGAGGGCATCAGATCCCATTACAGATGGTTGTGAGCCACCATGTGGTTGCTGGGAATTGAACTCAGGACCCCTGGAAGAGTAGTCAGTGCTCTTAATTCTCCAGCCTCCATCTCTCTAGCCTCCGGCAGCATCTTATAATAGTGATAATGTTCTCAAATATTTATTGGGGATGGCTTCCAAAGAGTCACTTGTATTTCTTTAGATTATGATGTCTAGGACAGATAGCTGTATGTTTCTAAAGCTATAATACATGAGGAATAATATAAAGTCATATTCAAGGCTAGGTGAGTTAATATACCTGTAATCTCCACAAAGTGTAGGCAAAGACAGGAGGATAGGCAGTTCAAACTGAGCCTGGCCTACACAGTGAGTTTGAGGCTAGCCCAAGCAACTGATGAGACCTTGTCTCAAGAAACAAAAGAAAACAAAAACAAAGGTGTTAAGAGATAGCTTAATGGTAGAGCACTTGCCTAGCATTCACAAGGCCTGCCGTTTAATCCCAACACTTCAGTGAATGAATGAATGAATGAATGAACAGAGTTATGGTCAATATTTGAAGTTGTTTTGATGAATTTAGGATGATAAATAAAACATCTAATATGCTTTCAGTTCCAGGAGATCCAACACCCTGTTCTGACCTCTGTTGGTATGAGGAACACATGTAGTATACAGACATACATGCAGGCAGAACACTCATACATGTTTAAAGATTCTTTAAAATAAATTCCACCAAGGTCATAGACCCTGAGATAAGTCAGTGCTTCATAAAGTACTTTATAGGTCTACAGTGCATATGAAAATGAGATTCCGGGTTATCTAGAAGTAACATTATCATCATTGTGCCAGATGGTTGTTCTGCTAGATTGTTTCACTTTTCTTTTATAGAGGACAAAATGCAACTAGATTTTGCTGGTACTGTTTGGTTTTGTCTTTTACTTTCAGAGTCTGGGCTGGGCTTACCAATGCCACATTTAACAAAATCTGTCTTTACAAGACTCAGTATTTACTGAGTTCTCATACTTAAGACTTCTAAACGTGTGGGATTGAATAAAACATGAATTTGGTGCCCGTGAGACTTAGATTAGCAGACATGACACACGGTAGACAAATAAAGGGTACCTGTTACTTGTTTGTAAGTGCAATAGAGAAGAATTAGGGGCACCCATAGAAAGGGGAATGCAAACATTGTAGGGGACCAAGAAGGGGAAGAATATAAGAATGCACAAATCCAAGAAGCACAGTGTTCTCCCCTCCAGGTAGCCAGCACACTGGTTGATCAACAATAATTCTTGTTTTGATTTTATTTTTTTCGCTTCTTTCATTCTCAAAAGTAACTAGGATTTTGTCTTCCAACACAGAAGCATTTTCTATATCTCCTGTCAAACTTCGGGGCTTTTCTGTTTTACTCACCTGAGTTTCTTACTGGTGGACAGAGTAAGCTGTTACTAGAGAGGTTGGGCTGGGAAGTATGAGCTCCTACTTGAAGGAGGATGGAAATCTGTCCTGCCAGTGCCATGGGCAAGTGGCAGAACCTTGGAGAATGACTTGGGGAGTGACTTGGGGAGCTGAGCCCCTGTCACAAAGGCCTGTGCAAAGCTACTTGTGTCCAAGTGTGGCAGAAAATCATTTGGGCTGGACTATTCATGTTGCCATGGTAGGGCAAGATAATTACCTGCTGTGGCTTTGCAAACCTATATATGTCCGTACAATTTATGTCTATCTAGCATGGCCTTGCAATGACTCAGATCAAATTTCCCATCTTGGTTCAGTGAAACATGTCACAAATTGGTTTGATTTAGCGAAAATAAGGTAGTGTAAGACTGCTGTTGCTGTCAAGCCTGAGGTGTAAGACTTATCCTCTTTAGATGCCAGGTCATCACAGCTTCACTAAGTCTTTGGTGAACAAAAGATCTTTGAGGTACAAAGCCACAGAAACTTGAATTTGTGCCAGACTGAGGGATTCTCTACACCCACTATCCTGGGCAGTCACACACATACTGTTGTCTCTTCTTCAGTTTCCTTCATATCAGTGTAAATCAACAGCAGAAACATTCAGTGCATTAAACATCACCAATATGGGTTCTTTAGCTTCTTAAGCCTTGAGAGATGGAAGAATGTTGACACAAAGCCTTCAGTTGGCCAATAGTATCTGACTGGAACCCATACCTGACACTGAAAGTGGCCAAGAACATGAGACTAGATAGGTCACGGGCCTAGGGGAAGGCCTAAGACTATTATTCTGTTAAAAGAACAGGGCAATAAAATGATTCCTAATGACACATTGCTATACCCGTAGATGATTGTCTCTCTCAACCCTCATCAAAGAAGCTTCTCACAGTAAATGAGAATTAACACAGAGACCCACAACTACACAGTGTGCAAAGAGTGAGACTTTGGAAGTTTCAGTCCTAAATGGGATGTTTCTATCAAACCTTCCTGCCTCCCATCCAAGGCTCAGGAATCTACGTGGAGAGGAGACAGAAGGATTCTAAAAGCCAGAGGTGGTGTTCCAAGGAAACAGTGTATTCCATACTCAATAAGACCAATATTTGATCTCACAGAGACTGCGGCAGCATTCCTAAGACCACATGTTTACGCCAGATGGGTCTTAACAATCCTAGGGGGGAAGTGGACATAGGATCCTACTTGTAACCAAAAAGCTATTTGTAATTTATACCTCTGTCAAAGGGAAAGTTAGTTTTTCTCCAGTGGAGTTTCATTGGGTATATCAGCCACACCTCTTCTTCCTTTTCTCCTCTTCCTCCTTCTCCTCTTCCTTTTCCTCTTGTTCCTCCTTCTTCTCCACTCCCTCTTCTTCTTTTGTCTTATTGTCTTATGTGTTTAACATGGTTGTATGCCTGACAAAGCATGTAACCAAATAGAAAACCTAATATAAACAAAGCTTTACTGAATAAAAAACTACTCAAAACGGGAAAAGTCAGTCACATCTCAGCTAATGTGATTGCTGCACACAAGGGACTAGTTGAGAATACAATTGTGATGCTCATTTCTGATGACTCCAAGTTGTGTAAAATGCTCTGGCGTAAGTGTAGGAAGCAAAGCGTCAAGCCTACTGTATAAATCTTCAAGATCCTACGACAAAGATAGGAAAGACGCCCTAGAAGATGGGAAACAGAATCCACTGTTTGGTGTGGAAGATGTAATTCAGAAGAGGTCCATTTAAGTTACTGTTAATAAAACCTCAATTTACAAGGGAACACAGTCTTAGTATTTGTAGGAACGTGGAACATAGAGTGATGGTCTTGGCCTGTAAAATACACAAGGTGTTATGATAGAAACTTTGACAGTTACATTAGCTTGTTACCAGTGATACTGAAGTAATGGGAGCTGTAATGGAATAACAGCTCAGACACTCAGAAGTGTCTCCCTGGTCCACATCGCAGTGGTTTCCTGTCTGCGCTGTTGCTATAGCCTGCTAAGCAGCTGCCCCACAGCTACACATACTTCTGTATAACCTGACCTCATCAAAGTAGTAAGATTGATTGTTTGAGGGCATGTAATTCCAACACTCAGAGTGAGGCAGGCATGGTAAGTTCTGGCCAGCCTGAGGTGTGTAGTAAGACCATGTCTCATAAAGGGGGAAAGGGAGGGCATGTAGACCAAGGAACATCTCCATCGGAGCGCTGCAGTGTCACCTGTTTCCTGCTGAGTGGCAACTAAACACATCTAGTGGCTTCATGGCCCTCCCTATTCTGGCCCTCAGTAATTTTCTGGCACACTCCATCTGTATCATTGTCTCTCTGCCACCCTGGGTTCTTTGATGCACCTTGAATGTATATCTATATCCGACTTTTGAGGTTGTCTTCTCCAGAAACAGTCTTTCCCTGAAGAGCTAAATGGCTGACTCCCTAACCTCCTTCAAGTCTTTACTCAAAAGATACCATTTCAGTTTCAGTGGGTTCCTCTGACCACCCTGCTGCTCTGTCACTCTGCATGGGTAATTGCCCTGGCCTCCTGCCATGCAGGCTTTTCTAACCCACACAGAGTCCTAGAGTGCTTCTTTTCACACAATAGACCAGAGTTGAGAACTGTCTGCTCACCAACAGATCCCAATAGGGGCCTACAATATTTTGAATCAATCATTAAATTGCATAATCAGGAAGAAAATTTAAAAATAAAATATATGTATCTATTAATATCAATGTAAAATAAATGCCTATACTTTCCCTAGTGCTTATAAATGCATACTATATCTGTAGACTAGAAAAAGCATTAACTATGGTTGACTTAGTGAGAAAGAGTTCAGAGAATGACAAACATGGAAATTCGGAACCCCTAAGAGCTTGAACCTGCCACCTCTTGATTTTAAAAAAAATGCACTGTATAGTTGAGCTTAATTCTGAAATTAAAAATTGTTCATAAAGTTGAGGCTCAGCTATTGAGCACCTTCAAACAGTGTTCATCTGTTCAGCCACTAGGTGTCCTGTATCTACCATAAGTTCTTAAAGAAGCGGTGACAGAGAGCCACAGCTTTCCAGCTCCCTGACTCTCTGTAGTTCAGTGTTGTCAACAGTCCCAAGCTGTTTCTTTAAAGGTAATTACGGAGCATCTGTTCGTTTCATGGAGAGATTTTCACTGTACAGCTTCCTATCATCACGATAACATTAGTGCTGCAGAGATACTAAAAACTAAGATATATACTCAAGACAAGATCTCTGTATGTAGCCCTGGCTGGCCTAGAGCTCACTATGTAGACCAGGCTCACTTGGAACTCACAGATATCCACCTGCCTCTACCTACCAGGTGCTGGGGTTAAAGCTATGTGTTACCATGCCCTCCCTGACAGTCTTAATGTATACTTACAGTGTAAAAACCAGCAAGATGGTACAGTGGGTTATGATGCTTGTCCCCAAGCCTGGTAACCTGAGTTTAATCCCTAGAACTCACCTGGTAGGAGGTAGAACTAAGCTTCTCAAGTTGTCCTGGCTTCCAGATGTGCTGTGGCAATATACAAAGTACATAAATCATAAACACTAAAGATTACAGTTAACAAGCTGGATTGCTTCCATTTTCACTTATTTAACCTGAGAAATAACTTAGCAGATGAATGAAATTTAAATTTTGTGTATACGAAAGTATTTTTTGATTATATTCTTTTATTGCTTCAATTATATATCAGTGATTGTCCAGAAACACAGTTAAGAGGCATTCTCTGAATGTTCACAACACTTAATAAGGTGTCAGATCTGTGGCATCATGAAAGATACAAAGATAAATATTTACAATTGTCATGGGTCTTCATTTGTGGGTGGTGACACTCATGGCCATCTGCAACTATGACATATGTCAGAATGGAGCAAATCATTAAATGACAATGTTAGGCATAGTTGGAGCATGTAGTTGATATTAACTTGGGGACTACAAGAATTTCATGTGGCATTTGAAAAGGGCTTTGTACACAGTTTCATTCTGTGAGTCGAGAGGGAATGTTGTAGAAGTTGAAAATTGTGTGCAAGTACTGCATCATTCCTTTTATTTAGACAAGCCTAACACATTCCTGCCTGGGTGGTAAATATGTATCAGTAGAAGAAATATCCATATCTCCATTGATGGTATGTTCAAAAAGAAAATCATGTCACACATTTTATAAACTGTAATATTTAAAGACATAAAAAACTTTCTAGCAACTAAAAATTTTAGAAAAAATTGCTATATTAGTTGATATTTTTAATTCAGGTTCTTTTGTTCAGTTTTTTAAACATCTAAAATATGTGCAATGCCTTATTAGAATGACACACAGAGTTCGTGCTATCCTAGAAACTATCATGCATTGTCTCCTGTAACACTCATGAAAAGGTGTTGGTTGGCTGCTCAGACTCACATATTATATATACATAGAGGCTGGGGCACAGCAGGCAAAGTGTATGTTTGTGGGGGGGGTGGGGTTTGGCACAACTCCAAACTAAATGCAAATAGAATTAATGTTCTTACACTACAATCATTGCTTGTCATTCCCTACCACTTGACTCTCATTCTCTGTCACATAAAGTGAGGTTAGTGTCACCTCAGATGTATTCTGCTCACTGCTTGCTTACCCTGGGAGCATGGGAGATGCATCAGACCATCTTAATGAATGGGTTACTAACTTGTGAGATTCTCACAGCACTGCTATGTTTCAAAACAATAAAATAATGGCCAGTTACTAAGCCTCATCGATATTTATATGGTGCTCAAATTAAACTTAGCTCTAGTGAGTGTTCTATCAAGTATAAAAGTTAAAAATGAACACTGTTCCTTGTTTCCATCCATGCGCTTCTATAGACGGTAGAAAGTACAAAGAGGAAGAGGTGGTATAGAAGTGCCCTTGAGGAAGCACACCGACTCTACGGGATTTCTCGAGAGCAGAGACTGGAAGTGTGCTGCCTGTCAAAGCAGGGTATGACAAGTTTCCTCTTCCTTATCATCCAAACCGGAACTCCTGAATGTGTGCTCCTAAAACATGTCGGTGCAGCTAAAAGTTTATGTCTTTTCTTTATGTATAAATATGGGTTCTGTTCATCGTAAAAGAATTTTCAAGTGAATTAATAGCACATATCTTGTTCTCTGAGATTATTCTTAGTGACTAAACTCAATTCAAATGCAGACACTGTAGTGTTTTCTGCTATTTTATTTACTCGTAGATTGCATAAACCATTACTGCAAAGCATATAATTAAAAAATTAGGAGCCACAGATTTAAAATGTATTCCTCATATGATAGTTTTACAGGGATATTCTGGGTTTCATATTATTTTGTTTTTGAGAATACAGAGTTTTCTAATTGCTTGATTTTTAAAATAAATTCAAAGCAGGGATGAATTATATACTCAGAATTTTGAAATTGTTTTATTCTATTTTCTTTATCTGTTGTGGACATACCATGGTGTTCTAGTGGAGGTCAAAGAACAGCTTTAGGGATCAGTTAACTCATTCTGTGAGGTGGGTCTTGGGGGGTCAGTCAAACTCAGTCAAAAGGCAAATGCCTTTACTGCTTGAACCACCTCACAAGCTTACAACATTTTTTTGAAAATAGTTTTTCTCATACATAAGTGCAGGAGCCAGCATCTCTTCTGGTGTGATGGTGACCAGAGCCACAATGCTTGTCATTTGTGTTCTCTTCGCTTTCAGGCCAACCAAATGACTTTAAACATAAACTTAGGTAGATAGGTTTTAAAATTCTTCTCAAATAAAAAGTTTCCTATACAAATTTACTGAGAATGTATATGAAACTCTTCCAATGGAGAAAAACTGTAGGGTTCAGTTGAAGGCCAGATCTTTACATAAAGTACCGTGCTTTCAAACTTAAGGTAATAGTCAGAAGGCTGTATGGGATGTAAAATTACTGTGATCACTTTACAAAAATATTTTAAAATATATTTGGGTTTATTATAATTATTTCATAGGACAGTCATAATCTTTTAAAAGTCAAGTATGCCATGCCCACTGACTTTCAGGTGAGTGAATTTAAAGGCTATGCTTGGTAAAGCATGGCATCCATGAGCCTCACACTTGCTAGGCAAATACCTCCACTGAATTGCCTACTCAGCCTGTTTTGCATTTGGAATGGACTTGCCCATTTCTACTTCCCTGCCAGAATTTCATTCATGTTTTTACAAAATAGTCTTGTCTGTCTTGGGTTCACAAAAATTGGATGTAGGTAGAATTCCTACATACCTTCTGTCCACCAGAGCTCACCCTCTCTGCCCATCAAAGCCCACACCATGTGATTTGATATAACTAGCGAGCCTACACCAACGCTAATAGTAACCTCCTGAGTTCATAGTGTACATGAGGCTTCACTCTGGTTTTACATTCTGTGTCATTATTGTCATACTGCACACAATCATTCACATCATTTCATGGCCTTAAAATCCTGTGTCCTCCTTACTCATCTTTTCTCTCGACAACACTCAGAAACTACTTTTGCTCTCACCGTCTCCATGGTTTTGCTTTTTCCAGAATGTCTCATGGGTATCCTTCCGTATTAGCTTCCTTCCTATAGTAACACACACTTGAGTGTCTTCCACGTCTTTGCATCATTCTATAGCTCATCACTTTTTGGTGCAGAATACTATTCTACTCCTCTACCTACCACACTCCATCCCTCATCTACCTAGGAGCGTCTGGAGTTGTTCACATTTGGGTGGTTACCGATTCATGTAGTTTTCCTGTGGCCATGAAATTTCCATCCCTTTAGTGTAAACAATAACCACGATGGATGGAAGATACTAGGCTGAAGACATGTGATTTCCACTGTTGTGTCAGCAGTGACCGAGCACCCTGTTGCTCTGCAGGTTCTCAGCACTGTTACAACCAACTTTCTCTAAAACGGGTGTCACCTCACTGTGCCTTTTCCCAAGGGCCCTGTTTACCCCTGGTGCTCAACACTGCTTTATGCATATTTGTTCCTTTGTGTTTTCTTTGCTGTGGTGTCTTTTCAGGTCTTTTGGCCATTGGCTCTTTGTTTACATGGCAGTCTTTCTGCAGCCTTAGCCTCAAAATGCTGGAGTTATAGGATTGCACCACTATGCCCAGATGAACCTTCCTTGCTTCTCTCCCCCGTTCCTTCCTCCCTCCCTCCCTTTCTTCTTTATTTGTCTTTCTTCACTTTGGTCAGTTTAGAGCTTCATTCTCCAGGCCACATTCTGCTAACTCATGAACCTATCAAAGACGTTCTTCATTTTGTTAAAGGACTGTTGATCCTCTAGCATTTCTTTCTGAATCTGAAAAGTGGCATGTTTCTTTACATTACCTATCAGTGTTTGCTGTTGTTGGCTTTTAATATTAGGTTTCTTAATGTGATAATTATAATTATCTGCCTTCCTACCTGTACGTCTGTCTGTGTATCTATCCATCCATTTACAGATCTCTCTTCAAAGTTGCGTGTGGTATCCTGAACAACAGAAACTACAGTCTCAGTGTTTAGTCAGCTAGACAGTGCTAGGGTGTAGGGTTGGGGGTGCATTTTGTTGTCCTAGTATTGGGTCTCAGTTCTAATCTGTGAACTTGACAAGACTCCTCATTTTTTTTTTCTGTTTTACTCATTGGACAGTAGTAAAATAGCTTCTTTTGTGGGTGGATCTCATTAAGAATATGGCTGTGAGTGTATTTCCCATTCACCCTGCCAGATGTCTGGGTGAGTTTTCTCCAGCCTTCCCCGTGAGAACTTTGTGGTTTTTCAGGAGGAAGAACTCACAGAAGGGCTCCAGATCTTCCACCCTGCATTCCAGTGCAATGTTTGTTTCACAGGGTTGTCCACAGTTAACCTCCAGGGGTAGGCCGATTAGGGTTCAGATTTTTTTTACCTCTGGACTGATTGTCATGGAAGATTCTGTTGATGTGTTTATGGTCAGGTAAATCATAATTCTCTACACTGATGTCTGTTCCTTCAGATTTGAGAGCAGAAGTGTGCCTCAAGAACTCCTCTTCCCTGATAGATCTAATGGATTTTAAGTCCTATGCCAGACCAGAAACTGGCCTGCCTTCTCCCTTTGTAAGAAGGTACTTTCAGCTGCTGCACTTAAAGAAGCCCAATGTCACAGTCTTAAGGAAGCCATGAATGGCATCAAACAGCCACTGCATATAAACTTTTATTCTTAGCTTTGAGGAGTGTTCCAATCTTGCATAATGTTTAGACACATGCAAAATATCAGAAAGAAGGTGAGGGTCTCTCCTGGTCGGAGGAATCACCTGTAATGGTGAATAGTCTTGTGTGTTCTGGAATGAAGTGGTGTTTCTCAGAGGATGGTCATTTTAAGGGAAATGGTGTTTCTCAGAGGATGGTCATTAAGGGGATACATAGAGAGGACAATTCAATTCACATGAGGAAGCCAGTGATAAATATAAATACAACACACTTGCCTGGGTATTTGTTTTCTGTCGGTTGTTAATACTCCTTGATAACTTCATACATGTGTACAATGATATGACACATACATTCCCTATTTCCCTCTCCCACTACCCATATATGTCCCAACATCTCTCCCTTTTAACATGTTTTATTTAACAGCACATTATGTCCAATCAGTGATGCCCATAGGTCCACTGGGCAATGGAAATCTACAAGTGGCTACCCCCTCAAAGAAAATGATTCTCTGTTGATTTGTTTACTAGTATACATATATCGTATATACCAAAATAATATATTGGAAGAATTTTCCAGTGAGCTAGTTGGTTACTAAATATTCTTCAGTGGTAGTCTGAGAAATGGTACCAGTATCCACATTCTTGTGGAGTCACATCCAAGGCAGCATTGATACCTCAGTGTTCCCAAATGGAAGCAGCAGATACCATGGACAGACTAGGGGCTTGTAATCAAATGGGTCTACTCTGCCAGTACAACCACAGACAGGGTGCTAGAGTATCACCTCAGTTGTACAGGGAAGATGGACCGTGAGCCTTACAATGTTATGTAGATGAAATGAAATACAGTTTATATGATATTTCTAATCCAGTGTTCAGTATGTAACAGGTGTGCAAGTAGAGACAGTATGGACTTAATTCTAGATTTTATGTACTCCAGAGTGCATAGACCAACCAGAAAACAGAAGTTAGGCAGACTGAATGTTACTTAATAAATAATATTCCAAGAACATTCATCAAACAAAAGTTCCTTCTCGACATTATGGCTTTTGGTTTACTTAGCTCTCTCTACTCAACTCTGAGGAGGTGAATTTAGTAGTATTTTAGTTAAAAGGGCCACTGAAAACAGTCCTGTTACTGATGTGTAATAAAGCAGAAAATTCTAATTTGTACTTATGTATCTGTTTCAACAGGAAGATGAATTCTTTTTAAAATAGATATATTGTATTATCTTACAGACAGAGGCAAAATAGGCACCAAAGCTGCTGTGGTGGCCAAGAAAAGGGTAAGACAAATTTTGCTTTTTTAAAAGGGAAAATAAATTACTAAAAATCATATTATCTGATTTTTTATTCTGAAGTTTACTTGAATATATAACTGCTTTCTTAGGCTGAATATAAGCAATATTTGTGACGTTTTCCATTAATTTTATAGAAGTAGGGCAATAGAAACACTGATGACAAGGGAACAAGTACTTAATTTAAATCATGCTTCACACCAACACTCAGAACAATGTTTTCATGCATACCGTGTTACTAGAACATGTGAGAAATTATTTTTCCCTAGAAAATCTAAACAATAAATTTATTTTTGGTAGACTATTTTAATGGAAGCTTATAAAGCTAAGAACATTTAAAATGCATTTTAAAATTTAATGCATTATTTTGAATTTTATATATGGAATAGTGTTGAACTCTATTTTTGTGGAAAATATGATTATGATATTGGCATTCTCAGATGGCAATGTCTAATTATAGGATATTACTGAAGTGGAAAAAGAGAGGTGCTTCCAGCACACACTTGGACACAGATTCCATCAGTGACATAGGAAAACCAACTGTACTAAAAAGAGGAGCCTGTGTGTGGTTACCTGGGTTCATGGCTGGGTTTGAGGAAGAGATCAGAGATGGCCAAGTGCAGCGTGAAGCACAGAAAAGGGACATTCTGCACGCGTCTAGAGATTGTCCGTGGGATGAGCATCACTTCTGGGGTGTGCGCGTGTGTGTGTGTGTGTGCACTTGGTCATTGTTCAAGTTTTGGTTTTTGTTTTTAGGCAAAGTCTTGCTAGGTAGCTCAGGCTGGCCCCAGGCTCATTGGCCAGAAACTCCTGCTTGTCATTCCTTATAGGGATGTGATACCACACCCTGTTATGTTTGTTTGTTTTTGTTTTTTTAAATTCCTTATTTTGCTCTTGGGCTTTATGTGTGAAGTTATGCTGCTACTTGTCATCAGGAAGGAGTTCAGGGTCACAAAAGACATGGCTATCTTCTGTAAGAGTCCAGGACTAGACAGATCCTGTCTTTAGAAACTGTTTTAGTCCTTACTACTAATAAAAACTTTCTTTTTGAAAACCACCTTCAAGTTCTAAGAATAACTTTTTTTACTTTTGTTTTTCTATGTATAATACTCATTTAAAGATTTAGTTGAAATTAATTCACTTGAAATTTGAGTTAGTAATAAAATTTACCCTGTATATTTACGGGTTTTGCGTCTGTAGCTTGAACTAGCTGAAGGTAGAAAAGCATTTTTTTAATTTGTCTGTTGGGGATACTATTCACCACTCCCTTCCTCAGCTTCATCCCATCAAAACCAAAATCAATAATGGTTATTAGCATAACATAAAATAGAAATTTGAGTAATGACTTTATGTTTCATAGATTGCAGATATGTCCCTAGATATTAGATGATCTTTCTCTGCTCAATTGCAGCAATTGCTGTTCAATGTCAGTGAGAATTAATAGAACTGACTTATTACAGAATTCATGTTTATAATATACTCTGGTGTATAAACATTCAGCTTCTGATGACTTTGAGGTATGATTTATCTTTTTGTTTATATGTTTAATATCTTCAAATGTTTCAAAAATAACTTTCCTATATAAGATACACATCAGAAATCTCTACACCAGTGTACACTGGAGAACACACTCACCCAGACCACAGGGAATTATGCCCTGCCTTTTCTCCAGTGAACCTGTTGTGTACAGAGTCCTTTCTGGATTTTTCATAGGGTTGGTGCAGAGTATTCAAGCCTCACAAAATGATTAAGACTATGTTTTATTGTGTAATTGGGGGAGATTCTGTCTATCCTGTCGGAGAACAGTGCTTGTGTATTATGCTGGGGTTTAGGCTTACAGGACTTGATGTGATCCCCACAGGCTGAGGAGTCGCTGAGTATTCCTAATGTTGAGGTTAATAGGAGAAAAAAATGGTGAAACACACAATAACATTCTGAGCATTCATTTCTTTGTATGTAAAAAATTAGTGCTGCATTATAACTATTAAATGTTCTATATACATTGGCTCTTAACAATTTAGTTTAAATATGTTTCAGAAGTCATCCTAGAAACAGGGTCCCCTGCCAACATCCCCCATCTCCCAGCATCCCCCTTGCTGAAATGACCAATGGCTTTAGAAAAACTGCACAGAACCAGGACATGTTTGCAGCTGACTTGGGTTTGCGCAGAGCCTCCAGCCAGAGGTCAGATAATCTGATCCCTGGCTTTTGTCAGCTGAGCAACTGTACTGCAGACCCAGCTCCCAGGGCCTTCCTTCCTCCCTGGGTGCCTTGTTGGAATGAACTCTTATCATTCTTAAGTGTTTTATAGATGTGAGTGAAATGTGAATGACAAGCCACCTTAAATTTTTGTGTTCAGTTCCTGAGCAGACCTTTTAGAAAATTTAAATAGCAAGCCTTTAAGATCTCTGAATAAAACGCCAAATCATAGAGCCCCTTGAAGCTTTATGCCAGTCTCATCCTTAGCCACCGTTGGAGGTGCTAATAGGAAATCCGTCATGGCTTTTGTTCAAGGTGGCACTGGGAGCCAGCTTCTATTTTTAGGGAAAATTCCCTCTGTGCCTCTGTTCAGTGTTTGAAAGTGCACTTTAGTTGTTCTCTCTGGTAAGACCCTCAACCAGAGAAGCCCACAGAGCTTAACTGCAACTGCAGAGAGCAGGAGGCAGCAAGGCATTTATGAGTCACACTGCCAGGCACTGGGCTATGATGCTGTCCAGAGGTCATGGGGATGCCAGACTCTACTGAAAATTGACCTACCTAGCATATGATAATTGATGTGTAGTGTTTATGTAAGAAACAATGGAATTATATACTTTAAAAAATAGCATCCAAAATAGGGAGAGAAAAATCACCGTTTCAGCCCTCATTCCTCTCAAGGAAATACTATGGGCAGTCTGTTGAGGCTGGACTGTATTAGCCGCGTGCTGCAGTTGCTTGGGCTCAGCTGGTACCACCATTTATACCTGCTGCAGGAAGCTGGTTTGCATCCTTCCTTCATGCACACGTCCCTGGCATCTTTTCCAAAGAGAAATGGGCATGCTGGTTTTGCAGATTTCTAGAGCATACCTTTGAACAAAGTTTTCTACATTATTCAAAGAATGCAGATTCACTGTTGGAAAGTCTGTCAAGGCAGGTAGCTCTTTAGTGAGTATTGACTGACAATTACCCTCCAGAGAGGGTTGTGATACACACTTAAGCCTGCTCTAAGAACAAAGTGCTGGATCTATGCTTTACATCTTCAGACGTGAGGCAGCTTGTTCCTTTTGTTTAAAGCACAGCCCGTTTTCATTTAGGAGCCAGATGGCTTAGGGACATGGACAGTGTTGAGTCAGAGTAAATAAAGTTAATGTAAGTACAATTCCTAAGGATTTTCTTCATTTAGAATTAAAGGCAATTCTACTGTTTACCATTCCAGTTATCAACTCTAGTTGTATGTGTGTGTACACATATGTACATATGTTCATATATACACATATACATACATTCCCTCTTTTTCTTCCTACTAGTCTGTAAGTTACACAATACAATCCTCTTCTTTGGGGGTTATCCTTATATGTCAATATATTGGTCTTCAATTACTTTTCTGAAACTCCTGTGTTGTTATTTTTAAAATTCCTCTATTGGTCATAAATGTAATTACATCTTTCTTTGTGAATAATTCAATACCATGTATGTACTTACTGCTCTGTTCTGATTCCTTTTCTCTTCTATTTTGCTATTTTTGATTATGAATCTTCTTTGTTTTTCACTTCTCTACAGAATAGTCTTTTAAAAAAATCTTTCTGAGTGCTAGGAATAAAATTCAGATCTTATATCTGCTCTATAAAAGCTGTAGTTCTGAGCTCTGTACCCAGCCCCAGTTAGGCTATCATGGTTCACTTAGTTTATCCTTTTTCACTAGTACTTCAAGCATCCTGTATGATGTATTTTGATCAGATTCACCCCCCCTCAACTCCTCCCAGATCCACTGCTCTTCCCTGACCTGTGCAGGATTCTTGGCTTCTATTTTGTCATTGTTGGATTTTGTTAAACCAATCAAGTTGGCACTGTTCGTGATACTTGGAGGTGTGACCTACTCACTGCCAATGGTCCCTCAGGTGGAGTGGGACTTCTTACCCACACCCCTCTCCACGGTAACTGAGGTTCTGTCGGCCTGAGCCCACAGAGGCCTTGAGTTCATGTAGATGTACATAATGCGTACTAACTTGTTCATCTCCACTTAGTTTTGTCTTTGTCTTTTAGGTTAAATCTCTGTAGCACGTCCTTTTGTAGTTCTTTCAGAAGAATTGTTTTTTTTTTTTTTAAGTTCCCTTTTATTTTGAAAGTTTTAATGATTTTCTGAAAAATCATGGAAATTAACAACTGAAAGATATCAATAGTTCCAAAGTCCCTCTGCTGTAGTATTTAACAGCCTCAGCTGGCACGACGCCCAGCTCCCCACTTGATGACACTTGTTTGGGGTACAATCTAACTGATAATACTCTTCTGCACTGCTCTGGCTAAGGCACCCAGTGCAGTCTGATCCACAGCGCTGTCGCTGGCGTGACTTCCAGGACCATTCATTAATTTAGCTTGCTTTTGAACTTTATGTCAACTGAACTATACATCGAAGACATTATTTTATGGGTTTTACTTTCTTGCATATTCCATTTGCCTTTAATTTTAGTTACCTTTAACTGTTGAAGGTAGTGTATGAGATCCTGTGTGAGTCTTTTACGTTAATTGCTTTTGTGCTTCTCCTAGTTTAGGAATCCTAGAGAACCAGTGCGTGCATGCGTGTGTGTGTGTGTGTGTGTGTGTGTGTGTGTGTGTGTGTGTGTTAACTTTGGAAACCCTGCTGTTTTCAGGAGAACATTGAACTTTAGATTTTTACTTCAATAGTATAGGCTGAGTGTTTTCTTTATATCAGAAACACTGCTTTTCCCGTCTAACCTGGCAGGCCAGAAATAGAACACTTGCTTTTGTGCTCTAGTGAGTAAAGTTTTGCTTGTTCTTTACATAGTCAAAAAAATTCTGTTGTCTCCAGGCCTTATCTGATCACAGCAGAGTGCAGAACTTATCTTTGCTTAGACATAAAAAGCCAGCCATGTTTCTTGGGCAGTGCATTGCTACAGATTGTTGGGGGCTTCTCCTGTGTCACTTCCCACCAGCTACCTTCGCATTCTACACTTCTGTGGGCTGACTGCTTCTGTTTTCCTTAAAGCTAAATGTTTGTCAAACTTAAAACTCATCTTTTATTTTTATGGTTTTGTGAAGGTACATAAGAAAATGTTTGAAATAGCAAATTCTTATCTGATCATTCTATTTCTGGAGTTAGGCACATTAGTACCTCTGAAATGACTATGGGGTAGAGGCTAGACTGAAAAGTCTTTCTGAGTAGTATGGGCTGAGTGACTGTGAGGTGGAGGCTAGACCAAAAGGTCTTGCTGAGGAGTATGGGTGGCACAAACCCCACTAGTATGTTGAACAGATCTAAAACAATATAAACTAATTCATTTTTGATCTTTATTTATAGATGCAAGTTTCCAAAAATAATACTGAAAAGAAAAGGCCCAGGGTTAGAAAGAGGAAAAGGTATGTTTTTTGAAACTAAAAATAGTAGTATAAAATTGAGTTAATTATTGTATGACATTTTCCTTGATTTTTTTCTTCACTGGGTCAACATTGTCTTAAACGTTTTTGAAAGAATTAGTAAATTAGCAGTTGGAAGTGTAGAGAACGTTATGCTTTATTTTGTTTGCTTTTGTTTTCCAACAGGGTTTTACTATGTAGCCCAGGCTACTCTCAAACTACCTCTCCTCCTGTCTCAGAGCCTCATAGGTGCTGGGATCTCAGGCACAGGCCATGGTACTTGGCTGAGAAAGCTTTATATTCTTATAAGTGTGTTGAACCAGAACTTTCTTTACATATCTATGCATATTCAGAGTATGCACATCCATCAGCTATTTTGCTTTGAAGTTTTATTTATTTAAAATCCAGCCATTTCCCTCATCCTGGTCCCCCTTCCTACAGTTACTCATCCCATTCCTCCTCCTCTCTGTTTCTGAGAGGATGCTCCACACCCTACCAGGCATCCCCCTACCTCCCTGGTGCCTCAAATCTTTTTTCTCCCACTGAGGCTACACCAGACAGTCCTCTGCTATATATGTGTTGGGGGCCTTGGACCAGCTTGTGTATGCTGTCTGGTTGGTGGCTTAGTGTCTGGGAGCTCCCAGGAGTCCGGGATAGTTGAGACTGCTGGTCTTTCTATGGGGTTGCTCTCCCCTTCAGCTTCTTCAAGCCTTCCTCTAATTCAACCATAGGGGGCCCTGACTTCAGTCCAATGGTTAGGTGTAAGTATCTGCGCCTGTCTCAGATGTTGGTTGAACCTCTCAGAGGACAGCCATGCTAGGCTCCTGTCTGTAAGCATATCATAGCATCAGTAATATTGTTACACCTTGGTGCCCCCACAATGAGTGGATCCCAAGTTGGGCCAGTCACTGGATATCCTTTCCTTAAGTCTCTTTTCCATTTTTGTCCCTGTAGTTCTTTTAGATGGGAACAATTCTGGGTCAGAAATTTTGACTGTGGGTTGGTAACCCCGTCCCTCCACTTGAGGCCCTGTCTTTCTACTAGGAGTGGACTCTTTGAGTTCCATCTCCCCATTGTTGGGGATTTTGACTAATGTCACTTCTGTTGAGTCCTGAGAGTCTCTCACCTCCCAGGTTGAACCAGAACTTTTAAAGATTATTATCATTCAAACATCCAAGATAGTCTTTACCTTAAAATAGGTAAGACAAGCCAGGGTCAAATCTCCACAATAAAGTAGTAAGCCACTGGTAAGAAGTTCCAGTGCTTCTGACTGAACTAGCCTTAACATTTATTTTTCAGTATGTGACCAGGACTGTACAAGGATTCCCACTTACAAATAAAGGCTGCCATGCCTTTGCAGAAGAAAGCCAGTTTTAAAATTACTTATTTATGTATTTATTTTCTTTTGTTTTGTCTGTTAAAAGTGTGTGGGGCATATACGTCCATGGTACATATGTGGAGGGAAGAGGGCAAGTCTCAGGAGTTGACTCTGCTGCCACCTTGGAGGGTCTTGGCAGTGAGCTCAGATTGTCAGTCCTGTGCAAAGCTATCTCCACCCTCTTGATAACTCATTCTTAAAAATGGGCTTTGGTTGCCTTAGTTACACACCACAGAAATCCCATCACGTATATTGGGCAGCATTGTACAGTTACCTCCGTTTAAAAGATGAAGACTCATGGCTTGCAGAAACAACTCCTAGGCAGCAGTGCATTGGCATAGACAATCTTGTCAGAGTACAGTGTGACGAGGAAGCACAGCTTTGCCATCTGACAGAACAGGTTCTGTCATGGCACTGACTTACCTGTGCTGCCAGACTTCTCATTGCCTCTGTAATCTCAGTGCCTCAGCCTCTTTACATAACGAGGACAGTGCTTACTTAGTAGATATTTTTGGAAGGCAATTACATGAAGAATGCCTGTGTGAGTGCTTGTTGGATTAGCTTCTCAGTGCTTGGGAGCTACTGTGAGCACAGGCCATATTCGTTCCTGTGAGACAACCAAGAAAACACACCCAAAAATTGAGATGTATACAGTCACAGTATATAGTTACCAAATATACATTTGCATATGTGCAGTAAAATGCATACACACATGTATATGCACATGTGCATGCATGCATTTATATGTGTATACATTTGTGTATGCATGTCTGTATGTGGGGGTTTCTCTTTTGAAACTAAATCTGTCAAAATCTTTTTTTAGGGATGCTGCTTTCAAGTGCTCTGTTGAAATATTTTGTTCCGATGAAGCCCTATCAAAGGAAAGCATGGGTATGTGAAGCCTGTCATGGTTTTAGTTTCTTAGTCTGGATATAATTTCAAAAGATGTAGTTGTTCTAAGCAGAGCTCATGGAGACTCACAGAGACTACAGTAGCAATCACAGAGCCTGCATGGGTGTGCTCTAGGACCTCTGTGTATATAATATGGTTGCTGGCTTGTTGTTTTTGTGGTACTCCTGACATTGGCAGTGTGAGTGTCTCTAACTCTTTTGCCTGATGTTGGGACCCCTTTTCTCCTGTTGGTTTTTCTAGCTCAGCTTTGATGTGAGATTTTTGCCTGGTGTTTTTGTACCTTGTTGTGTCATGTTTGGTTGATGTTTCTGGGAAGTCTGGTCTTTTCTAGAAGGAGATGGGGGAGGGGTGGGGGAAGGGGAGAGAGCAGGTGTGTGTGGAGACTGGCAGGAAGAGAGAGAGAAGCTGCAGTCAGTATATTTTGCATAAGAGAAGAATAAAAACTCGTTGTTTTTTTTTAAAGGGATACAAAGCTATTGTGCATCTATATATGAGTAAAAGGTTAGTGGGTCATTCTGTGTCAAATGTGAGGTCTTCAATTTTCTTTGAGTTTCTGTCTTCATTAGAATTTCTATGAAATTGCCATATATTTAGTGTTTTAAAATGAAGTACTGACAACTGTAAAGAAAATGCTATCAACTGTTCTTCAACCCAGACCTTTCCATCCCAAACCTATTGGAATCCAAAGAAAGAGGGAAAAATGGTACTAAAAAATAGCCTATGACTTAGGCCTGAAGTAATTGCCACTGGTAATTATCTTCATTATTTTTCTATTGCTGTCATAAAGTGCCATGACCAAGGCAAAATGTTTAATTTGGCTTATGGCTTCAGAGAGGTAGAGTCCATGGTAGTGTAGCTAAGGAACTGCTGAGAGCTCACATCTTGATCCACAGCCAGGAGTCAGAGAAAGAACATTGAGAATCACAGGTGTCTTTTGAAACCTCTAAAGCCCAGTGACACCCCTCCTCCAACAAAGTTACTCCTAATCCCAAACAGTCCCACCAACTGGGAACCAAGTATTGAAACCCATGAGCCTATGGGGTCGCTCTCATCCAAACCACCGCAGTATCAGACACAATAGAAAGGGTGTGAATGCAAGCAGCAACTTTGGCTCTCATGCTGCCAATTGACTCGCCCTCCATCTTCATCAATTTTCAAAAGTAAGCTGATGCTTTATTTCAAGGTGGGGCTGTGGTAGTCCTGCTTAACGTACATCAGACTAGAGGTTCTGTTAGTAGTGCTCCTCCTTGAAGCCACTGCACAGCCACTGATGCTGCATTTCAAGTGGCTAAATGAGCCACTGGCCTGTAGTCTCATGTAAAGAAAGTGAAGCAGGCAGAGGAAGGATGGAATATTTATTTTCAAAGTCCTTTTGTTTTTCTTCCCATACATGGTAAAGTCCTGTTCTTGTCTCTGTTCAAGGCTTCCACTGTTGCTTTTACACTCCTGACTTCTGTTCGTGGCTACTTCTTCCTTTTGACTTTCATGATCAATTCAATTTCTGTGTTCCAGTAGCAAGGCAAAGGCCTCTCTGTCCCTAAATGGAGACACAGAGGAGGGCTAGACAACTTATCCAAAGGCTCTGTCTTAGTTAAGGTTTCATTGCTGTGAACAGACACCGTGACCAAGGCAACTCTTATAAAGGACAACATTTAATTGGGGCTGGCTTACAGGTTCAGAAGTTCAGTCTATTATCATCAAGGTGGGAACATGACAGCATCCAGTCAGGCATGATGCAGGCAGAGCTGAGAGTTCTACATCTTTATTTGAAGGCTGCTAGTAGAATACTGACTCCCAGGCAGCTAGGATGAGGGTCTTAAAGCCCACACCCACAGTGACACACCTACCCCCAAAAGGCCACACTTAATAGTGCCTCTCCCTGGGCTGAGCACATACAAACCATTACAGGCTCCTAAGCCAGCCCCTTCTTCTAAGATGGGTTCATTTGGAACTGCCCTTACTCCCTTTCTATTATTTTTGTCTTTTCCCTTGATCCTTTTTTTTTCTGAAGGGGAGCCCTTCCTTGCATTTCAGCTAACTAGTTTCAGTGGTCAGAGGCCACTGTAAAGATCTTCCCTGGACCTACGCATATCTTATCACATCAAGACCTTCTGTTCCAAATCACCAGCTTCATCTGAACCCTGCACTGAGCAGCCCAAACAGAGATTGAATAAAGGATTGGCAGTGGGGATTGTAACAGATTGTAACAGAAGTATGTGAACTATAAATTGGGATATGAATTGAAGAAGGCTTAGAGAAACCCGACCCTTCCTGGGGCCATTTGTCAGGTACATAAGAATAGTTAGTCAGTGGAAGAAGAAACTTCAGCAAGCCTTGTAAAGAATGTTGATTTCATGGTAAATCCTCTCTCTCTCTCTCTCTCTCTCTCTCTCTCTCTCTCTCTCTCTCACTAGTAAGAAGTTTTTTTTAGTTCTCTAAGTAGCTTAAACTTTTGAGAACAAGTTATTCAACCACTTGAGCAATGTGGAATGACTCCAGAGGGGTCAAACATTGGAGGCTTTCTGGGGAAGGCACTCTGAAGGAAGTAGAGCCTTAGGGTGTGCCTTTGAGGATTATGCCAGCTTCCAAGTCCTAGTTCCACTCTGATCCCTGATCAGCCTTGAAGTGAACTGTTCTGCTCTGCAGCACACTCCAGATGCAGTGATGTTTTACTCAAGCGCTAGGCCAAGCAAACAGGAGTGGAAACCCTCTGAGTCTTGAAAAAAAATAAATTGTTGCTTCATAGTTTTTGCTAGGTATTTTGTCACAACAATGAGGAAATTAATCCAAGGAACAGTTGTCTTCCCAAGTGAGGACTGACAGCCAGATATCCCACTGGCAGTCAACCAGTTGGCCTCCAAGACAGCCCAGTTATTTCAAATCCACCACCAGCATGATGAGTAATGCTTCACTTTAGCTGCAGGGAGCATGGCTGCTGAAGTCAGGACTCCTGCTCCAGAAGGCTTCGTCCAGTCATGACCACCTAGACACTCCGTATGTGTCGTGGAAGACATCACCTCTAGGATAAGACTCAGTCTGCTGTAAAAAGAAGCAGCTCTTTTGATGACGAGTGAGAGATCCACTTACCTTTGGATACAAGGATGAGTTTTAGAATGCAATTAGGAATTATATTGGTTGAAGAAAGTGGTAATAGTAGGTTCTCCTTAAGATCCATGACCTTATTAAGCATGGTAGTTGTCTAGGTTAACATTATTGGGCATGATTTCCCTGTAAAGATGTGAAAACACACAACTAATCCATTTTAGTCCCTCTCATCATCAACAATTAAAGACTAGGCGTCACTAAACCACTCCACTGTGTTCTTTCCCAGAGGAATCCTCAGGAAACAGTGGTTCCTTTTCATTCTCATACTCTTTGGGACCGGGGATAAGGCTTTGTTGGTAGAGTGCTCACCTAGCAAGCATGAAGCCCAGGGTTTCATGCTCAGCACCATGGAAGCCTGCTGTGGTGGCACATGTCTCCTAGGTCATTCTCAGGCAAGCCAAGGACACCTGAGAGTGATCCTGTGCAAAACCTAAATAATCACCATCTATTGCAGAAGAACCTTAAGGGACTGTGGGGTGCTCAAGCTTAATCGTGTACATAGGCATACTACACCCATCCACGCAAGGCTCAGAGATCGTGGTGGAAGAGGGAGAGCAAAATAAGAGCAAGATGTGCTGGCTGACTACAAAGAAACTTTCCTGGACAGAGCAGGGCATGTTACATGTAAGAGTTCATAGCGGTTTGAGATGTCTTGCACAAGACAGGTGTAGACTCATGACAGACAGAATTCCAGAATGGAGATGGAAGGTGGGCGCTAAGCCAAACTCTTAGTCAAGGAGCTCCTCACAAGTGGTAGCTGCTGGGAGAGAGTCTGTTTCCTTCACAGATGTAGCCAGGGCGGATAGACATCACCCTGCATTGATGGCCACACATACCAGAGCATACAGGCATCAACTGATTAGAGAGAGAGAGAGAGGGAGGGGGGAGGGGGGAGGGGGGAGGGGGAGGGGGAGGGGGTGGGGGGGAGGGGGAGGGGGAGGGGGAGGGGGAGGGGGGAGGGGGAGGGGGAGGGGGAGGGGGAGGGGGAGGGGGAGGGGGAGAGGGAGAGGGAGAGGGAGAGGGAGAAGGAGAAGGAGAAGAAGAAGAAGAAGAAGAAGAAGAAGAAGAAGAAGAAGAAGAAGAAGAAGAAGAAGAAGAAGAAGAGAAGAGTGTAATGTTGGGTTGATAAATAGGGAGCTGGGTCTGGAAGGAGTGGGGGCAGTGAAATTCATCAAAACACACTGTACAGAATTTTCAAAGAACAAATTAAAATGAGAATAAAAGCAGATAAATAAAAATAAGCATCCAACAGCATGTAAAGAAAACAAAATACTTTTCAAACTTTTAAATTTCTACCAATATTTCTGTGGATTGTTAGAATCCCTTCCTGTGGGTAGTGGGTGGTTGATGTGAACATTGTTACTCTTCCTCCAAAGGGTTTAACAACAAATCAACCTTCGTTTTACCAAATGGAACCATTTCCTGAGGTCACTTATAAAGCATGACAGGAGTGTGGGTGACCTCAAAGCTGCCATACTGGACAGTCTTTACTGAGTATGCTTGATGGCTTTTCCATACCTGCAGAGACGGAGCCCAGTTTCCCTGAGTCTTTCCCCAGCTTCTATACTCTAGCCCAAGATTCCAAGGCCATGTACAGTTAGGGCAGCATTGCATAAAATGCCTGGGTGGAATGGCCTGATGCTCAAGGGAGGGTCCAGTGGCCCACCCATGCCTTGTAGGAGGAAGTGCTAATACCAACAGGCTTCATAGTGATAGAAACTTACAAGAAGGCATAGGTAATCTCATGAAGGTTCTAACAGTTTGGTTCAGAGGATAGCATTTTAGAGCAATCTCTATCTCCAAGCATCCATATTCAATTTCTTTACAGCACTGTGGGCCTCAGGTCCAGTGCTTGTTGCTTGAGAGCCAATTCTTCAGAACAGAGAGCTGGTGAGGAATACATCTCATTAATTCAGGGGGCAGTCTATGCCTATAAAGGGTATGCCAGCATCAAAGCACCCACTTTGAGAACCTAGGTATACACAGAGCTTTTATTAGAGGAGAGAGGGAGAGCAGCGGACAGTAGGCTGCTGAGAGGGCTAGCTGCTGATGCCCAGTGGCTTCTGTAGTTCAGGGCGCATGTCTCCTATTTTCTTCTCCAGCTGGTCTATCACTGGCCTTCTGGTGCTACTTCCTGTTGCTCTCTAGACAGTCATTCTTTTCTGTAAATTAAGCTTCATGGCAAGTGACATGCTTTGTGTTATTTGACTTCTGGAACTAAAGGACAAGGAGGATCATTTCATGGTGTGGTTGTAATCTGAAGGAGCCAGGCCTTCTAGGTTTTATGAATGTAGAGAGAGATTATTTAACAGCTAACACTTTAATCATGGACACACAGTCTTTATGTTCTCTTCAGATTCAATAAGCTTTGGCCCATTCAATTATTTTGATGTGACTTCACTTTAGAATTTTGGATGCAAATCAAAGGGAAGAGAAATAATTTTGAAAGGACAAAGCACAGGGAACCGCTGTTGCAGTGGCCCCCACAAGGGTGGGGTCAGCCCTGCTCTGTGACAGAAGGTGACCTATGTCCAAGTTCTTGGCCTCAATTTCCTAGCATACTCATATGATAGTTTTTTATTTTCTTGCCTCAGATTTGCTGTTTTGGGATGGAATCTCCCCCTCTCCCCTCCCTCTCCCTTTCCTCTCATTTTTCTCCCTTCCTCTCCTTTTCTTCTCCTTTCACTCTCTCTTCCCTTCCTCTCCCTTCCCTTTCCCTTCCCTGTCCCCTTCCTCTCCCATCCCTATCTTTCACTTTCCCCTCCCTTTCCCCTTTCCCTTCCCTCTCCCTCTCCTGTCCCCCCCCTCTCTTCCCTCTCTCTTCCCTCACCCTCCCCTCTCCCCTCCCTGGCTCTTTCTTCTCCCCTCCCTCTTCCCTTTCCCCTCTCTCTCTTTCCTCTCCCCTTTCTTTCCCCCTCTCCCTCCCCCTCTCTATTTACCTTCTTCCCTCTTCCTTTCTACTCTCAACAGTGAATTGAATCAAGTCAGACAACTCAGGATAATCATCACAGATAGGAGATGATGGTTGTACAGTCAGCAAAGGCGTTCCTCCTGTCTCCAGCTTTGGAGGATATCATTGACCAATTCTGACAACTGAGTCTGTAGAGTACACTAACTGCCATTTCTTAAGAATTATTTTTGAATTTCAGTTTACAGTGTAGGAGTGCTTACAGAAAAGCAAGCTTCCTGGTGCTCTGGAAGCAGAGATCAGCATCAGGCAGGTTGTTAAGAGTCCTGGCCAGTTGGTGAAGTCCTTCATTACTCCGTCTACCCTTTGATCAAAAGGCAGCGCAGACACTTTCCCAGATTGCTTGCAAACAGAGATTACAGTGAACTTGGCAATGACATACCTCATCATAACCTGATTGTACTTTAGCCTAGTGTTAGAAGTATAAAGATGTTTGCCTGTCATTTCTTTTATAGCATAGCTTAAAACTTCATCTTTTCAACAGGATATTAAATTTCAGTGTCAGTTTTTATAAACTCAGAATGTAAAGTAGGGGAAAAATGGTGAGGGGAACTAGAGAGTCAGCCCGAGGATAAGCACAAATAGCGGTCTGTGAATGAACAGACTTGGTTACTAAAGAGAAATCCGCCACATTTGGAGCAGTGGAGATGGCTCCATGTGTTGTGAAGCCCTGTGGCTCAAGCCTGACACCATGAGCTGATCCCAGAACTCATGGAAAGGATGGATTAGGACACACACAGCAATAATTGCAGCACTCCTACTAAGAGACAGGAGGAGACACAGGAGATTGAGGCCAGCCTAGCCTGTGCTGCATGCAGAAACAACAACGGAGATCCTGATTTAACAAGATAGAAGGAAGAGGCAGGTGGATCTCTGAGTTCAAGGCCAGCCTGGTCTACAGAGTGAGTTCCAGGGCAGCCAGGGCTACACAGAGAAACCCTGTCTCGAAAAACCAAAAAAAAAAAAAAAAAAAAAAGATAGAAGGAGAGAACCTCCTTCTCAGAGTTGTCCTCTGACCTCTACATGCATGCTGTCTCACACACACACACACACACACACACACACACACACACACACACACACACGTAAATAAGTAAACAGTTTTTAATCTAGTAAAATTGGATCTTACTGTCATTCAGTATGCTTCAGTACAAGCATACATTCCTCTAGCAAGTTTGGATTCAGTAGACGTGGTGTATCCACGTTTAAAATGAATTACCCAAATTCCTAGGCCTAACAAACTCTGAGTACTCCTGATCCCGAGTGGAATAATCTGTTGTCTTCAGCCATAACAGAAGAAAACAGATGCTTTGGGAGGTAACCCACATGTCAACTGCAAGCTTTGTTTGTCTTGCTTTTAAACATAAGAGCTTACTCCCAGGCTCCTTTTGGGTTATTTCAAAACAAGTTTTTCAAATAGCCTAATGTTGGCTGGGCAGAGATCACAGTGAGAAAGGCGTCTTAGTCTATGCTTACTTTCTTGAGTTCCTGGCTCGCAGTAGATGCACTATAAATATGTGTTGATTGAATAGAAGAATGCTTAGGCAAAGAGATGCTGGTCAGCATATTTGTGCAAATTGCAATGTGTGTAATGTGAAAATGTGTAAAAGGAAAACTGGTTTTCCTGTGCTATAGCAACAACCACAGGGAGATTATTTTTTTCCTAACTGCCATGATTTTGGTCAATACTATTAATAGTGCTTTATCGGGATTTAAAATTTTCTTTCTTATGTCCTGCCTGGGTACATTTAGATGGTATGACTTGTGGTGATGTGCCCTAGCAGAGAAGAGAAAGTGTTGTCTCAGACTGCTGGGGTCAGAGTGGAAGGCAAGGGCATGCCATTCCCTCCAGGTCATGCTATCTTTAGGGCAGGCTTCTGTCTCTGGTGCAAGCTACCTGTGTGCTGTTTTCTCTGATCTTTGCTTCAGCAAGACTTT
Source organism: Arvicanthis niloticus (assembly GCF_011762505.2). Lineage (NCBI taxonomy): Eukaryota > Metazoa > Chordata > Mammalia > Rodentia > Muridae > Arvicanthis > Arvicanthis niloticus. The sequence goes on along the minus strand of NC_047678.1, from coordinate 38,278,966 downwards.
GTGTCAGGTAGAACTGCTGTTTTATTTAGGCAGAGAATTCAAATGCATGTTGTTAATCAGAATACAACTCTGTCATTATTATAGGCTGTCTTTCTTAGGTAGTGGTGGTGTCATTATTTTATCTCAACATATTAAGTGAAGTGGTAAACACCTTTCTTCATAGCTATTCAAAAGAGATGTTTATCAGTATAGTGTTTTCTTTTTTAAAATCATATTGGGCAATTAACATATGTTGACATTTGGATTAGAAATGGATGAACCTATGGAGCCTTGAAGATGGCTAGCCATGGAAGTCTGAGGAACAAAGTCAGAATCCCCAGAAACCATGGCAAATATCAGTGGGCCGCAAGCTGGCCAGTAGGACTAGCCATATCAGGGAGCTCCAGGCTCCTTTCTTAGTAAATAAGGCAACAGAGCAATGGAAGACCATCCCTGACACCATCCTCAGGCCTCCATAAGCACCCACAAAAGTGCATGTGCACCCCACAGAGGCACCGCTCACACAGGTCCCACACATGAAAGTAGAAAAAGAGAGAGAAAAGAAAGGCTGAGTATACTCAGCCCAGCCGCTTTGTTGTGTCCCTTCCTTCCTAAAGCAGCCCTGGGTGTCCTACATGGACAGGCAGTCCAACCGTCTTCACCCCACTCCCCTTTCCTCCCAAGTCCACCCCCAACTTCCCCCACTCTCTTAACTTTGTGTCTCCCCCCACCCTGCCCCCAAATAATCTGGTAGTCTAAGTCTCAATGCTCTTGGGTATGGGGTCATTTACAGGAGCATTGTGGACCTACCAGAAGACGTACCTTTTACAGAAAGCTGAGCTCCCCCACTATCCACTGCCCACATAGCTCCTTGATTGTGATGTGAGCTTTTATAAACAGCTGAGTTTGGTACCTGGGTCCCCAATTAAGAAGAAATACACAACAACTTCTGATGAGATCTTTATATTTCAAAAGCATTTTATACTATATACAAATCAAGAAAATTAGCTATTCCTCTTAAAGAATTATAAAAATTTAGCCTGGAAATTCATAATAGAATTTTGCAACAAGCAGAGGTCCTCCTATATACAACCATATGATAGCAAATATTAAGCAGGTAAGAAAAAGCTATAAGAAATCTCTTATTTTTTAAAGCCGAGTAAAGATAATTTTTAAAAAAAAAATACAAAGTTTAGTTTTTTTTATTTCTGTATTACTTAGAAGATTTCTTTCTGGGTGGTAAGATTATGAATTAAATGGAATTAATTAAAGATGCAGCTTTTATTGCATTTCTAATTTTCTTTAGTTGTCTCTGAGACAGAAGGTTTACTGAAAGAACTGGAGAAAATGCTGCAGCAAGTCCAAGAACACACAGCAAGAGAGGATGAGTCGGGGGGAGAGCAGGTTAGTATGCAGAGGGGCCAGCAGGAGCTAAAAGTTGTCTGACTGATGGACATTTTAATCATACACAGTATTTTTCTCCACATCTGAAATCTGAGCCACTGACCATAATGAGGCTGTCAAGAAAGCAAACTTTATTCAGGGGGAAACTTGTGTTTACACAAAGGTAGTCTTTTAATTTTAGATATTTGGGGTTGGGAGGAAGGAAGATGCAGAGGCTTCCTGTCGCTGAGGTGGGCCGTTGTAGAGAGACTGAGGTGGACCATTGTAGAGAGACTGAGGTGGGCCGTTGTAGAGAGACTGAGGTGGACCGTTGTAGAGAGACTGAGGTGGACCGTTGTAGAGAGACTGAGGTGGGCTGTTGTAGAGAAACCTTGGGTTGGCTGCCATGACACAATACATGATGGAAATGACTAGAAGAGATGTGGCTCATCTCGGAGGTCATGCTGGTGCAGAGCACTTCATATCCAGGTGAGACAGGAAGCAGAGGAAAGAGAAGATAGGAAGGGGCCAGGGCAAGGGAGCACCCATGGGCATGTGCCCAGTGACCTACTTCCAACAGTTTGGAGCCCCTCCTGCCTGCCACTCCCTACCTCCCAGTAATGCTTCTGGATTCTGACTAGAGTAGGTCAGCTGTGTTATGAATATGTCACAGAACTCATGTGTTGGTAACTCAGAGTCCTCACAGTCTGTCTAGGAGAACCCAAACTGACACACCTGCTTTCTAAATACCATTAATTCTATGGAGATGTTTTAGTTCAGTGAAGTTGACAGTTTTAGGCGAATAGCAATAGACTCCTTCCATGCTTGTGATCTTTCCAGGCAAGAGAAGTAAGTGAGGTGTAGCAGTAGCAGACCCCTGGAACAGGGGAGTAGCTTGGTGGGAACTTCTCTGTCCCATCTGTGCATTGACACAAGTATGTCTTGGCTACTATAAGGCAAAATCTCTCAGTGTTAACAGAGCAGAGGTAGAGCTCACCAGGGCACCTGCCTCACCACGACCACATCTGGGCCAACTCCTACTTCCTCTGGTTTGTACCTTTGTTATATTCAGAGAGCTGTGTGTTCTTCCTATCCAGTATCTGCATGAATGGAATGAGAGCTTGTGATCGAAAGCTCAAGCCATTTATAAAAGGCAGCATCAGGTCGACCGTGCATAAAACTCAGTCTCAGGGCAGACACTTACCCTCTGATACAGTTGTTCCTTAAGTAGTTAGGAAACACATAGCAGCAAGAGCTTCCATAGGTTTCATGAATTAATTCAGATACATAGTGTGCCCCAGTCAAGAGAGCACACCAAGACATAGAATTATTGGAATTTTATCATCTTATTATTATTTGTTAATAACAAATGTAATGTACATCCAAGTTCTATGCCTGAGGACTTGTGCCACTTGGCAGTTACTCATGTCCTACTTCAGAGAACTGTCTTAGGAGTTAGATGAGACAAATGGGGTATGTGTCAGAGGTGACAGTGGCAGTGCTAGTTCCAAGAGAGAATGGATTCTTAAGTTCCTCTCGTGTGTCCCACATGCTCACCTAGGGACACTGAATCCCTGCCAGCACCAGTGATAGCTGGACTTAGAAGTGGGTGGATTGTTTATATGTTTTGTCAGACTGCTGGCTTTGCTTAGATCCTTAGCCAGTATGAAGACATGGGTCTTGCATTTTTTTTCTAGCTCTCCTGAAGATAGGTCTTCCTTGGTGGTGTAGGTTCTCTGTGTAGTAGAGGCTGTCCTCAAACATTAATCCACCTGTCTCAGCTATAACTCCTGTGTGCTGGAGTCCTAGTTGTTCAGCTGAAGATGAGTCTTTAATGTCTTTCTTCCTGAGTTAAAGATTAAGGAATGTGTACAGAATCTAGCATCCTAGAGATGAATGTGTTAGAGGAAGTAGATGTGAGCCTTTGTTGAGTTGGAAAACACAGAAAGCTCCAGTCAATGCCAACAGCACAACTGCCCTGATCTGCAGGCTGTGAATCAGACTAATGCATTTCTCCACCACGCTTCCAGTACACAGCTTCTTCCCTTTTGCGGCTGCACTTGCAGAACAGAGCCTGTAGACTGGTGACGTGAGTATACACACACACACACACACACACACACACACACACACACACATACACACACACACACACACACATATAAATTAAATACATTATATATAATAAATAATATATCTATACAATAACACAAATTATAATACAAATATAAATATCCAAATTATTCCTTTTAAGCAATTGTGTGCTCAGTTCAACACTATGGTTTTATGCACCGTGTTTTGTAGTTTGTGGTTTTTTTCCCCCTTTTTTATTTCTTTTTCAGCCCCAGCAGTTTGTCTTCTCAAAAATACAGCCTGACTGGTTTTTATAGTGACATCCTGGAGTTTTTACAGTCATAGACTGGCTTCTGTTTTGTTATTAGAACTAGTTAGAAGCTTGATGGAATAAAAATCACTTTTGGTTTTTATTTCTAACGCTAAGATACACAGTTTTAATACAGCCCCAGGTAGGCTTTCTTTTTGTTTTAGATTCTTGTATTGTTCTGTGCTTTCAAAAGGCATTTAGGAGCTATGAAAGTCAGTTATTGTAACTTTCTGCCAGGTGAGGCCCTCCTACCAGCTCTCACTAGTAACCCCTGATGTCTCTGGGAGCTTAGGGCTTCCTCACTGTTAATGAGGAGAGCAGCCATGAAACCAACCACTAAAGCTGTAGCCATTTCCACCTTAAAAGTAAAGAAACAATCACACACCCCTGGGGTTTGTTCTTTTATTTCTTCTTTATTATCATTGTTTCTGAAAAGAATTAATGTGGCTTCTACTTAGAACTGGAGATGTGCTTCATGAAGAGGTTTTCTTTTTTAGAAGATGCTCTCTATTACACTAAACACAGTAAAGCGAGTGAGCAGATAATTCCAAATCTGGACTGTGTTGATTCTGAGCAGATACCATGTGGGCCCCTTGCAGAGTTGTGATTTGCTGTTTTCTTCATTGCTGCCTGTCAGATTTTTTTTTTTATGATTCCTAAGCATGTGTGCCAGTCATGAAGGTAGAAAGAGCACACACCCAAAAGTCAAGGCTCTTTCCCATGTGCTCTGGCAGGTGAGCTTCCTCACCTGAGTCCCCTTCCCAAGGACGCCCTTCTTTAGCTAACATTATACTGCTCACAGGCCTGTCTGACTTGGCAACAATGGAAAAGTTAATCAGACTTTTATAAATCCACCTCATTGTTAAATAGATAATCCATATGCAAATAAGGATGTTTGCTGAATAATTATTTGGATTAAAAGGTACATATTATATCGTGAACTACATGCAGATGCTGTCTTTCAAAGGCATGAGAGACTAGTCTTCCTATAGTGAACCTTGACACTGAAACTCATGTTAGTATGTGTGTGCACAGTGTGTTACTACTGTCTTTCCCATCTAAGTTATAGTAAGAACCTTTTGTGGATAATGTAAATACTTATTAAAGAATGGCCACAGAATATGTAACTGAAACTATTTTAATATGTATTTCATATAAAATTAAAAAAAAACAAACCAATATACAAAACTCAGATGGAAGATAACACTATCCCAACTTATAAACTTAAAAATGTAAGTAAGTGACATTGGAGAAAAGAAGCAGAACCTAAGCAACAACTTAGACACACACACACACAAACACATCTTTAATAGACGTCATGTTATACACAGAGCTTATCACCTGACCACCTGCCCAGAAAACCCTGTGCACTGATGTGTTGGAGGAATACTGACATCCTCAGAAATCAAGAGGTCTTCTGTAGCTGTGAGGAGCTGTGTGGAGGACCTGCTGTATTGTGAGGAGTTGTGTGGAGCACCTGCTGTATTGTGAGGAGTTGTGTGGAGCACCTGCTGTAGCTGTGATGAGCTGTGTGGAGCACCTGCTGTATTGTGAGGAGTTGTATGGAGCACCTGCTGTAGCTGTGATGAGCTGTGTGGAGCACCTGCTGTATTGTGATGAGCTGTGTGGAGCACCTTCTGTACTGTGATGAGCTGTGTGGAACACCTGCTGTATTGTGATGAGCTGTGTGGGGGACCTTCTGTACTGTGATGAGTTGTGTGGAGCACCTGCTGTATTGTGATGAGCTGCGTGGAGCACCTGCTGTACTGTGATGAGTTGTGTGGAGCACCTGCTGTATTATGATGAGCTGTGTGGAGCACCTGCTGTACTGTGAGGAGCTGTGTGGAGCACCTGCTGTATTGTGAGGAACTGTGTGGAACACTTGCTGTATTGTGATGATCTGTGTGGGGGACCTTCTGTACTGTGATGAATTGTGTGGAGCACCTGCTGTACTGTGATGAGCTGCGTGGAGCACCTGCTGTATTGTGATGAGCTGTGTGGAGCACCTGCTGTACTGTGATGAGCTGCGTGGAGCACCTGCTGTACTGTGATGAGCTGTGTGGAGCACCTGCTGTACTGTGATGAGCTGTGTGGAGCACCTGCTGTACTGTGATGAGCTGTGTGGAGCACCTGCTGTAGTTGTGATCAATTGTTTGGCTCTTTTTGCAGTTGTCTCAGTGCAGCCCAGAAGTTCCCACAGGCAGTCCATTTCAGAGCTACCATGAAGAGGACTGTATTATGACTGACGGGATGGGACTAAAAGCTGGAGAATGTATTGAGATTATAACCAACAATTTAAAACAGATAGATGCCCTAATATCTGAATTTTAGGATGTTATTCAAGTGTTTCCAAAGTTAATTATAAAAATACTTGCAGTCTTTATATTTTCCTGTCAAAACTTTAAAAATGTTTAGTGAAATAGGCATAAAAATTGGTATTGTTAAAAATTTATACTTTGTGAATGTCCATGCTTTGGGAGTCTATCAAGTGGCTTTAAGTTAGGTGTTAGAATTTTAGAATTTAAGAAAAATCCTGATGTTTGTATTTATAAAATTTTTTGTTTTGATTTTATAATTGTTTATTAAACTTAATCATAAACAGGTGCTGTACATGAGTGTTTAGGCCCTTCTTCAAATAGGACTATTAAATTGGCTACCTGTTCTGTTAACAAGTCTCAGTGAGAACTCAAATGTAACACATGTAGAAAGTGTTTTTGTAGTTGGCTGGAACTATTTTCATCTATAAGAAAATATTAAAGGTATAGCCATGTAATAAAGTTTGAGAATTCTCAAAAGACAAAAATGTCAGTTGCCTTATTGCATTGGAAACAGTCATTATTCCTTAACATGGCTCCTAAGCATAGCAGACTCTGGAACTGTGGAATATCAGAGTCCTGGACCCTTCCCTGCCGACTCAGCATCTGTACAGGTGAGGCTGGGACATGTAACTGAAAGCACATCAAGGCAAGTTAATGTTCTTCTGTATGAAACACCCAGTGCTGTAGGGAATGAACATGTGTGTCAAAAAAAAAAAAAAAAAAAAAGGAAAAAGAAAGTGTGTGTCAATCCTCAAGGATTCCATGAGAAGTTTCAGTGCATGTCCGTATTTGAAGATAAAATAGTAGGCTACCCAAAGAGACAAAAGCCACAAACCAATGCAGAGGTGTTAGAAATGTGATGTGTGTTCATAGAAAAGAGCTGACACAAAATTAGCTTCATTGGGAGAGAGACTCAAACCATGGAGAACCATGATCAGGCCTTGAAAGAGGAACAGCATTGTGAGGGCAGCTGCCTAGTGTCCCATAATATGCTCTGAAATGACAGACAGAGCCTTCAGGACCACAGGACAAAGAGGCTTCTGACTCACAGATACCGAGGCAGGTGGCAAGCTTCATTCCCATGACTAACCTGACTTATCCTGTGTGGCCTAGATCAGGAAGGCACTGATAAAGACCAGCTGTAATGTAAGGTCGTTCCTGGTCTAAGAAGTGGGAGCCGAGCCTGCTCTCAGCTGCTGGTGGGAGGGAGACTAGAAGGCCACAGCACAGCCTGCTTTGTTATCAACTCTTCTTGCTAGAGAGAACTGCAGGAAGGGCTGTGGCCTGATTCCCAGAGAGAAATTAAGCAACTGAAGGGTTTGTAGTCCACCAGTGAGAGAAATAGAAGCAAGTAAGTAACCCTAGCAAGAGGCAGGCAGGTTGATGACTGCAAAGAAGTTAAGGCTGGATCCGTTCAAGGAAGACCTTGACATTACAACAAAGGGCAGCACTCTGTGCACAGAAGAGCCATATGTCTAGAATTAAAGCCCAAGCTGACTGTGGGGACTGACTTGGAATCAGACCATTGTGAGACCGGCATGCATGAGAGGGCAGCAGACAGGCATTACTGTGCCAGCCTCTGGCCCCATGTCTGAGGGAATCCATTGCCCTGATGTTAGCTCAGATTGTCAGCTTCCACATCAGGAGCCTTAGGGTTGTCAGCAGGCAGCCAGCGACTGGCAAGTTAGGTGTCTGCACAAAGTCTTATTAAACCCTCAGCTGCCTGGGAAGAATGCACCACCAAGGCAGAGTTTTAAATGGCAAAGGGTCTCCGCCTGACAGGCTTGTTACAGGTAGATACTTTCATTTGTCCTCCGTGAAAGCTTAATATCATTTTCGTCTGTTCAAGTCAACTTACCGAACCCATTACTTCAAGTTCATCGGGTGCTTAGAACAGCCTCCTTTGTTCTCTCCATTCTCAGAATCGCGCTGCTGAGGGGCTAATGCATTTTTAACCAACTCAAGCATCTGAAAGGGCTGGTTTGTAGTGTGTCAGACAGCTGCTGCTAACTCTCTGAGAGCAGTGGCTCTGACAGGAGGCTCCTGTGTGTGTGTGTGTGTGTTTGTGTGTGTGTGTGTGTGTGTGTGTACATGTTTGTAGCTTCCTAGAGGTGAGGGATATATGAGTTTTATGACCTGCCTGCCTAGTACCTGAGTTATATGTTGACAGTTGCCACTTTTTTTTTTTTATTGATTTGACATTTCCTGGCAGTCTAGAAGGAATGTTGATACTTTGTATTCTCAGACACCGTTTGTGTTTGTTTGTTTGTTTGTTTGTTTGTGCTTCCTGACTCCTCCCAGAATCTTTACAACAGGCATATGTTATAATTCTGTAAGGTATCCAGCAACCTCCAAATGCTACGGTCAGGCAATCAAAACCTCTCCTTTGAGTGGGAAAGTCTGAGAGGCTCAGCCTGCTTGGCTGGTTTCAGTGAATCTCACTTACATCTGTGGTCAGCTGCAAGTCTGCTTAGCCATGGCTCTGTTGACCTTTGTGGGCTCCCTCACATGTCTGGGAAGCAGACAGCTGCTTTCTGACCTATAGCATTCCCAGGTGGGGATGTCAGGGCAGTTTGACTCTGCTTCCTATTTCACTTTCCCTCTTGCCCCAGGCTAGCCCAGCCTTGTCTTCATGAAGACAGCAAAGCAATCAGAGCAAGAAAGAACCTCACTATTAGGTAGCTGGTTAGATATTAACAGACTTGGAGGGTAGGGGGCTAGATCCCTCTCCTTTATAATTAGCAGAATATAAAGCCAAGGATTAAAGCAGCAGAGCTCTAATTGCTGTCTTTATCCTTGGGAGGAGGCCTGACATCCTCAGCTGCCCAGCGGCCATTGATAGAGAGTGAACTGGGTTCTGGAGCTTCAAATCTTACATGCTTTTCATCTAGCAGTGGGCTTTCTGATTAAAGGACAGTGACATATGGTGACTCCTCCTCTCATTAGAAGCAATCCCAATGGGCCTGTCAATCACAGGACAAAGCAATGTCTCTCAAGATCTGCTTGTTTTAGAGAAGTGACATAAAACCCACTTGGGATAGAGGTCAGCACAATGACTCCTTTGGACACTGTCCACTTTTACCCCTCAAGAATGTGTTCTGCATAACTCCGATCTATCTCCTACCTTCATTCTACATGGCAATGAGTCTTATCTGAAATATGAGGGGCACAATGATCTGGGAGATGAGGAGAGTCCAGAGAAAGACCCCAGTGACAGCACCAGGCAAGGAAGGATGCTTCTGCTTGCATCCTCTTTACTGACATCTCTTTGTTCAAATCAAGTCACAGAGCTCATACCAGTCAAATGGAGACATGCCACCAAAGCGCATGGACCCAGATGCGGGTAGGGCATCTGCCACTTGCTCATTAAAGAAGAGAATGTTTCACTTGCAGTCTTAAGAACATCAGATGAATTGTCATTGATAGTTGAAAATCCTCACAAACTTATTTTCAGGTAAATATGTACTTTTAAAAGCATTTATGAAATTATAGCCAAGTAAAGGTCTCCATTTTTTCTTTTGCTTTTTAACAGCTAATGTAAATATTTGCATACTATAAAATTGTCCTACAACATGGTTTTACTAATTACATGGTATTTTATTACGCTTATTCTGACATAATGAATTACCATCTTATACTGGACATTTAAATTGTTTTTAGTTTTATAATTATAAACCACTTTTGCACAAAAATCCATCATTCAATTTTTGCATGCATGTACATGTTTTTCCTAGTCTTTCTTGGGAGACAGATTGATGGGCCAGTACCAGTGAACAATTTTAAGGCCATCTCTGTCCACTGAGTTTAATCAGCCATATCACGTGTACACAGGTCCATCCATTTCTCAGCAAGAAGATTGCTTATGACTATGGTAGGCTAAGTTTTGCCTATGACTAGGGACTATGAGATGGGCAGATCCTTGTTTCTCTTGGACTTTTTGCTAATTCCTTAAAAAGTGGTCAAAATGAGTATCAGAGTAACTCATAGAAGAACATCTGATATAAGAATAACAAATTGGATGATCAGCAGGGACAGGATGATATGTTAGAAGACATGACAGGTCTCTTGCTTCTGTTATGACATGTATTTTCTTTTTTTTTTAATTTATTTTTATTGGATATTTTATTTATATTTCAGATGCCATCCCCTTTCCCCATTTCCCCTCCCTAGAAAACCCTATCCCATGCCCCCTTCTCCTTTTTGCTCTTATACAATTTTTTTTAAATGTTAACCAAAGGCTTTATAAGTTTTGTAATGCTCAATATCAATCAGAAGTGTAGCCTAATACCCAACCTAGATATATCAACTGTCTTTGACTGGTGGAGACATGTGAACATATGCCTCCATGTCTGTACCCCCCCCCATCACCTAGCTCCTCCTCTCCTTCTCCTCCTCCTCTCCTTACTCCTTCTCTTCCTCTCTGTACTTCTCCCACCTTAGCTCCTCCTACATATTACCCTTCCTGTTAAAATAAAACTTTTCTCTCAAAATACAGTTAGAGCATAACTATACCAATTTATGTCAGTAAGGTGCAAGATAGACCTAATACCCAGTCCATCATTTTGTTGGCTAAGCAGAACCTCTGTCATCCCTCCTAACTAAAACACTTAGTTCTAAACCTGGCCTTTTTTCTTGGCTTTAGAATGAATGTCAGCTGAAAACCATCCTCTCAAATCTTTTCTCTCAAAGTAAATAGAGCCAGGATTAGCTATGGGACTATAAGTTTTCAACCCCATCAGAAATCCAGAATGGCTGAGTTAACTGAAATTATGGGAAGCACAAAGCATAGCTTCTAAAACTTAGCCAATTTATAGAGACCCCTGAACACCTGGACAGTTCCTATACTACAGAATGTTGGAGCATTTGATCTTCAGCCTTCTGGCCCAGGGTCATCTGACAGACCTAGTGATGCAGAATTATTAAGTGCTGATTACTCTGTCTTGGCAGATATAATCAGTCGACTATTCTGCAAGTGTATCCTTTTCTGGACAGTAATTTGTCTGTAGATGGAAAGAGGCAATTCTTGCCTAGTGGCTGTCTCACCACAATTGGAATAAGTCCAAAGATGCTCAATTTCTTCTTAGAATCCAAGATAGGAAGCATGACATGTATTTTCAGTAAATCATTGTGAACAAATATCAGTGGAGAGTCATTTCTCTATGAAACATTTTGGTGGAATGATAGAATTTTGGGGTATTTCCATGTGGGCGCAGTTAGGGCAGTATCTAGCACTTCAGAGAGTGACATCACTCTTCAAGCTCATTTAATTTAGTTGATTATACAGCTTGTCTCTTGCATCATGACCCTGATCAGTGAGTGTTGTATATAAGATTCCACCTTTCACTGGGTCACATCATTAATTTTTTTTTTAAAGCCTGACATCTGTTCTTCCACCCATGTACCTGGTTGTTTTGGTGTTTTTGTAGTTTTTATTTGTAAGGCCTGGCTTTGGGTCCTGGTCCTTTACTTTGTTGGGAGAACTCTCTACTTTTTATGGTTAGATCTAGTGAAGAATGCATCATATAGAAACATAGTTCAACAGGTGTGTGATCTAATGGTAACAGACATGGTGGGGGAAGGGAGCAAGCCTCTGTTCTTAACCTCTCTGAGAAGTCTGCTGGGTTCAAAGTAGACTTTTTTTTTTAAGAGTAAGAGCCTCATGACCTACTCCAGAATGAAGGATTTTATGGGCAGCTCCTCCACGGAGAACAGAGGAGAATAGAGGTGGTTAGAATAACAGTTTTAATGCTTGTAGCTGGCCTTGAGGAAAAGGCTTCAGGTCCACTCTGGGAAGAGGGATTCTGGGTTCTCCTGTTTATCTGGAGGGAGACTAAGCCATTAGAGATAGGGTAGGGAGAAGGTCAGAGGAAAATCACTTCTAGAGCTGTTTCCCAAGATGTCTTAGTCAGTTCTATTGATGGGAGGAGACACCTTGACCAAGTCAACTCTTAGATCATTTAACTGGGCCCTGCTTATACTTTGAAAGGCTTATTCTATTATCATCATGGCAGGTAACATGTTACTGCAGAAGTAGTTGAGAGCTACATCCTGATCTGTAGTCAGAGAGAGGAGAGAGAAACAGACAGACAGACAGACAGACAGACAGACAGACAGACAAACTGACTGACTGAACCTGGCTTGAGATTTTGAAACTTTAAAGTTCACTCCCAGTAACACACTTCTTCCAACAATGCCACACCTTCTCCAACAAGGCCACACCTAATCCTTCTAATCCTTTCAAACAGTTCCAGTTCTTGATGACTAACAAAAAATATGAGCCTATGGGGGTCATTCTTATTCAGACCACAGTTAATAAGATCGAGACACAGTCCTACCCCTTGTGTTTCTCACACCCCAAAGTGCTGCATTCCCAAAACCATTGTTGATACCAAAATTTTACACATCGAGTATGGATCCCTCTCAGTCAAGTGGTTCACTTCATGGACCTTGTAAATTTTAGAAACATTGAATAAATGAACAAATGAGGTCTCTGTTTTTTTAGGATTCTTGGAATAGCTGTCCTTACACAAACTAGGGCTGAATCTCATCAACTCGGGCCCAATTACAAAAGTTCAACTTCCCAGCAGTGCTTAAACCTTGGGCTGTCTGCGACATAGTTCTCACTTGCATGTGGCCCAGTGTGATCCGTTTTTTAGCTCAGTGCAAGGTAGCCAGTCTTCCAGGCATTTCTTACCTTGCTGTATTCAATCTCCTTCCACAGTGAATAACATTAACTATCATCAACCATTAAGATACTGAAGGCATGACTGGGTAGCCTCCATGGCTTAGTCATAAAGGGTATTGTGGCTGGCTTCCATTGTATTTGCCTTTGGGTGAGTCACCCACCATGTAGTGAGTACACTTGAGCCATTCCATTCAGAGAGACATCCATGTGAGGGGAAACAGGCCTTCTGCTCTTATCCAGCACCAATTTGAGAGCCATGTGGGTTTGCTTTTCGGGAAGAGCATCAGCCAGCCCCAATCAAGCCTTCATATGCCAAGATGTCAGGCTGAAATTGTGATGCAAACAGCCATGAGAGGCTGAACTAGAGTCCTCCAGCACCTGTTTCATATTTCTGGCCCACAAGAGCCCCACTAGCTACTAAATGCCTCTTAAGCCATGTTGTTAGTGGTTGATGACATTAATAGGAAACTAATACAATGTGTGATAAGCTTGTCTCACCAAATAGATGACACACATCAACAGGAAAAACCACCTTTCATTTCAGACAATGACCTGCTGTATAATACTGAGATAATATGAGTCTCAATAAATGATGCTAAGGTTTTGTAATTAACTCATAATCAAGTCAAGAAGTATTTATGGAATGCTAGCCAGATGCTCTTCTTGAGCTATGAAAATTAGTAAATCTAGGAGACAGACTGGCCCATAGTAAAATGTTCATTTGGAAGCAAGACAACCTAAGTGTGAGCCCCAGAACCAATACTAAAAGGCCTGGAATGTACAGTCTTGCAATCCCATTGGCAGGGTGGCGGACTCAAGAATCCCAAGAACTTGCTAGCTAGATGGTTTAGCCTATCTGTCAAGCTCCTGGTTAAGGAGAGTGAGAGACCCCGTATCTCAGAAAACAAGATGGAGAGCTCCTGAGTCAAGACACTCAGTATTGATTGGCCTGTGGCTCCCAAACTCACATGAGCATACACAAGGATGAACAGACATATACATACACAAAGGCAGTAAGTAAATCCTTGTGGAGAAGGCAGGTAGAAATAAAATAGACATAGGGCCCAATGGAAATGTGAAGCAAGAATGGAAGAGACAGGAGATGCTGTTTTATGTGTTTTAGGTTTGAATGGCTTCGATAATGAAACCTGAGCAAAGAGCTATGCATTTATCTGTGAAAGAGCATCGGCAGCAGAAGGAACCATATGTGCACAGCCCAGGGGCTTGGAAAGGCCTGGGGCAGACAGAAAGGCAGTGCCTGGGGCCAAGTTCATTCTGTTCTAGACCTCACCGTTCAGGTCATCGAGTCTCTCATAATTGCACCTTTGTCATTAGGACCTCTTCTGACAGAATGCTAGACACCAGTCCACATTAAACAGACTTATTCATGCACACTTATCATCTTATAAAGATAAACACAGCTAATGAGTCAATGCAGGCTAATATTTGTTGCAGGAATAAGGAATTAGGAAAAGCACTGACTATCATCTTTTGTTATTTCTGCTTCTTGCAGGTTTCTGCCTTCATTAAGACCGTTATTATCCACGGATAAACTACACAGCTCTGTGATAATACAGATGTTTGAGGTGACTGACATGGCATGAAAGACTCAAACTTAGTTAGTACACATTTACTAAGATGTAAGATGTCACACCAACTAATTAGCTCTCCCTAAAGAAGAACTAATACAATTCTGTTTCCTCAATGTTCAGTCATCCCATGCAATGAGGTTGACTATTTTTTCCCCTCATTACATGTGAGTTTGGTGCTTGATGAATAATAAATCCTGCCATGATAACAGCAAGTTGATGATCACAAATAAATGGCCACTCACAGACATCTGAATATTTCCCTCTTACTTTGCACTTGAGGTAAACGTCTGTTTGGCCCAGTGGTATAGGCCTGTGATTCTAGCTATAGGCAGAGGCTGAGACCACTATTCAAGGCCAGCCATGGTAATTTGATGAGACCCTGCCTCAAAGTAGAGGACAAAGGGCTTGGGAAGAATCTTAGGAGTGGGGTTCTTGCCTAACATGTGCAAAGCACTGTTGAGCCAGCACTGCTAAACACTTAGATAAACACGAGTGGCTCGGCTTAAGCTTCCGTTCAGTGTTTCAGGTCTTCGTGCACTGCTCAGCTGGTAGTGACCGTTACGCTTTCTTTACACATATGAGCTCTTGTGTTTCTTTATTGCTTCCCACTTTTATAAACATTATCTTGGCAAATTAATGAACTGTGTCATTTGTGCATTAACTCACAGAAAGGGACATGGGACGAGTAGACTGAGGATAGAGTAAGAGAATTAAAGAAAGCCAGAAGGAGACAGAGTGAAAGCTGAACAAGTTCTTAAACACACACACATGCACACACACACACACACACACACACACACACACACACACACACACGCACATTCAGACTCCAGAGCTTGTCTGCCTGTGTGTGACCATTTGTGTGTGCGCGCGCGCATGTGCACTTGCATGTGAGGAAACACCCATGGAGATATAACTAGAAAGTAACAAGGACAGCTGTTTGACTCAGATATATTTGTAGGAAGAATTGTCCATTATTATTTTTAACATTTCTACTGGAAAAAAAACAATTACCATAAATTCTTTTTCTTCTTTAGTGAAAATGGGTCTATTCAGATTGTAAGCAAAACATGAGAAATAACTGAAAAGATACACGCTTACCAAATAGCTCACCTGGAAACTTACTCTTGTGCATTTTATCAAAGCAAATTAAAATGTACAATGCAGTGTGGTTTGTAATTACTCCTCAGCTGTAAACAATCCTATAGGTTATGAAAACAATGGGCTCTTCATTCTGCATCCTGGTTTTTAAATGCACTAAAAATGTGCATGCAAAGTCACGTAAATGTTTCTCTTTGGTACATTTTTAAATTTTGTTTGCTTCAATTTTTTTTTTTTTTTGGCAAAATTTGTGGCTGTTGCAAAACTGTGATTTGAAGGCCTTGTTACTTAGTTTAAACCAAACTCGGTGCGTATTTATGTTGATACCTTTTAATTTTTATGAATAATACATAAAAATTTTTAAACCTTATTAGATATGCCCATTTCTTCCTTGAATGTTTCAGGTTGGAATAAAACATCCAATTCACAGTTCTGTCTAGTGAGCTAGGCACTCCTATCTGTGCTTCATAGATAGAGACATTAACCCATGAAAAGGTTTGTCCCTCGAGGCCTAATGGCAGAGAAGAAATTAAAATTTATTCTGACTTCAGAAACATGTACCTTGTTCTGACAGTAAGTTTTGGACAAAAGAAGCTACCAGTGCCTAAGTTTGTCACATAGGACATTGATGACATACATATGGCAAAGCAGAGAAGATGGGTAGGAGTGCAGGAGCCATGGTGCAGACACTTCCCAAGGAGCAGGAAGTCTGGAGAGAGCAATAGATGTTCTTTTTCAAGATTATTTTACTTTTAATTCTCTGTGTCTCTGTATCTCTGTCTCTCTCTGTCTCTCTGTCTCTCTCTCTCTGTGTGTGTGTGTGTGTGTGTGTGTGTGTGTGTGTGTGTGTATGAGATTCTCTGGGGCTGGAGTTACCAACAGTGGGTGCTGGGAACCAAACTCAGGTCCTCTAGAAGAGCAATGAATACTCTTGACTGCTTAGCCATTTCTTCATCATGGTGATGGGTAATATCATGTGTCAACTTAAATGTCATTGTAGTGCCAATGTGTGGTTAACCATTATTTCTGGGTGTGTCTGTAAAGAATTATTTTTATCTACAACTGTTACTTTTCATCTACAACTGTAACTTGACTATTTCACAGGCTCTTTGAGGTAAGGTATAAGTTATGATCCAGGAGGAAGTAAACTATACTCTCAAAAAAAAAAAAAAACCCAAACTATGGAAATTTTCTAATTTATACAGATGAATATACACGTTTAGGAACAGATAATGAAGATGTGGGGGAAAGGCAGGAGGAACTCATGGTGGTCAAGCCGAATAACTGATATGGGCTCTCTAGGCAGAAATTCTTCATTTAATATTGAAAGTGAAGCTAGAAAGGGCTCTAATGGAATTTATAATTGATTAAAACTTGACTACAAGGTGTAACGCCAAGAGAGAATTAAAAATGCCACAATGCTCTGCCTGAGGGCAGAGGGACAGATTCAAAGGCTGAGAGAGGTAGAAACCTAAGAACGATGGGCTCAGAAGCGGAGAGATAGAGGCCCGAGAGCATGCTTGTCACTTAAGGCATACCTGCACGAAGGAGTATATTAGAGTTCCTTCCACGAGTACACTGTGAGCTGCATTTGTAGGTGGCACCTTAACCACGCTTGAAGATGTCCATGGTTACTTCACTATAGGCCAGGTCTTAAAGTGAAAATTTCAGTGATTGCACTGGGAAGCCAGAATGCAGTTGGATTAACTGGATGGCAGAGATGTAGAGACCATGTAGCAATACTCAACCACTAAAGGCCAGGAAAAAAAATGTTTACTATGAAGGATGGCAGAGCAAACGCAGCAGTCATGGTGTTCTGACTTCTAAAGACTTACAGTGATGGTCCATTAACCGTGGTCTTTGTTCTTCCTCGCTTTAATGGTTATCTCCACACAGCCTAGAATTCTCATAGAAAGGAATCTCAATTGAGGGATTTTTTCCAGATCAGATTGGCCTGTGGGCATGTCTGTGGGAGTCTGTCTTGATTATCAAGTGATGTAAAGAGGTCTCAGCCCACCGTGGGAGGCACCATTCCCTGGGAAAATGGTCTTGGGCTGTAGAAGAAAGTTAGCTAACTCTCTAAGCATGAGCCTGCAGGTGAGCTACCAAGCAACATTTCCCCCATGCATTCTACTGGGCTTCCTTGGCTGTGTTGAGTTACCCGGTTAGAGGTGATACTGCATGGAATGGCAAGTAGGCCTTCGAGTTCTTGTCTTGACTTCTTTCAATGATGAGTTGAAACCCTAAGGAGGAAATGTACCTTTTCCTTCCCAAAGTTGCTACTGGGTAGCGTGTTTCCCAACAGCCGCAGAGGTGTAATTAGGACAGTATTCTCAGAAGGTAGATAGGACCCCCTACTCAAATTTTCTCTGATCTGTCTGAGCACAAAAGTTTTAAGTGAAGTGAATTAAATTTTGAATTGGAAGAATACAGTTAACAACTCTTCGCTCAACTCTCAGCCTTTAGCAAGTATACAGAAGCAGACACTGGGCCCCTGTGAGAAAAGACTTGAAAACATTGCTCAAAAGAGTCACCATAATCTCTCTCATATCCCAGAGGAGCACCTGGACTCTTACTAAGGTAAACTTGCATTTGGGGAAAGGGAGAAATGAGATGTCTTGGACGTTGTGGCCATTGGCTCCGAACTGACCTGAATCCTGGAGACCCTGAACACCACTGGCCTGCTGCTGCAAGTCAGGTAGCCAGTGGAGATTCGCTCAGGGGCACCTCCCAGGGGGCTCATCCTCCCAGTGAGTTCATTGCACATCCCACAGCCCTACGGTTGCTTGCCCAGTTCTGCAGTGCGTAGGTGTCATGAATGTGATCAGATGCTGCCAGAGCCCACACTGGGTCTCCCACGTTTAGAGCTGAGGATAAGGGGAAACCTCTACAAGTGTGTGTTCCTCCAAAACTTAGCCCTAGGAAAATGTTAAACCAACATTGCATTTCTAGAGGGACTGCAGAGTTTAGTGCTGCTAAAGGGGACCTGGATGATGCATTGGTGTCTACCCTCACATACCCACTCTCCTGTGTCGCCTATGAGGAATACAGACAGACCTCAGAGAACAGTGTTTATACCACTTTAAACTTACCCACGTGGTGGCCCAATTGCAGTTTCTTAGTATCTGTGTGCACTTAGAACATAAAACTTTATGAAGAGTGAAAGTTAATTTCTCACAGTTGAGGAGGTTGGGAGTTCTAAGATCAAGGGCACTATAGTTCTGAGATCAAGGTCCCTATAGTTTCAGCGGTAGCATGAGGGCTATTCTCTGCTTCCAAGATGGCTGTCATGGCTACATCCACTGGAGCAGATGAACACTGCATTCTCACACGGTAGGAGACAGATGGCTAAGTGAGTGCCGCATAAAACTCTTCTGGGAGAGCCTTTATCCTATTCTTGCAGCAGGGTCTCCCATGACCTCACTGCCACGTATTGTCAGCTTGGCATACCTGAATGTGGGAGAGAATACTCTCAAAACATTGAATTGCTACTGCCAGATGTGGTTCCATTGCTTGAGCAAATGAACATGGCTTCTGCTAAACAACATGGAGTTACTGATCTGCAAATACCTTTTCTTTTGATAAATCTATGTTCTGAGACAGAACCTCATGCAGAGTAGGCTGACCTCAGCCTCATTATGCAGCCATGAATGATCTTAAATCTCGGGTTCCCTACCTCTGTGTTTTTATCATCCCTACCAATCCAGCCTATAAGAACCATTAGTTTTAATCTGGAAAGATCAGCAGTACCTATTCCACCTCAAGGTGTGGTGTATCAGTATCTAGTCCTGTGTCTTACTAAGGCTTGAAAGTATCTTGACTACTTCTCCTTTCTACAGATGTCACAGGGATCATCACAGTGATGACTTCATGCTCTTTGGACCTTGTGAGCCCAAAGCAGCAACTGTTAGCATCTGTGTTTCAGAGGGTGAGACAAAAACTCCACCACAAGGATTGCAGAACTTTTGAAGGCCCCTGGATAGTAGACACGTTGCTATTGGAGAAGGTAAGACTGGACTTGTAGTGTTTACAAAACAATTGCTCCTTTCATGATGGAATTGGTCCAGTGTAATCTAAGAAGCTAGGTTGTCATACTGAACAGTGGTCTCACATTGAGGACTTGGGTTTAGTCTCTGCTGCTGGCAGGATTGCACATCCAGCAGAGGGACCAGGTCTGTCTTGGTGGGTAAGCTTTCTCAGGTGCCAGTGATGTGGGAAATGCTGAAGTATATCTTCTATGGCAAAAGATAAGTTGTGTCTCCTTCTGGTGGCCAAGAAAGAAGCATAATGTTTATTGAGCCTCTGTAGAGGTGGGGGCAATACATTCCTGAATTACATCTAATAGTGTGGTTCCTTTATCAAGTGACTCAACACATGTTAGTTTTGAGGTGTGCCTGGGCAAGGGAAGGCTCCCCACTGGTAAGGGCCTGAACTGTGGTATGGCTTTTGGAGGACAGGTGTGGATAGACCTTGCAGGCGTAGGACGAGGCTCTAAGAAGGCTATAGTGCCTGAATCTCACAGCCAACGATCAAGAACTGGATACAGAAGTGGCAGCTCTCACCCTTATAACCACTAGCATACACTGTTGGCCATTCCTTCAGCCTCATGCGCGGTGATGGTTAATGTTCGCTGTCAACGTGACTAGTCTGGCCATCACCTCTGGGCATATCTTTAAGGGAGTTTTTAGACGAGTTTAGCTGGGGAGGGAAGATGTACCCTGGATGTAGGTGGCATCAGTGCAGGAATGGAGTCCTTGGCCGCGTAAAACAGTGGAGCACAACGTTCGTCTCTTTCTGCATTTTGACTGTAGACACAACACAGCCAGTTGCTTCACATGCCCACTGGTACACCTTCCCCTCCATGAGGGACTCTCACACCTCAGACCCAAATAAACCCTTCCTTCCTGTCATTGTTTTTGCTGTACATTTCATTACAGTAAGAAAAGTAACCAAAACATGTTTCCTTTCCTTCTAGATGTCTTTGTTTTAAACAGAGTCATGATTTTACATTCTATTGAACTAGGAGCTAAGGTTTCTGTCTCGCCACTCTGGGCTTCTTATGCTTCTGAGTTGATAGGCAAGGAAGAAGGTAACTGTGCTGGCTGGAGTGACCAGTCCTGATGATGTAGGGAAACTTCTACAGGGGAGTCTGCAAGACTTTGTCTGGAATAAACAGGCCTTTTGGGGATTCTCTTACGTTACCTTGTCCTACAATTAAAGTTAATGGAAAACTACAACAGTCCGGTCCAGACAGGGTTACTAATGCGTAAGGCCTTTAAGAGAAGAAAGTTGTTGGTCACTCTACCAGACAGAAATCCATGACCAACCACGTGCTTATATTGATGAAGGATTCATATGAACAGCTGTGCTTTAACGTACACACCCTTCATTCTGCCTCTGCAGTTAGACATTCTTCAACCCTGTGTGGGCTCACAGCCATCCTGAAATCAAACCAAACATAAAGACATTGTTGTAGATCTGAAGAGCATCTTTGGGCTCAAATATTGGCTCAATACATGAGTGCCTTGAAGCATGTTACCTATTGCAGACATTTGCAATAGACTGCAATAGTTGAGAAGGAAGCACATGAATATAGACACAATACTCTGGGCTTTTCAGTTTATTGCATAAGATAGTTTCTCCCTCCCATTTTTTTTAAAGTTATTTCTTTGAGTGTTTTATACAGCCTGTTTTAATCATAGTCACACCCCTTCCCCAGTCTTTCCAGATCCACCCCCCTTCTCTCCCCACCCAACTTTGTGTCCTTTTTAAAAATTGTTTGAGACAATTTGTGCTGCCCAAATCTTCTTGGATGTGTGGTCTTCCAGTGGAGAATGGTTGACTTACCAGAGGCTATACTCTTAAAAAAAAGTGGTCTCTCCCAGTAGCTAACAGTTGCTAATTATTCCACAACTAGGAGTGGTATGTGTATTTGGCTCCCAGTCCATGTTGGGATTTGGTCTGGCTTGGGATGGTGCAGGGTTTGCACATGCTATCACAAACACTGTGAATTCATATGTGTAGCTTGCCTTGATGTGTCTAGGAAACACCGTTCCGTTAGAGTCTGCTGCCACCTCTGACTCATATACTCTTTCTGCCCCCACAATGACTCACAAGCCTTGGGGTAGGGGGTTTCAGTATATATGTTCCCTTTAGGGCTATTTTTTCCAGTCTCTTCTTGTCTTAATCACTGTTCTATTGCTATGAAGAGACATCATGACCAAGGGAACTCTTATGAAAGAAAACATTTAATTATGAGCTTGCTTACAGTTTCAGAGGCTTTGTCCATTATCATCACAGCAGGGAGTATGGGAGCATGCATTGCACTGGAGGAGTCTCTGAGAGCTACAATCTGGTCCACGTGCTGAGCGAGGTGGAAGGTAGGGAGACAGAGACAGAGGCAGACAGAGAAACAGACCGAGAGCCTGGCTTGGGGCTTTTGTAACCTTAAAGCCCATCTTCAGTAACAAACTTCCTCTAACAAGGTCATACCTACTCCACAGGGTCACACCTCTTAATCCTTCTAATCCTTTCAAATGGCTTCACTTCCTCATTACTAAACCAATGGGCCATTTTCATGCAAACCATCATACAAATCTTCTATACTTTGCACAATTGTGTGCTACCCTGTTAATCACAATCTACTGGAAATAGAAACTTCTCAGATCAGGGTTGAGAGATACACTGATCTATGGGTAGGTATAACAATAAGTCTTATGAATTGATTTACTATTCTGTCCTGCTGTGTCCTGCATGACTTCAGGGATTGACCTAACTAGGGCAGAGAGGAAATAAAGAAAGGACAAGCACACAGGCACATTATAAAGCCAGGACTAGAAAGCTCAAGGGCCACAGAAACTCAGTGTGGGTGGGGCTTTGAATATGCTCAGCCTGGGAGTGGCACTATTAGAGGGTGTGGCCCTATTGGAGTAGGTGTGGCCTTGTTGGAGTAGGTGTGTCACTGTGGGTGTGGGCTTTAAGACCCTCATCCTAGCTCTCTGCTATCAGCCTTCGGATGAAGATGTAGAATTCTTAGCTCCTCCTGCCCCATGTCTGCCAGGATGCTGCCATGCTTCTGCCATGATAAATGGTCTGAACCTCTGAACCTATAAGCCAGCCCCAATTAAATGTTGTCCTTATAAGAGTTGCCTTGGTCATGGTGTCTGTTCACAGCAATGACACCCTAACTAAGACAGTGTGTTTGTTTTATCCAGTGTACAGGGTGGCAGGGTCATCACATACATGGTACATGTCTATAGTCCCAACACTTCAACTGTGAGATGAGAGGTGGATACAGAAGACTCTCCTGGAAACTCATGGGCCAGTGCAGCAGGAACACCAAGACAGATCCTGGTGGGATCCCACAAGGTGGGAAGTGAGAACTGTCATCCAAGATTTGACTTTTACATGTGTGAAGTGATACACATGCACTCTTATATACATGTATGTTCACACACACATACACTCTCATATACACATATGCACACACATATCCTTATATAAACATATGTATACACACTTTTATACATGTATGCATAACACATCCCTATATAAACATGTACATACACACTTATATACATATATGTAAACACATTCTGTATACACCTATACAAAATAAATAAATACTTTTAAAAGGAAAGTGGACTGATGGGATGGCTCAGTGGGTAAAGGCCCCCATGTCTGAGGACCTGTGCTTAATTTTAGTAGTCTACATGGTGAGAGAGAACTGACTCGTACGGATTCTCCTCTGAGTTCCACGTGCACCCCCTCTACCCACCCACACATGGCATACGCAGAATAAATAATGTTATTCTTTAATACCATCTCCTCGGGCATCCAAAAGACCAAGATGAATTCATCTTTACAAACAAAAGACAACCTCCCCCCACCCCAATAATGGAGTGGTTAGTTCTCACAGAGCACCAGGAAAGCTTCTTGAGGTATTATTTCCAAGTCTCTCAGCGGCACTGAAAGCAAGGAGAAAATTGGCACAGATCCTCCCTGGAGGGACATCATCCCTAGTCATTGAATCCTCAGACAGAGGAAACGAAAGTGGGATAAACAGGACTTGGGGGTGTGGTCTTCCTGCGCAGTCTGTCTGCACCTTGAAAGCATGTCAAGGACCTCATGCATGCAGAACTCCATGGAGCATGCAGGGCCTGGCTGGAGTCTCTATTGGACAGTTAGGATTCAGAGGTACCCAGCACCCGTTTCCTGGGTAGAGAAGGATCAAGCTCCAGCTTGCACAGAGAGGCAGACTTTTATGAGGACTTAGTATCCAGAGGTCACACATGGCCACTGACCACAACTGCGCTGAGGAGAGTACATGGCAGAGAGGGAAGTAGACATGAGGATGGATGGCATTGTGATTTATCACCTTAGTGTGTTTAATACCCAGCAGCACCAGGAGAAATGGGTCATCTGAGGAGTCGCTCCCTGTGTATTGGCATGGGCAGATGGCCCAGTGGTGGCAGCTGTCCTCACAGAACTTTTCTATCTTGAGCAGCCAAAGACTTAGGCCCCCTGAGGTTTTATTTCATCCAGCCACTTATCTCAGGGATTTGGAGCTGGACAGAACTGTAGAAATTTGGAGTTGTTGCCAGTTACAGGCGTCTGTGAACATGATCCACAAGACTGAATTCTTGACTCTTTCTCTTTGCTCCTGGCAGATAACAAGTCACCCCAAACCTCAGTGGCTTAAAACAAGAAGCATGTATTAATATGATGCACGTGTTTGTGGACTGTCCGACCCTCCTTGGGATCACTCCGTGTCTTTGGCTTGGGTGTATACTCTGAAGTAGGCACATGTCTGTTTCCCTGGGACAGAGGCTATGGACAAGCATGCCATCCCATAGCAAAGCCAGAGAAGTACAGAAGAGCAAGCAGAAGCATTCATGTTCACCTGAAGCCTAGGCTAGATGTACACACCATCATTTCTGTCACCTTTACTTTGCCCTAAAGAAATCACACTGCACAAAGATGCACACACACACACACACACACACACACACACACACACACACACACTTTTGTGCTGGCACTGTGAGCTCTGACATTCTTGCCTTAGGGAAGACCCGGAAGGAACAATCAGGGGGCTTATTGTCTTTCAATTCCTTCTACCCCATGAAGACTTGGTGTTCATTCCCTTGGGGGAATGCAGCCACAACGTGGGATACCCACCCCACCAGGACCTGATCTTGTACTTTTCAACCCCAACAGCTGTGAGAAAACCAATTTCTCTCTGTTCTCCACTACCCAGTCTTAATTTTGTTATAGAAGTGCAAGCAAATTAAGATGTACTAGAGACTGGTGCCAGAGAAGTGGGATGTTGCTATTGACAAACTCCTCTTTGGAGACAGGTCATGGGCAGCGGCTGGGACAGTTCCACTGTGCCCAGCAATCTACCCTGCTGGGACAGTAGTGAATCTCAAGCCTACCTTTACCAAACCTGCTACATTGCTACTTGTTCTACAACCCCAGATGCTAGAACAGGTTTAAATTATCATGACTCGGGTGGGAAGGAAGGCTCTGGGGCAGCTGGGGGAAGCCATGAGATTGTCTGAGTGCTTGGGACCAGAACTCCAGACTGAAAGTTGGGGAAGCAACCATTAGGATGCTCTTCTGGTCCATAGTGAGGGGCAGCTTAGGAGTCCTGGAGGAAAAGCTGACTTTCTTCCTTTTCTTTTTTTTTTTTTTTTAAAGACTAATTTATTTATTTTATGTATTCACCATTGCTCTCTTTAGACACACCGGAAGAGGACATCAGATCCCATTGCAGATGGTTGTGAGCCACCATGCGGTTGCTGGGAATTGAACTCAGGACCTCTGGAAGAGCAGTCAGTGCTCTTAACCGCTGAGCCATCTCTCTAGCCCAAGGCTGACTTTCTTATGAGGGAAAAAGAACTTGGCTGAATTCTTAATATTTTGTGGAAATAGAATTGAAAGGCCACAGATAAGGATATTTACAGATGAAATCTCCAGGTATACAGGGTACCACCTTGCTCTTAAAAGGATAAGAAAAAAGGAACCAAATTAAAGGTGGAATCCTATTACAGAGGAAGAATGGCCGAAAGATTATGATACAGAAAAGTGTGCTTAGAGAGACCAGCAGGAGTGGAGAAGCCGAGTGCTACCCACCATCCACCAAGACAAAGTCGACTTAGAGATGTTTCTGCATCCCCAGCTAGCTCCAACCAGGGCTTGGGGGAAACCATGTCTAAACAGAAGCCCCGAGGACACTGGCGTTTTCTGTCTTGTATTTCTCTTGTGTTGGTATAGTGATCCTTGACCCTTGGTCATCCCAGCTTTGACACCAGGTGGATGCAGGTGAAGCTCTAGGCCACCACTTTGGAAGATACGTCACAGCCCTCGATAGTATCTACACGGTACCAACTCTGCCGGGAAGAATAACACATACTGGATTCTTTTGGATGCAAAACTGGTTCTTGTTGCTTCGATGCCTAGAAAGTTAAATTCTCATCCACTGCTAGACAAATAAAACAAAAAACCACGACAGAGTTGGAAGTAGGAAAAACTTAGCTTTGCACCGTCTTTCGTGAGTTCTTTGGCCTACATTCTATTCCCCTCTCTTGGCATTCTTTCTAAATGTTATACTGTGCCTACTCTTACACTTGTTTTCATACAGATATGTTTACATCATAAGCTGAGAGCCACCTATGAGGGTGAACATGTGAGTTTGGTTTTGGTTTTGTTTCTTTTTCCATTTGGGTCAGCCTCCCGGTGACATTATGTTTCCAGACCCACTCATTTTTCTACAAATTACGTTTTTCCTTACAGCTGAATAGTATTGATCTCTATAGATTTTGTAATCGCCACTTGTACTTTACCTGACCTGTTTTTTCTAACATTCCTTATAATTTTTTATGAGAGCCTATGTTCTCTCAGCACGTTAACCCCACTTCTTTCTGAGTTACTGTCGGGACTCTGACACTGATGTTATGTGCCAGTTTCCCTGCCCACGCCTCGCCGAGACCAGCCCTGATTGCTTACATTGCAGAAGGACTTTCACTAAAAACACTAGCCCAAGAAATGGTGTAAGGAAACAGGAAGGTGGCTTATTCACAACGACAGTTGGATATTTATTTAAAAGTTGAAGAGGAGGAGGAACCAGAGTACCCTTGGTTGTATTTTGCAACATCAGGCAATTACAGGATCTGCTGCAATAGATGGCCAAGGTTATGGTACCCAGAAAGTTTAATTTGCATTTGGAATATTGCTACACATTCACCGAGAATGCTAAGCAGGCGCTGCAGGTTTGAGGGCAGCTGAGCGACACTGTATTTCGGAATCTCATTGGTTCATAAAGAGGCACAGGGAGAATGGCTTGCTGCATGTGTGATCGGCCTCAGCTCTCGCCTCTCTGGGCGGGATATACGGAGCTTTAAAGCAGATGGTCTTCCTGGGCTACCCTTGGAGGAGACATGGTCACCAGATGGCCTGATGTGAATTGTGACTGGGCCACGCTGCGGCTGACCAGATTATCTGGGTCATTCTGGGGATTGATGTAGATGGTCAGAAGACTGATTGCCACAGTTGGAACCTTTGGTATGAGAACCAAAATGACTCAGGGGATGGTGCCAACTGTGTTCTGTTCCAGCTCACTCAGTGTGAGCTGAGTAGGTCTTGTGTACAGAAACGGAGAAAATTAGATGAGACGCTTATTGTCAGAGAACCAGAGTACACTGAAAATACCATTTCCTGATCAAGCCAATGCCCAGCAATCACCGCAGGAGGAGCAGCAGCAGCCCCCATGCCATCCCCCTGCCCCTCCCTCTCAGAAATGCATTGGTCGGGAAGGGAGGGCGGTCAGGCTCCAATCTTTCAGATTAATTTTGTGTGCTGACCGTCAATTGCTTCTTTTCTCATTTCTGAGCACCTCACATGTCTGAGCTTCTCACATACCCAGGTGACAGCTCACCTGTTGGCAACTGCTCTGTTCATACTATTTAAGGGTGCCCTTCCAAGATGTCGAGGGATGCAGCCATCAGACCGAGGTCCGTCTTTAATGAAACAGGTGGAAAAGAGATCAAGAGGGACACGCACACACTCACTCAACACACACACACACACACACACACAGAGAGAGAGAGAGAGAGAGAGAGAGAGAGAGAGAGAGAGAGAGAGAGATTGTACTTGGCTGAGTTCCAGAGCCCCAAGGTTGGCCCCTCTGCTCTGCTTGTCAGTTTGTGGGTAGAGAGGGCAGAGCCACGTGGTAGGGCAGGAGGCTGAACCCCTTAAGAACCAAACTTTATTGTGTGAAAGTGGGATCTTCTCAGACCCATTTTCTTTCATCACTGAGCGCAGGAACTGGAGACTGCCTAGGTCATCCCAGTAGAGGTCTTCCTTCTTGTTTAAGAGGCACAAGCAAAAGCACAGTCTCATTCCATACATTTTATAGAATAGGGGTTCTATGAGGGTATTTGCTGTGGATATCTTATAAGGCAAAACATACATACCAACAAACAAATTCACTAACCTTCATAAATGGGTAAATATATATTATCAAACAATTTAAAATTATTATAATATAAATGACTCAGAAAATCATAACATAGGAAGAAAACCAAAATCATCTATAAATACAGTAGAGTTTTGATGCATTTACTTTTAGGGATTTCTGTGTGTCTTTCTGTCTCTCAGGCTCTGTCACGCTCTGTCTCTGTCTCTCTGCATGCTTGTCTGTCTTTGTGTGAGTGAGTGTATGTGTATATGTGCATGTGTGAGTGTCTTTGTGTGTGAATGTGTGCATGTATATATGTATATATGAATGTATTATGTGAGACTGAGTGTATGTGTATGAGTGTGCATGTGTGCCTTTGTGTGTATGTGTGTGTTAATGTGACTGTGTATGTGTGTATGTGTGTGTGTATGTGTAGAGATCAGATGACAATTTGCAGGAGTTGATTCTTCCCTTCACTGTGTGGGTCTGGGGGACTGAACTCAGGTCATCAGGCTTGGCAGCAAGTGCCTTCACCCACTGAGCCATCTCTCAACCCGAGTATAACCAAATTCATATTGCAAAGATGCAAATCATCAGCGAGAGAGCAGTGGTGAGAGACAGTGGCCCAGTAAGTTGGATTTCCTGGTTTCCCCTTTAATAACCTGTCTGTCCATGAACAAACAGGGGTCCGGGGACTTTAAATTCTGCTTACCAGCCAGAAGTGAACCTCAGAGCACCAACAAATGCTTGGGTCCTGACTATCCAGCTGGATCCTCCCACTGTAGTCCCTGTAACTGACTTTGGCTATCAGTGCCCTTCCTGTGAATCTGTGTCCTCTCAAGTATGTTAGGTCTCTGAGCTACAGAAGGATACCTGAGTTAAAATATTTACAGAGAAAAGAGGGTTGTGTGGCTCATGGTTCTGAAGGCTAAGAAGCCCACCAGGCCAGCACTGGCATTTTTTTGTCCTCTGGGAAGGAACTCATGTCGCTCCACCTATACGAGGAAGCAGGTGAGCAAGTGAGCACACACAGAGGAGAGATGAGAGACAAGGAGTGACTCGTACTTAGGGTTTTTATTGCTGCCACAAAACACCATGACCAAAAGGATAATTGGGGAGGAAGGGGGTTATTCTCTTTACAAAAGGAAATCAGGACAGGAACTCAAACAGGGCAGGTACCTGGAAGGGCACATGCAGAGGCCATGGAGGGCTACTGTTATTGGCTTGCTCCAAAGGGTTTGCTCAGCCTGCTTTCTGAGAGAACCCAGGACTAGCCCACGGAGGTCATCGCCACAGTGGGCTGGACCCTCCCCCACCAATCACTAATTAAGAAAATGCCTTACAGGCTTGCCTTTGGCCTGATCTTATCAAAGCATTTTCTTAATTAAGGTTCCCTCTTCGCAGATGACTGTAGCTTGTGTCCAGCCAGCAGAGAGCTAAACTCCCACAAAACCGAAGTCATTCCTATGATATAGGCATCAATGTGGTTCAAGGACACCCCTTGCCTTTATAACCTAACCTCATCCACTAGGTCATAGGCCATCCCTCTCAAACTACCAAATGGATATTAAAGCCTCCAACACAGGAACTTTTAGGGTCACGCCTAAGTCCTGGGACACATGTAAAAACACTGTATCAGCGAAGTTAAATAAAGGGCCGGGAGAGGAGAAAATGAAAGAGAAGCAAAGCTAATAAATGAAAATAAGGACAGATGGGGACAGGTGTCAGGAAGAGGGAGGGCACAGAGCATCTGACGTCCCAATAAAATGCATAAAGTTGACATTGGAAGAGGAATAAAAACAAAAATACAAGCTTTTAAACAATAAGGTACAGTAGGAATCTTGCTAACCTTTAGTCAAAAAGGAAAGAAAGATGAAGTTAGGATGTGAAGATAAATACCATTGCAGTGACTTGCTCCAAAATGGTGTCTGCCAGCTGGAGGCAGGGGTGGGGTCAGTTGAACTCGAGGACTCTTGTCTTTTCTGTCATTTAGGCTGCTGCTGAGTCTTAACTGGGCCTGTCCCAGATGCCTGACAAGAGCATCTTTACTTATTTCCTTTCTTTGTGTACCAGGAGCCTCTACTGGCCACACTTAGTTTTGCAGCCTCTGGGCCAGTGCAGGTTTGTTTGCACACACTTCCGAGACTCTAAATGTCATACTTTCCAAAGTGACTAGTTTAATAGCCAGGGGTCATCCTCCCAAGTGTATCTGGAGTGAAGGAGAAGTGCAGACCGAGTCCTGAGATTTATACAGAGGGGCTAAAAGGCTCCACTGTTTTCAAAGCCCACTAAACACTAAGTACCTTCCTTGAGGGATGAGGCTGTGGAAGTCAAGTACCCCTGTGGGTGCTTCAGAGTTCCGTGGTCAACCAGCAAAGTACCAGCAGAAGAGGCAGCTGCAGAGGGTGGTACAGCCTCTGACATCCGGGGCTGTTGGGTCCACATTTATCCTCAGGTAATGGGGTCCTTGCCACCAAGGTTGGAGCTGAAGCAGAATGCCTTTATTGCCTGAGCTGGTGTCCAGCCAACCTGCACTTTTCAGTGTGCTGGTGTCAGGTTCTCGCTCTCTCCCACCGTCCCGCAGCTGTCTCCAAGGCTGGCCGACCTCCAGGTTCCTCAGCTGTAAGCCCACAGGGTAGCTCTGTCTTCAACCACAGGTTCTTCGTGGTGAAAATGCATCCTCAAATGGATTCATTGTTAGAGAGAGCTGTGGCTCGGCCTGTAGGTTGAGCCGTGTGTGTCTCGTTGCCAGTGCCACCTGCCTTACAATTTTTAAATGTGACTTCTGGTTCCTCTTCCTCCACCCGGAAGTCATGACTGGAACTCCATGCAACTTGCCTGCGTTTGCTGTGTTGGCTTTCTGCTCTTGCAGATTGTTAGACTTTCTATCGCTGGCTCTGTGAGGATCTAGACTCTTCCAATCTGCACACACCCTCCCCAAGGACAGAGTCTGTTCTGGGTGATTCTGAGGCGTCTCATCCCACCCATCTCACTTCGGAAGTCTTAAGCCTTAGTCTCTTTTTATATTTCAACCTGAATTTGTTCACAGAAACATTTGTATAGCAAAGTTATTTTACTAGGCGGGTAAAGAAAAATGTTTTTATGCCATGGCTGACAGAGCCAACCCTCCTGGCTTTACCCTTCCCTTTGCCGCATGCCCAGGATTAACATTTGTTATTTACCCAGAACAGACACACAGAGCTCAGGATCTGGGCAGCTTTGTCTACTTTTCTTAACATCACAGTCTCTCCTTGCTTCACTTCTGTTTGAGGTGGAGTTTTGTTTATTTGTTTTGCTTCTTTGTTGTTTTATTTGAGACAGGGTCTTAAGTAGCTCAGAATGGCCTCAAACTTGACACATAGCTGAGGATGGCCTCGAACTCCTGATCCGCCTGCTTCTACCTACTGAGTGTGCTGGGATCGCAGGTGTTCTCTGCAGTGCCCAGTTCCCGAAAGCCTCTTTTAATGATCCAAAAGTGGTGCCAAACTTGCAGCCGCGAGTGGGAATTCAATCATTAAAATGTCAGTAGTGCCTGCATTCAGACACCTGTTCCCAGAAGCCCCAATCTTTTTCCCACCAGCTCACCACGGTGGTCTTCCAGGAATGATACCTCTTTTCTCAGTAGGAACTGAAGTACTGGCTGCCTAGAAAATATATTTGCACCTCTGTACAAATAGAAGCCACCGCTCACCCTGACCTTCCATATAGAGTATGTTCTGGCTGCTTCATTCTTCAATTACCTCAGGAGACCCTTTGCGCTCAGAGAGTCACCAAGTCCATGTGCTGTTAAGTTATTAAAATGGAACAAGATGTGAAGTTTGGTTCTTTGGGCATACCAGCCATATTTCAAATGGCAGATATGCAGGCACCAAACGGGACAGTCAGAGGTGAATTTCCTCTGTCTGCGACAGCTCTGTGGGACAACGCTGCTGCTGAGTTCTGGGGTGGCCCCTGGGCCTCCTCGCTCTCCTCTCTTGTTCATTTCTTTGACTCACCTTATTCCTTTTTATCCACTTAAAAAACTCTAAGGCGGATTTAAAAAATGTGGTTTTGGGGAATACATCTTGCTCTAGGTGTGAGGGTAATAAGCTTCTAAAAAATAAAATTAAATACTGAGCTTGGTAGGAAAAACCATCACCCAATCATCCCATGATTGACTTATGTCAATAAAGCTGGAGTATTTTTAAGTGCAATGATCAGCTCGCAGTGGGCTGTGTAACTGAGTTAGTTCAGTGATGTAGAGCCAGTCTGACGGCAAGAGAACAGTCCCAGAGAGGAGAAAGGGACAGAAGTGAAGTAAGGTCAGGGCATAGTTCAAACTGTCCCTCAGCCTCCACAATCCCCTTAAGATGAAGGGCCTTTCCTTTCCTAAGGACAGCTGCATGTGACACAGGGCCTCCTGCATGGTCTTCCCCAGTGAAGCCAGTCCAACTAAGTCATCAGTCATAAGTGAGTGGACACTGACCCGAGTTGGCTGCCAGACTGATTGCTTGTCCCTCAAACCTGCCTGGTACAGTGGAGTGACAGGGAGTGAGAGCTTGCCTTCCATTCCTGCCTCCTGTCAGCCAAGTGGGCTTCAGTCAGTCCCTTGATTTGGGGGCTCTCAGTCCCTCAGCTGTGGAAGAGGGAGACTTCTATTCTGGGTTCACCCACCTCTAGGGGCTCCACCGGTGTAACACTTCATAAAATTTAGAAGTCAGCAGGTTTTTTTTTTTTTTTTTTTTTTTTTTTTTTTTTTTTTTTTTTTTTTTTTGGTTTCATTTGTGTTCGTTTAACACCGTAGATGGTCCTGATTTGAGGTAACGGGGACAGTTTCCCAAGTCACAGAACAACGCCATCCTGACTGGCGATGATAGTACTTGTTTATCTCATGACTGAAAAGATCTTGCTTCCTTTACCTCAGCCTCCATTTTTTCTTGATTTCTTCATTAAGAAGACACGAGTAAAGTTCGATGTTTTGCTCAGGAATAGCTAATGAATTAGGTGCTGTGAATGCCCAGCAGGACCAATAGGCTGCCCTCAGACGTCCGGCATCTGCCCCATCGCTCTCTTCCACCTTCTTTCCAGGAGTGGCGTCTAACAGCACACCTGATGACATTCTAGACTCGTCTTCAGAGCGTAGTGTCACCAAAGTTAGCACACTTGTCATTATCTATCGAGTAGATTCTGAGATTCCTAAAGGGTTTTAGCGCATGATGGGCTCATCCTGGGGACAGCAGTTGCTCCAGGTAAGTCTTCCAGGACAGCCCTCCGTGTGCATCTGTGTCCAGCCGAGGACAAATCTACAGTCTGCAGTTGCAGTCCCCTCAGTTGGGGGTGCGAGGCCACCCGTGTTTGGAGAGGGAGAGTCACACATGGCAGGCACTCTTTCTATATTATGGGTCTCCACACCACACACGGACTTTTATTTCACTGTAGTTAGTCTGTCCAAGGCCCATTTCTGTCTCCTCTTCTGCAAACCTTATAGAAATCACTGCTGGCACGGCTGCTCCAGGCTACTCTGACGTTTTTACTTCTCTATAGGAAGAGAACACTAGAAAGTTAAGGTAGAAGGAGACTAGAAGAGTCCCCTCCCCCTTTCAAACACCCTACAGCACTTAAATATCTCTTTTAACCACATTTCTCATTGCTGTGGCAAGATCAACTTAAGGGATGAAGGATTTACTTTGGCTTGTGGTCTAAGTGTTCACCTCAGCAGGGAAGACATGGTGCCTGGACTGGCTTCTAGTAAGGCTTGTTATGTGATGGTGACCAGAAGATTACTTCATCTAATTACGTTCTACCTCCTAACGGCTCGACAACCTCCTAGGGCAGTGTTATGTCCTAGGGACCAAGTGTTCAAACACGTGCACCTGTGATGGTCACTCATGTCTCAAATTCCAGTGTTACCCACTGGGCTCTCCACATACTGGCCATCTCATAATGTAACATACATTCATCTCGACTTCAAAAATCTCCAAAGTCTTAACAGTCTCAATGGTACTTGAAAGGACAAAGTCTAAAAACCCTTCTGAGACTCAAGGTAGTCTCTTAACTGTGACCCGCCCCCGCCAAATGTATGCTTTCTGCATACAAGGGCACATAGTAAACAAACATTCCTACCCAATGGGAGAAGCAGTAGAACATCAGAGGAACACATGGCTAAAGCCAGATCAAAATCCAACAGGGCAGACACTGAACTTGCTCCGTGTTCCAGCTCTGATGGTTCCCAAGTCCCTCACTGTCTAAGCCCCAGTGGCCACGCTAGCGTCACCCTACCTCACCATGGCCTCCCTCCTGCCAGTTTTCCTCCATGCCAGCACTGCTGTTCCATGGTCTTCTCTGCTTTAGTTTTTGTGGTCCCCATTGCAACTCTGGGTTTGCCTTCAAGTCTTCACACGTTGGCTTCTGGGGCCTCTCTGCAGGCCTGTGCCTACTATTCGCCGTCCAGCTTCAGTGTCTGTCTGGAACCTCAGTGTAAGCTGATAACTCTCACATTCTACATGTCTGGTAAAGCAGCATTCCGAGGGGGTTGCTGTCAGGTTGTGCTGTGAGCTCGAGAGCCGGCTGCTCCTCACCATTGTCACTCTTGGCGTTGACCTGTAAGTGCCTGTGTGACTGAACCTGGACCAGGGGAACCCTATCCCACCCCACCCCACCCCACCCCACCCCACCCCACCTCACCCCACCT
The DNA here is from genome assembly GCF_011762505.2 of Arvicanthis niloticus. NCBI lineage: Eukaryota > Metazoa > Chordata > Mammalia > Rodentia > Muridae > Arvicanthis > Arvicanthis niloticus. The sequence goes on along the minus strand of NC_047678.1, from coordinate 38,244,395 downwards.
CACCCCACCCCACCCCAGTGCTTTGGATCAGCCTTGGAGCCATTGATTGGAAGAGTCTTGCCCTTGAGTCGCCATTCCCAGTGCCCCTGTCCACAGAGCAAACTTGGAGTGATTGAATCCGTCTCTTTAACCGTTACAGGTGCTTCACCAGTGCCTCCTTTGTCTGTGCCCCTTCGTGAGTTTCAGGGCGCTTCCTCCCATTTCCTCTCCAATCCACACGGTTTTAAACCTCCGTGTTCCACTTTAAGAGAACATCAGAGTTATCCCTGTAAAAGCCTCACGAGCTGTAAGCATGCCGCAGGCTGGGTGCTGTGCCGTATTTAAGTCTCCCCTGCCAAATGCGTTAGTCTAGTTTGAACTCAGTCTCACTCATGTTTTCAGGACATGTGCAGCAAAGAATATAGCCAGACTCTATGCTGGAGTGTGATGCGAATGGCCATTAGTTCACTTCTCAAAGTTGTCCTCATTTGCCTCTGTAACTTCATGAGCCAGGCTTCTACTGTCCCCTTTCCCATTGCACCTGACCCACTGTCCCTTCCCATTGCACCTGACCCACTGTCCCTTCCCATTGCACCTGACCCACTGTCCCTTCCCATTGCACCTGACCCACTGTACCCTTCCCATTGCACCTGACCCACTGTCTCTTCCCATTGCATCTGACCCACTGTCCCTTCCCATTGCACCTGACCCACTGTCTCTTCCCATTGCACCTGACCCACTGTCCCTTCCCATTGCATCTGACCCACTGTCCCTACCCATTGCACCTAACCCACTGTCCCTTTCCATTGCACCTGACCCACTGTCCCTTTCCATTGCACCTGACCCACTGTCCCCTTCCTACTGCACCCTGATCTCCAAAACCCCCACCAGAAGGACCCATTAAGGTCTACATTCAGCATTCTTGGGCTTTGCCGGCCTGAAGAGCCACACCCTTTCACATCCCTCCAAAGGCCATGAACCACGTGGTCATCTTTCTCACCACGTCTTGGCAACATCTTCCCATGTTCCTTACTTCGCTTGTCCCTCTGACAGAAGTGACTGGAGGGAACAGGAATGTATTTGGGCTGCTGGCTAAGGCAATACAGGCTATCATGATGGAGAAGCCACAGAGGCATGAGCCTGTGCTGTGGCTTGTTCTATGGTACTAACGAGGAAGCAGGGAGAGCTTGAGCCGGAAGCTTGGCTGGGTCATACTAGTTGATTCCTGTTCTCTAGAAACCCTACTGATAGACCCTCCAGCCATTGGTTCCAGAACCTTTCCAAATAGTACCACTAGTTGGGGACCACGTGTACAAATGCATGAGACTACAGGGGACATTTCCCACTAAAGCCATGGTAATCTTGCAGTCATTATTCAACCTATGCTTGAATATATAATATCCATTAACTTAGAGTTAATAAAAATGACTCTAATTATCTTATAAATGAGTTTTTACTCCCTAGTGTAACAGTCACGAGTTGTTCCTTTAAAACACAACCTATTTCAACCCTTACACAGTGCCAGATGAATGCAACAGGAATCTGAACAAATCTGACTTTAAAAAATTGACTTAGGAAACCTCTCATAATAAGCAACAGCAGAGGTGGGCCATTGTTCTCCTTGGCCCAGTGGGTTGGTAGGTCAGTGGGTCAGTGGGTCAGTGGGTCAGTGGGTCAGTGGGTCAGTGATGTTGGCACCAGCAGACCCTTTGCTGTGGGCATCTTTGTCGATGCTCCAGGCACCATGAGAATATTCAATGCGATAGAAGCATGGTGGTATCTACAGTTCTTATGAGTATGAAAACAGCCTTTTCACCATCAGCCTTTTGTTTATGTTAGACTGGTGACAGTGACCGTGCCACTCCCATGTGGCTGAAAGCATGACATGATGGGAAAGGCGGAGAACAAGATTGCCTTGTTGCCTTGGTTGGCATATCCTAGGAACAATTCAGATCCAGGGACTTGCATTGTTGCATGTGATGGTTAGTGTTGATTGTCAGCTTGACAGATCCACCGGAGGGATAAGCTTCTGGACATGCCCATGGGGAACTGTATTGGCTAGGTTAATTGAGACGGAAAGATCCACATTAAAAATAATGGCACCATTTCCTGACTGGGGTCCTAGACTGTACAAAAAGAGCAAGTGAGTGGGGCACAAACATTCATCACTCTGCTTCCTGTTTGCGGGTGTGATGTGCCAGCTGATTCAAGCTCTTACTGACTTGACCTCCCTGCCATAATGGACCATATTCTTGCACTGTGAGCTGAAACAGGTTCTCCCCTCAGAACCCAAACCTGTTGCTTTCATCAGGGTGTTTTGTCACAGTGACTGGAGTGGTAACACACTGCCTATCACCAGAATATTTGCAGTTTCTTAGCCAGGAAGGGAGGGAGAAAGCTACCAGAATGGTGCTCCTCTCTCGAAGCTGATTTTGAGCTCATGAGGCAACCTTACAATGTGAGGGGGTTCATCAGGAAGGACCCCAACAACCACTGCAGGAGAGTGGGAAAGAGCGAAGGAAGGGTTGGGGCTATTACAACAAGTGAGTGCTACCGGAAATGGAGCTTAGTTCTGCTCAGGACCTCTGTGAGGCACCATGAAGCTTAGACCTTGCTGTCCAGATACTTAATCAGCCATTAATTAAGAGGTCATTGATTAGGAGGTGTCCCCGGGGACATTAATGTTTCCATGTTTCACACTACCCCAGTTTTAGAGGGACTTACCATAACTTCTTGCAGTCTGGGATGCCATCTCTGTTCTTGGGCCCAGAGGATGCTGAGAGACCTGTACTGAATTCCTTGCTTGCCACACTACTTAAAAGTTGTTCTGAAAATGCCCAAATTCACCGAGCACTTACTGAGTACTCTCAGTACTGGATTTACTAATTGACATTTTCAGGGAGAATTTCCTTATACAAGCAACAACAAAACACGTGGTACTGGCACTGTGGTCTTGATCCATTATGCGATGCATTCTCTCAGTGGGTATGGCCCTTGCCTCCCTCCCTATTCAACGTCAGGGTGTAAGTTCTTGTTCCTATCAAAGGAATCAGTCTGTCCTGGAACATCTTGTCACTGTGTACAGTGCAGTTCTTAGGAAATGAGCTATTTTAGTTAATAAAATGTTTGGTGTTCTGTGTGGTCCTTAAGAGCAGACATTTACTAAATAGTCCATTTATTGCTTGAAGGAAGAAAAAAAAAAACCCACCTGAACGTCCCCTTTCTTTCCTAGAGTGGTGATTTGTTGTCACAAGCCCTCACACGTTATACCCATCCTTGTACTTTCCTTAACAATTAAAACCAGGAAATGCCTGTCACAAAGCCTTCCTTTGGAGGTATTCTTAGGTACCCCAAACACAGGAATAATATAATCACCCCTTCATCCAAGGCAAGTTCCACCCCAGTGTGAGGCTCTCTTGTACCAGGGGACTGGGTCTCTGCGGGTAACAGAACCACTACACTTCATCTAGGGGCAGGACATGGTCGCCTTGTGTCGGTCACATTACTAACCACCCCCAGCGGCGGTGATTAGTTCATAAGAGCAGGTATGACTAATTTAGTTCCTCGAGTGTGAGACCGTCCTGACAAAAAGATCACAAGACAGAGAAAGATTGATAGGTTCTAAAGAATAGGAGTGAGACAGCGACAGAGTGCCTGTTTAACATTACTGCAGCAACTGTATTACTTACTTCTCCAGGCCTTCACTCTCCAGATTGATACATTGTCTCTGTTGTTGAAACAGTTTGAGTTACTTTCATCACTTAAGGCCTAAAATATCTTTATCTGCGCCAAAACATAGTTTGCACCTTTTTCTTCCTCCATCTTTGAATTGACCTTTCATTTCTTTCTTAATTTTCCTTTCACCTCTCCAACCGTAGATTATATCATCTTCTATGCATGGCTCAGCCACTCCCCCAAATGTGGTTCATCCTTGACCATGGAAAGGTCTGATTCTTCAGCTTAGTAAGACCTCCTTAGACATGGGAATTTTATAAGACATGTAACCTGATAGCAAAAATAGTATGTTTTGATTGTAAAATCCCAAGCAGATGTCATGTTTATTTGTTTAATTCTATCAAAATAGCAAGAAAGATGGATGGAAAGTGCTTGACAGTGGACTCAATACTAGAGGTAGCATTCAGAGAGGACCGTCTTCCAAAAGACCAGTGGTTTTCAACCTGTGTGTTGTGACCCCTTTGGGGGCCGAAAGACACTTTCACAGGGGTTTCACATCAGGTATCCAGCGTATCAAATATTTACATTATGATTCATAACTAGCAAATTACAGTTATGAAGTTGCAATGAAAATAATTTTATGCTTGAGAGCCATCCCAGCATGAGAAACTGTAATAAACGATCCAACATTGGGAAGGTTGAGAACCACTGGTATAGACGCTCAAGATTCTTTTGTCTGCACACATTGAATGATTTGGCATTATGTTCGTTACTTTAGGTAACGGTGAGCAAATTCCCAACAGAAGCAACTTAACAGAGGAGAGATCTATTGAAGAAGCAAACTATTTGCCTCTTTGAGGGGACACAGTGTATCATGGCGGCTGAGGCAGCCTTGGAGGAAGAACAGGAAGCAGCTTTGGGCTTTCCACTCAGCACATAGAAACAAGACAGAAGCAGAACTGAACTACAGCCCCGAAAGGCAGTCTCTCATGGTCCACTCCAGGTAGCTCCCACGCCCTGTGTTTAGAGAGGCCGCAGAGCATCACCATGAGCTAGGGACCAGATGTTTAAATACTTGAAACTATGAAGGACATTTCCATGTTTAAGCCATAACAGCTGTGGGACTTGGAAAAGGGTGACTTGCAGTAAGTCACGTTAGTGTCACCACCTTGCTCTGCTATCAAAGACAGGGATCATCTGTATCCATAAGAACCAGGCGAGTGCAAGTGTGCATCAGGTGTACACTATTGAGACTTCACCTGAGTCCAAACAGCATCTTACACCAAACGAGAGCTGAAGTAGAGATGAGGAGGGGTTTCTTAGTGCAGTGGGTTTGAAGAACCAGAGGAAGGGGGTGACTCCTGGAGGTTTGGAGCCTTGTTTATTTGGCGACCCTAAAGGACAAGGTGGATTCTCATTGATTGGACAGTGTATCCTTGGAAATGTGCCGAAGAACAAGGAAGAAGTGCCTTACCACTAAGTTACACCCTCAGCCATTTTAATGATTTTTATTTCAAGACAGGGATTCACTTAGTCATCTCGGTGGGCCTTGAACCCACACTCCATTCCAAGCAGGCTTTGAACGTGGCAATCCTCCTGCTTCTGCTTCCTAAGTAGCTGAGATCACAGGTCTGTACCTCCGGAATGCCATCTGTGCTGAGATTTCTGGTCACAGCCTGAACTAGAATCCCTCTGTGGCATAGGAGGGCTTCAGTAGACCCTTCACAGTCAATCCATGACCATGTTAAATTTTGGATTTAAAACTTAAATAATCCTCTCCTGACCTGAGGCATATTTACAAACGTGACACATAATGGCTCCACCTAGTTGTGCCAGGGGATCCACCAACACCCCAAAGGTGTTAGACGCTTCCACCCCATTTCAATGGTATCAACACTGAGGATCAGAAGAGGTGAGTCATGCAGGGGACTTTCCAAAGTCACATATCTCTTGGTAGTGGAGTAAGGATTTTCACTTTCTCTGGCAGACATCAGGGACTTGCCTTCTTAATTAACCACCCCTGAAGCTTAGCCACCAGGGAAAGCAACACATGTACATTTTCAGCTCTTTTTATTGATACAGTGTCAACAAAAGCATATGAAGCTTTAACTATATAAACATGCTAGCAAGATGTGGAGCATCAAATATTTAAAAGGGAGAATCTGAGATATAAGTAAACACATCCGGGAGGCGTTTTTCTCTCAGCTGCCTCACGTCCAGGTTATTGCTTAGAGTGTTTGATGGACAGAGGGAGAAGCAGAGCAGGATGGGAGGGAAAACACCAACAGTGTTTATCATGAGTGCCTGAGGTGGATTCAGACAAAGGACCATCTTCTCCGGGTCAGTAGCTGGGTACAGTGAGCCCCATTGATACCTGGGGCTGCTGTGCCAAAGCACTCAGACCAAAGGCACCCTAGAGAGGAAACAGTTTGGTTTAAGCTTTCAGGCCACAGGCCCCACTGAGGGAAGGTAAGGAAGGGAGGGCAGGAACTCCAGGTGGGAATGTAGTCAAGTTGAAACTAGAAGGCCCTGCTGTCATTTCATTTATTCACTCAGGTCTAACCAGCCCTCTTGTACAGTCCAGGACCGTCTGCCTATGGATGATGATGCCCACAGTGGGCAGTGCCCCCCCCCACACATTGACTAGCGAGACAGTCCCCTATACACATGCCCATAGGCCAATCTGGTCTGGGCAATCCATTATTTGAGATTTTCCTGTCTGATGATTTGAAACTGTATCATGTCAATCAGAACTGACTGGGGCATCAGTCTTGGACATACAGCAAACAGCAACTTACGGCCAGCAGTTGTGCTTACTGCTCACCTTGTGACTAGAAGGCATGGGTCAGTGAGCAATTTTTGTCCTCAAAGGCCATCATCCTAGCACAGATAAGTGGAAAGCGAAGGCACGATAGCACCTTGCGCTCATTGGGATCCTGAGTAGCAAAAAGATAAGGGAGTAAGCGTTGACCAAAACATGGAGTGATCAGAGCTCTGGTACACGCCTGGTGGGAGTGCAAAGAGGCATAGCCACTTGGAAAATGTAGGCTGCGTCCTCATCTCATTCAGCGTTTCCACTTCAGGTTATATATAAAAAAGTATTGGTCCCTGTCCCGTGACACTGCCTGGTTGGGTCTCGGTGGGAGAGGATGTGCTTAGTCCTGCTGGGACTGGATGTCCCAGGGTGGGGTGGTGCCCAAGCGGGGCTTCTCCTTCTTCATGGAGAAGAGGAGCGGGTAATGGGTGTGATTGGGAGGAGAGGAGGGAGGGGGCTGCGATTAGGATGTAAAGTGAATAAGTAATGAGAAAAAAAAGAATTGAAAGTAAGAACTCAAAAAGAGATTTGTACACCAACATGCATAGCAATATTAGTCATTGTAACCCAAATGTAAGAGGAACCCAGGCATTCCTTTGAAGGACCGGATGCAGGGTATCTGTGTTTACAAGTATATGTGACTACTATATTAAAAAAACTTCTGTTATCTAAGTGTGTGTATTATAAATAAACAAATAGCATATGTCGGTGTGTTATAAAAGAATAACATTCTGACACATACTATAAAAAAGTTATAGTATGTGTGTTGAGAGAACCCTTGGGAACACTATGCTAAGTGAGGCAAACTATCCTAAAGGCTAAGTACAATGTGATCCTGCTGACACAAGGTATCTAAAGAAGGCAAGGTCGCTGACAAACAGGTTGCCTGACACTTACTGGGCTGAGAGGAGGACACTAGGGAGCTGCTTATGGGTGCGAGGTTGGTTTTCACAAGACAGTTTTAGGGATAGAGGGTAGTAATGGCAATCCACAGGTCCAGACGCTGTGGACTCACTCACCACTGCCGATCTGCACACCTAAAAGGATGCAAACGATACATCTTGGTTTCCTGTGCCAATTTTAGCATGCTTTTAAAACATTAGGTATATATCAACCAAGGCTCAGTCAGGGAACCACACAGCACTACTGGTCCCAAAGGAGATGGCCACCAGGGTAGAGAGACCACCCAGGATGAAGTCCACATACAGGAGGTTCCAGAATTTAGACACACAGTGATGGAGGATTGCTGTCCAGTGGTACCTGCAGCCTGTTTGACAGGAGGCCCAGACTAAGGGGGTATGAGAATATCCTGTGGTCACCCACTACTGCCTCCCATGGACTAGAGCCACTGCAGGGGAGTTAGCAGGAGTACTGACAGAGGTCAGAGGATGAACACCAGCTGACAGCAGGGCACACACATCTGAGATCAAGCCGGCCACACACCAGCACAACCAGCTGTGAACGGTTGCTTTCCCTCTCACTAACAAGGCTTCTGCAAGTTTTTTTTGTGCCGTGTGCTGTCACCATACATATAACGTGTTTAGAAAAGAGTTTAAATTGCCTCTCTACCAAATTTCAGTCCCCAGAATGCTCAGCAATCCTGATTGCTATCAATTTAATTTACTTCTGTAGGTCGAACCAACAGGAACGTTCTGAGAAAAAAACATTCAGATAGAGGCTTAGCTTTAGGTATCGGTCAGTGCTCAGAATACGGCTCTTGGAAGGCCAACTGATGGTCATCTGAGAGAAATGGCAGTGTTTAGTTTCATTCGTTTTCTGCTTTGAAAAGAGGAGCGCCGACGAAACAACGCAGCTGTTCTAAAGGAGAGCAGAATTCAGTCGACTCCTCGGTGGCTCTTCCCCCCTCCCCTTTCCTTGTCCCAGCTCCACAGTCTTTGCTGTTGTCCTTCCCATCTCAGTCCCCTCAGATTGAATATGATTGAATAGATTGAATATAATATCTGTAGGAACCACGCGTGTTCATCTTTGTGTACATGTGTGGGGGTGCAGATACTGATGAGTGCCTGTCTCAGCCTTTCCCCTTTGCTATGTCTGAGTCAGGGTCTCTCTGGACCTGGAGTTGTCCCATTCAGCTAGACTGGCTGGTTAGTGAACCCCTCCTGTCTCCACCCCAAGTGCCGGGATCACGGGCACGCACCATCCATCATCACCTGGCTTTTGTATATGGATTCTGGGGATGGACTGCAGTTCTTCATGGTTGCATGGTAAACACTTGACCACACGAGTGATCTCCCCAGCCCCAGCGTAAGATAATTTTTAAAATGTGGCTGATTTTTCTATTATTTCAGCATGTGCTTATAAACCAAAGAGGACAGAATATAGTGTGTATGGTGTATAAGATGTACATATATTTGATAAGCAATACACACATATGTGCAGGTACACTTGTGTCTTCGTCGCTAAAAGCATGAGTAAATGGACACATACGTTATTTACTGAACCCGAATGAAGAAGTTTCGCATGTGTTTGGGAAGGAGGAGACAGAGGCACGAAGAGCCAGAGCCACACATGTTCAGCCTCAGAGATGGAGGAAATGTTGACAGTGTAACTGCCACAGGGAAGGGGGAAAAACTTGTAAGTGTAGAAATTGCCTCAGAAAAGACTCAAAGATTAGAATTAAAGCTTCGAAGGTTGAGCTGTAGAGGCGGCACAGTGAGAAAAGTGGTGGGCAAGCATGAAGATGCAAGTTCAGAGGTGGGTTCCAGCGGCCCACCTGCCATCCGGTCTAGCCAGATTGGCAAGCTTTAGGTGTGCTCACTGAGCGACACTGTCTCAAAAATTAAGGTGGAGACTAATAAAGGGAAAATATCTCAATAGCAGCTTCTGGCCTCCATACATTCACACAGGCCTGCACACACAGGTGTGCACACATGCACACAGAGGCATGCACACATGGACACACAGGCATGCACACAGGGACACACAGAGGTATGCACACATGCACATAACAGTATGCATATCTGCACACACAGGCTTGCACACAGAGACACACAGAGGTACGCACATCTACACACAAGGCCTGCACACACAGGGCATGCACGCATGCACTGAGGCAGGCACATCTGCACACAAGGCATGAGTGCATTAGGTATCACACTGCTACACACAGATACGCACATTTGCACACAACAGGATGCATACCTGAACACACAGGTATGGGTCAAGACATACACACACAGGTATGCACACCTGCTCACATAGGTGTGCACAACTCCACATAACAGTCTGCATATCTGCACACACGGGCATGCACACCTGAATCCATAGCCATGCACACCTGCATACACAGGCGCACACACAAAAGATTTGACGGTTGCCATTATAGATGTGATTTATAGGAAAATCATTATATGGTAACTTGCTAGTGTTTCCTCCTACACTACTACATGGTCGCTTGCTTTGCTTCTAGTACTTTCTCAAATCTTTGCATCTATATCCTCTGCTCTTGGACTTGGGTGGATCTCTGTGCTTGCCTGGATGCACAAAGTAGAGCCGAGATGGTATTATGTGACTAAGTTATAGAAGTATCCTGCGCTTCTGCCTTCTTCTAGTAGACTCATGGAAGCTGGCCACTAGGCTATGAGGAAACTCATGTGGAAAGGAACTGTGGTCCCGGACTCCCAGCTTCTTAGCTCCCAGCCAGCAGCCTGAAGGGTTTGTCCTCCACATGATATGGCCTTCTTCACCTTGAGACCTTGAGACTCCATTTGAGCTGCCCCAGGTGGACTTGTAACCAGTACCCTTAGCCTTCTGGTTCCCCACATGTTCTCTTATCACATCCATCACTGCCTCTGTGGTTATTCTGCTTGTATTTCATATTCATGTTCCCAGCTTTCCAAAATTTCTTGCTGTAGTCGTATTTTATTATACTCTGGCTTCAAAATGGAAAGCAGTGTGCAGAGAAAGAACACTCCAAGAAACAGACAGATGGCCACAACTAGACCCAGCAGCTGCTGATCAGCAAGTGTGTCTAGGCCCTGTGGGATGGCTCAGTGACTTGCCTCCATGTCTGACATCCTGAGTTCGATCTGTGACCCACATGATGGAAGGAGAGAGCCCACTCCCAAAAGTTATCCCCTGTGCTCTACATGTGTGCAGTGGCATGTGTGAACCTACACATATACAGGAACACATACAAAATAGGTAAATGTAATGAATTATTTTAATGAAGATTTGTCTAAGAATAACATGGGCTTTCCTTCCCCCTTGGGAGGCTTGACACTTTGGGTGTGTGCACTTAACTGGGTAGGAAGCATCTGTGGTTGTTCTCTGAGACACTTTGAGCTGAAAGGAATTAAGAGCTCCTCATTTAATAAACAAGGGAGTGGAGACTTAGGAAAATGTACTTGTGAAAGGTTACTTAGCTTGGTGAAACAAAAGGTGTACATGATCCCAAGATTCACAACGTATCAAGTTCTGGTTTTTAAATAGCTAGTCCTTCTTTCCCTCCCTCCCTCCCTCCCTCCCTCCCTCCCTCCCTCCCTCCCTCCCTTCTTCCACCCCTTCCTCCCTTTCTTTTTTCCTCCACACTTCCCTCCCTCATTCCTTCTTTCTTTCCTTCCTTCCTTCCTTCCTTCCTTCCTTCCTTCCTTCCTTCCTTCCTTCCCTCCCTCCCTCCCTCCCTCTCTCCCTCCCTCCCTTTTAGCTTTCATTCATGTGAAGGTCAGAGGCTAACTTTTGGGAGTTGGGTTTTCTCCTTCCAGCCCGTGGATTCCTGGGATGGAACTCAGGGCTTCAGCTTGGTAGCAAGCACCTTCACCCACTGAGTCATCTCACTGCTAGCCCCAAAATAGCTTGTTTTATTTTATATTTTATTTTACTTTTTTTCAAAGATGAAAATTTCTGAGATGAGATGCAAAGTCATTTTTTTCTGCCTTCCCATAAAAGGTTTTTAATATTCATTCTCAAACATTTATTTAGTTTCCCACAATGCACGAGATCCAGCATTAGGTAGGTCTTCTAAAATATGCTTATATGAGCAAATGAAAGATAATTTCTGGTTTAAAAGGCCATATTATGAAAATGTATGTTTATTTGGTACTTGTAATACAAAAGGTACCCACTGAAGCATCTCCCTCTTCTGCAAGTCTGCTCAGATAATGGAGGAGGATACTAGTGAGAGCTGGGTCAGGAACTTTAGCTCCCCCGCTGCCCCCCCCCCCCCCCGCCCTGCACTAGGGATGTCTAAGACCCAGGAAGTTCTGCAGCTGGAGATGCTCACGGTGAATTAACAGCCACATAGGATCAGTAAGTGGATAAGAGGCCAGATAAGAAGCAATTCAGGTTAACCTCTGCGTTTGTTGGTTTTTTTGTTTTGTTTTGTTTTGTTTTTCTTTTTGTCAACTCAACACAAATTGGTGTCATTTGAAAAGAGAGAACCTTTTCTCTCTTTTCAAAAGAGATGCCCCCTTTTGATTTCCTTGTAGACAAGCCTTAATGATTGATGGAGGAGGGCCCAGCCTACTGTGGGTGGTCCCACATCCCGGTAGGTGGTCCTGGGGTGTGCAAGTGAGCTATGTTCTTCCAGGGCTCCTGCTTCATTCTTGTCCCCACCCCCCACTTCCCTCAGTGATGATAACTGGGACCTAAGAGTTGTGAGGTGAAATAGCCCTTTTCTCCCCAAGTTGCTTTTGGTTACAGTGTTTGATCACAGCAATAGAAACCCTCACTTAAGACAGCCTCCCAGAATTCCCTGCCACAGGATATACCAGGCAGGCAAGAAACTGAGATCTGAGCTATAAGAGAGAGGGCAAAAATTGATACAGAATTCCCTCAGGGGAAGCAGCACTTTTTAGTTCTGATTTTATTTCTTTTAACAGGTGTAAAAAGTTTAGCATAATTCCTGAGTTCTCTCAACTTCCTCACTCCGGATGTGTCTCATCTGCTTAGGGAACTTGGAACAAAAGCACTAGATTTACCAGTCTCTTTTTCTTACCTGCCAGAAGCTAGCTGCCATCAGGGCATGCACCCACACTGCTATGACTAAGTAGATTTGTCTGATTGACCCTGATGTTCAGAAATAGGAAGACCATTTGCCTACAAACAAAAACTAATGTCCTCACTCTCTTGACCTCTTGCTCTCTTGATCTCTATCCCCCTGGCTCTTCCTCCTCTCTCCACATGCTCATTCCCAGCCTCTACTTCTCTACTCTCTCCCCCTCTCTTTGCCTCTCTCTGCCTCTACTACCCTTTTAACTCCCCTCCCCATGCACTGAATAAACTCTATTCTATACTTAAAAAATAAATAAAATACATAAAATAAAATAATGTCCTCTCACCCATTCATGAGTAGTAGAGGGATATTTTAGTCCTGCATATTCCCTGGTTTTATCCCACAGTATGAGAACTTTGGGAGAGACAGGGTGATTGGGCACACTTGTAACCCCAGCATTTAGGGGAGGCAGAGGCCAGTGATTGTCATCAATTTAAGACCCTTCTGGAATTAATAGTAGTTTTCTGGACAGCCAAGAGCCAGGTCTATGTAGGGAGGACCTGTTTCAAAAAAAAAAAAAAAAATGCCCAAACCATACCAAAACACCAAAACCCAAACAGCGAATCTTAAAACCACTGGGATGGGAGCCCTGCATGGCAGTGCACACCTATGGTCTCAGTGTTCTAGCTGAGGCACTGAGAGTCCGAGTTCCAGGCCAGCTTGTGCTACACACAAAGATCATGTCTCAACAAACCAATCCAAGGTAGGCATCTTATTCATCAGGCGCTGTTACATGCCTCTTCCTGAGTGACACAAGGAACTGTGTATTTGCTCCAGAGGAGGGTATTGACAGACTGAAGAGCAGACTTCCTTTCAGCCCAGCTTTTTTCTCCCCCCACTCCCCTAAGCCCAGCTTTTAAACCAGCGAGTTACTGGCTTTCACTTGTGAGAAATATTTTGTATTCAGGTGGGCTGGTTGACTCAAGCCTATGTGGAATCTGATGCCCCCCACAGTTACTGTTAACTGCTCATAATACCTCTTATAATATCTTCTGAGCCTTGTGAATGCCATAGAATAACCCCCTCCCTCTTGAAGAAGTGTTAATGGGTCCCATCTCATGAGAGTCTTGCAGATCTTCAAGATGGTGATGTCTCCTCATCAGACAGGAAATAACTCCCCCATAGGTACTTTATTGGAACTGTCTATAGGATCCTGGGGAAATACTCTGGCTACTGGAACACTGGAGTGCATTGTATAGTCTTTGCTTTCCTGGTTCTTCGATGTTCATTTGTAGTGTACTCTCTGTCTCTGCTGCCGGTGGGTGTGCAAGGGTATGTGTACATATGTATGCTTGTGCATATGGAGGGCTCAGGACAACCTTGGTTGTAAAAAGGTACAGGGTCAGGGTGGAGACACTGGTGATGATCGTTTGTCCAGGGAATTCCTGAATTTGTTCCAAGGCATGAAGAATTGAAGCGAGCTGCAGAGAGAGGCAAACTAACAGCTTCACACATTTGAGCTCAGAGAAATCTAAGTTCGGAAGCCCTTAAAACAATGCAGGCTTCTGGTGTTTTATCGTGGTCCCATCTAGACACCTGTCCCCATGTCTTTCCACCATTCCTCCTTCCAATGTTGGCTGGGAACAAGAAGCAGCCGTCTCAGGAAGCCTCCTTCCAGTTTCCCAGTCTACCTAGATCTCTCTAGCTATATCTCAGCATTCTTGTTTCTTCCTTTAAAGACAGGGTCTGTTCTGGCTCATTTTATGTCAACTTGACACAAGCCAGAGTCGTTTGGGAAGAGGAAATTTCAATTGAAAAGATATCTCCACGAGATTGCCTGTGGGGAAACCTGTAGTTCTCTCTCTCTCTCTCTCTCTCTCTCTCTCTCTCTCTCCTGTTCTTTAGAGATTCATTTATTTATTTATTTTATGTAAATGAGTACACTGTAGCTGTCTTCAGACACACCAGAAGAGGGCATCGGATCCCATTACAGATGGCTGTGAGCCACCATGTGGGTGCTTAGACTTGAACTCAGGACCTCTGGAAGAACAGTAAGTGCCCTAACTGCTGAGCCATCTCTTCAGCTCTGGTACATTTTCTTGATGGATGTGGGAAGGCCCAGTTCACTCTGGATAGTGCCATCCCTGGGCTGGTGGTCCCGGAAGCTATAAGAAAGCAGGCTGAGCAAGCCATGAGGTGCAAGCCAGTAAGCAGCACTCATCTAAATCTTCTGCATCCGCTTCCTCCCCTGCTTGAGTTCCTGCCTGGATTTCCCTCAGCAGTGGAGTGTGACCTGAGAATTCTAAGGTGAAGTAACCCCTTCCCTCCCCAAGTAGTTTTTGGTCATGGTGTTTTATCACAGCAATAGAAACCTAAGGTAAGGGCTTTCACTGTCTTGGAACTTTCTAAGTAAGGTAGGCTGCCAGGTATGTAAGGTCCAGGGACCCCCAAGTCTCTGTTTCTCCATTATTGGTTTTAGAAATGTAAGAGCCACCACACCAGGCTGTTCCACAGGGTCCTAGTGGTCAGCCTCATGCTTGCATGGCAGCTTCTTTATTGACTGAGCTGTCTCCTAGCCTTGTGGCTATTGGTTTAAAGTTGAACTCAACTATCTGCTTTATCTCCATGTCTCATGGGCCACAAAGAACCTAGGAAAAAAAAAAAACCAACATAGAGAAAGGTAGTTCGTAAGTAACAGGGTCTCAAGCTGGGAGGCCCAGCCCAGTACCCAGGGACTAGATGGGATCAGAAGCCAGCACACATGGAGTGTCAGCTCCGTGTTGGTATCATGAAGTTCCATTGAGTCCACTGGGAGAGCTTTGCTCTACACTGTCTGGGCAGACTGTGACTGCTCTCTGCTCTTCAGACTAAAAGTCCTAGAAGATTGGATGGTGACATAGAAACCAAAGTTTTGAGTCCTTGAGGGTGATGGTCTAATTTTTAAATTTAATTTATTTATTACCACATGCATGTGTGATGTGTATCTCTCCCTCCTCTCTCTCTCTCTCTCTCTCTCTCTCTCTCTCTCTCTCTCTCTCTCTCTCTCTCTCCACCACGTAACGAATATGACTGTGGAGGTCAGAGGACAACCGTGTGGATCTGACTCTCACATACAGTATGACAGAGTACTCATTCTGGCAGCTGAGCCATTTCTTCAGACCTAAGTCTTCCCTCACTCATTTAATTAATTAACTTCTGTGGGTTCATCTGTGCCAATCTGGGGACAACTTGCAGGAGTGGGTTCTCTCCTTTCACCATGTAGAGCCCAGAGGTGGAATTCAGGCTGCCAGGTTTGGTGGCAGGTGCCTTTAGCGTCTGAGCCACCTTGAGGGCCCTTCACAGCTTTTCTTTTCCTTCTGTCTCTTTTTTTCCCCCCTTTTCCTTTAAAGGTGGATTGATGTGAATGATGACGAAGTCTATGGTACCGGGGAATCTAGAGGGTCTGGGTGCAATAGATATTAAGATGCCTGCCTGCACGTCCGGATGCTTTCAGTGCTGTCTGGGCACCTCAGGTCATGCTGTCTGGAGTCCGTGGAATTTTCTTTCCTGAGGACTACAACCGTGGCCTATTTATTGGCTTCAGTTGCTATGAAGTGACCGCCCTACAGAAGGGAGGTTGTTGCCCTTAGCTACGAGATTCTTTGTAGGAATCATTGTGAATCTCCTGGTAGCAAATCTCAGTTGGGGACCCACGTGAGACATTTTCCTAGTGTTTGCATCCCTTCCTCAGATGGGCTGTGACCGCTCTGGCTTAGAAGCGGTGTGTATCCTCCTAGTTAGGCGGGTGTGCGTGCATGCGTGCGTGCGTGCTGACTCTTAACACTCTTCTCATTTCTTAAGAGTTGTTTAGTCTTCTTGTTTGTGTTCTTTGCCCATCTTCCTTTTCCTCTTAGCCCACCAGACTCATTGTTGAGTACAGTTCTGTTTCAACTTTTATTCCGTATTCTCTGGCTTGGCGATCCCGCTTATTCTGCGTTTCACCCTCCATGTTGAGGGTAACACTCATGGCCTGGCGTTTACTTTCAACACACACAGCTTTTCCTGTCGTGCACTGAGATGCTGGGGCTTTCGGGTGTCTTTATGTCTCCTCTACCGTGAATCCATCTGCAGTCTTTTGTCCTTAAAGCAGTTAATGTGCCCCATGTCTGCTGACGTTTGAAAGGCTGCAAAAATCAAAGCCACGTAATTACGAGTACTATGAAAGAGGTTTTGACAACTTTTTTGGCGGCATTTAATTCAAGTTAAACTCTTCTCATTCAAAATAATAGGCATAATGTTACTTATTATGTAAATTAGGTGGCGAAGCAGATGTTTTTCATCTTGGTGAATTCAGCAGGGATTAATACAGACAAAAGCAGAGTGGGATGGGCAAGTGTGAGACCTGGGGACGTGGGTGAGGTTCAGCGAGAAGAAGGATGGTTACTTTGGAACTGTGTTGTTCAGCACACTGGAGCCACTGACCATATGAAGCTATTTAAGTTTAAATCAATTAGAAAGAAATCAAATTAAAATCCAGTTTCCGAGTTACAGGAGCCATAACTCA
The DNA here is from genome assembly GCF_011762505.2 of Arvicanthis niloticus. NCBI lineage: Eukaryota > Metazoa > Chordata > Mammalia > Rodentia > Muridae > Arvicanthis > Arvicanthis niloticus. Next base: position 38,227,430 of record NC_047678.1, on the reverse strand, counting down.
TGTGCTCAGAGCCACATATGGGAGGGAGGCTCCCTACTGAAACACACAGCGAGCATGTCTGTCCTCAAAGGAAATTCCAGTGGATGGGGATTCTAACCTCAGATGGAATGAGCAGTGTTCACAGGAGTTTCTTGTCAACGGGAACAGCATGCGCACAGTTCTAGAGGGTTCCGAAGGACTCCAAACCATCGGATTACAGAGAAACCTGCACACCAGTGTTTACTGCAGCACTAGTCCCTGTTGCTAAAATGGAACTAGCTTAGTGCCCAAGGTCAGAGGTTACATAAAGAAAATGCATGTACACACAATGGAAGTTTTCACACAGTTATATCCTTCGTGGAAAATGAACAAAATGGAGACAATCAGATTAAATGAATTAAACCAGCCTCGGGAAGACAGGTTTTGCATGTTTCCCCCTCATTTCTGGTTCCTGGATTTTATACAGTCATACATAATCATGACTATATAGATTAAGAACACAAGTGAAGTTAACTAAGGGAACAAACAGGATCGATGGGAGGAGGGGCGAAGAAAGGGACCCTGGGGCAAGGCTAGATGCTCAGTGCACAATGAATATGTGTCAGAAATGAAAAAAACAATATATATTATAAACATATATGTAATATATATATAAACTATACATATTGTTTATATATGTATATATTTAAAGCAATTGTATATATTTACATTTAAAAACATTTTATATATTGTTTATATATTATAAACAATCATATAAATGATATAAAAATATGTAAGCAATATATTATATATAGTGTGTATATAATATATTTATATTATATAAATATTATTATATAATATTAAAGCATTAATGTTAATATATAATTAATTATATATTAATTAATTAATATATAATATTAAAGCATTCTCTTACAGAGTTTTGAGGATGCTGGATGAGATAGGATCAGGTTGGTGGGTAAAGGCCCCCTGTGTCAGCTTCTGAAGGCTTAAGGGCTTGCTATCCACCAGGGATCCTTTAAGTACAGGTGCTGATTCAGAGGATCGGGCTGGGGCCCAGGGTTGCCAGGGCACTTGCACCTGATCCCTTGGTGCTGTTGATGCCCCTAGTCTGTGAACTGCAGTTTGGGCAGCAAGGCGCTTTCAAACCTCTCATCCACGGGGGACATCCTCTGTGGTGGCTCAGAAACCCAAGGAGAGGATCCTGAGTCCCCACAGGCTGGTCCACCTCAGCTGGGACTTGTCACATCAAAGTCTTACTGCAGCAAGGAGAAAGTGCTGTCATGTCACCAGAGAGGAAAGGGGTGGGAAAGGAAGGGACGGTCTGTCAGAAAACACTGTGAGCAGGCTAATTATCACCTGTGCTAATTGGGCCGTAGTCTCTCTCATTCACCTCTCCAGTCATTCCATTTCCTCAGATTAAGGAAAAACTGGGGGGGGGGGGGGAAACCCAGAAGAACCGGCTGCTCCATGGAAACACAATTTGCATACATAAAACTTCAGCCTATAGGGACACGGCTCATCTCCGTCCTCACAACTGGAGCTACCTGGGGGAACTTTTAACACCGCCAGGTTCCATTCTGCCCTCAGATTCTTATTTCACTGGCTAATGAGGAAAATCAGTATTTTTTGACACCTTCCCAATGACTCTAACATACAGCCATAGAGAACCTTTAATCACAGTAATGACCCTGAAACCTGAAGGTGTGTCACAGTGAGGTGTGCCTTGTGAGGAGGCACAGGGCAGCACTCAATCCTCTTGACTTTCTGACTGGAGGAGAGGTTAGCATAGCTAAGAAGGTCCCAACTGCTATTGCTAGTCCACGAAGACACGGTTCTCAGTTGTGACTATGCCTGGTTACCACCTATAAGGCTTAAAAATCACCCAAGTGCCACACGTGGTATTGTATATTTATAATACAGGCACGTGGGAGGCTGCAGCAGGAGGATCAAGAGTTTGAGGCTAGCCTGGGCTACATAAAACTCCAGTCTAAAACCAAACAAAACCGCTTCACCCCCCAACCTACCTTTGCTTCCATTGCACCTCCAGATGTCCTAAATTTTTGGCCGTTCAGTCTCTAGGAATTGAAGCTTGTAGAAGTTTCCCTTGTGGTGTGGGTGTGAACACTGCTGCTGGCTGTAAGTCCTTAAGGTCAGAAGAGTGCAAGCCCAGGGACCACAGGAACGTTCGATGGCCTGTAGATGCTCAGCCCCAGTCCTGCAGAACCATAGCACTCTCCAGGTGACCTTTGTATGTATTAGCCATGAGACCCGCTGCCCCTAAATCACCAAATTCAGAGGCTAGGAAAGGCACATCCTACCCAAGTGTGAGGACCTGAATTTGGACCCCAAATAAAACCCAGGCGTTGTAGCACAGTATATAATTCCAGTGAGGGAGTGAGTTAGAGGACAGAGATAGGCCAGTTCAGGGCCTTGCTGTTCAGTGTAGCCAAAACGTCAAGTGACAAGTTCTGGGTTCCAAGTTCATTAATAGATGATGCTAAAAAAAAAAAAAAATGAGTTATAGAGGAAAACACTTTTATCAGAGTATACACACATGTGTGCGTGGGGTTGTGGGAGGCCGAGGCAGGAGGACTGCAAGTTTGAAGCTAACAAACCTACATAGCAAATTCCAAATGAGTCGCAGAGAGAATCTGTCTCAAAAACTGAAAAGATCAGTTTGTTGATTTACGTGCACATGCACTTCAGAGAAATTCATTAAGGATTTCCGATATTTCCTAAAAACACCGGGCTCCATAACTTAGTGCAAACTTATTTCAAATTATTGAGGTTTTGCTAGATGTTTCTTTACATAGACACAAACTTGTCCTTGTTGACCTGTATTGTATCTCAAGACTGTGGTAGTCCCAGCAGAGAGACACTGGGATTTCCAGTCTCAAGGAGAAAGGCACAGATGACCGAACTTGTCACATTTTTGCAGAGGGTTCCTTACTCAAGATAAAATGCTCTTAGGATAACGTCTTTTGATTTTAGAAAAGTTCATATATTTTTTTTCAATCACCAGAGCTATGAAACACAGCTCTGGTCTCTTCATTCATGAAGCTTTTCAGTATGCAGGGGAGGCCCGTGGGGAGGGACAGGTAGTGTGAGACAGAGAATGCCCTGAGAGAAAGAAGAGTTACCTGGGTTTTGCATATTTTTATCATAAATGTGTCTGTGTGAGTGAGTGTGTGTGTGTGTGTGTGTGTGTGTGTGTGTGTGTGTGAGAGAGAGAGAGAGAATGAGAGAGAGTATGTGTGTGTATGTGTATATGAGTCTGTGTGCTTCTATTTGTGTCTTTGTGTGTATTGGTGTATGTATGTGTGTGTATGTGTTTGTGTGTGCCTCTCTTGTGTATGTGTGTGTATGTGTGTATGTGCTTTGTGTGTGTGTGCTTCTCTGTGTGTCTTGGTGTATGTGTATGTCTCTCTCTCTCTGTATTTGTGTCTGTGTGTCTCTCTGTGTGTATGTGTGTGTGTGTCAGTGTATGAGTGTCTCTGTGTCTGTGTGTGTCTCTGTGTGTGTGTCAGTGTCTGTGTCCCTGTGTGTGTATCAGTGTCTGTGTATCTCTGTGTGTCAGATTATGTGTGTCTGTGTGTACACAGGTGCTTGTGTACAATACTGTGCATCAAGAGGTCAGAAGACCATTTTGGCAGTGGTGTTCTTCCACGGCTGGATTCCCGGATCAGCCTCAGTCACCAGGCTTTCAAGGCAGTTTTACCCATGGAGCAACTCTCAGTCCCACACTGAGCCTTCCTAATGAGGGTTTTCTGGGCAGTTTGAGAGAATGACTGTTCGTGCCACAGATAAGTGGGGAAGAGCGACAGGGCAGACATGTCACACAGTTCTCCTTAGACCCACAGTCGGTAGGAATTACCTGCAGATCCTGTTAGATGCAAATTCTGAGTGGCTGACCTAAGGCAGGCCCCAAAACCCATTTTCTTTTCAAACTCCTGGAGGGTTGGGTTGGTTGCTATAGGTTTATTGACTACTATTTGAGGAATGAGAGTCTAGATCAACTATATTCTGAGGACATTCTGTAGTCTCAGTGAGTCAAGAAAAGATCAAACGTTCAGGTGTCAATCAGAAGAAGGTACATTTTGTTAAAAGTGATGATCCACGAATCCTAGTCTTCCAAGAGAGAGAGAGACAGCAAAAGGTCAAAATTACTGAGATTCACCATTAACGGGCAGTTAACAGGCATGTAAAGTGTCATCTCAGGCAACAAGAAGCACTACACAAACCCCTCAGACGACTAGTAGGGCAAAATTTTTCTAAATGTTGCAAGCTGTTTGCAGGCTTGGAGTAGCAATTTACATGCATAATTAGGTGCAATCAACAGTTCTGAAATGTAATATATTTTCTGAGTCCATATTTACTTATGACAGATGCTAAAAGACATACATGCCCCCCCCCCCCAATAGTTACAGGGGCAAGAGAAAGAAAATAATATTCGCATTGAACAATAGGAACCTTTAAAAGCACACGCCTAAATTTAGAACACATTTAGTTTGCAGTATTTTATCTTTCTTTCTTATTTAATCTTCATCGGAGCCTTGAAAAAAAGTTCACAAACACATTTTGGAAGTAACAAGCGTGGAAGAATATTAACTTAACAGCTCTCCCGGCTCCTGTCTGAACTGACATGTGATTTTTATTTCTGCAGTGCAGAAGGAAAAATCTGTCAAATTCAAAAGTTCTTCCCACAACATGGTCAAGTTCCTCCCTCTTCCCTGATGATGCCAACTCTCTGGCAGAGAAATCAAGTGGTTCTAACTCTGTGTTTACTTCCTCCTGAACCAAGGTCTTCAGATCCGTGTTCAAGGAGAATTTCTATCATTTCTCTGCTCCCAGCTCAACAGACAAGGCCGTGTGCTATGTAATTTTCTAAGCATATTACAGAGATAATCTAATTTACCTTAATAAAACCCCTGTAAGAACTCTTGGTTTATTAGCGGGTGCTGGAGAAGAAATGGGGACAAAGAACACCCTCTAAGGAACTGGCTCTGCTGTCTTATTTTTTTTTAATTTTGCAATAAATATTTGTGAAGTGGGGGCAGGTGTGTCACATCAGATGTTGGGAGGTCAGAGGACAACTCTTTGGGGGGTCTGTTCTACCACATTTTGGGACTGGATTTGTATTCTCAGGATTGGCAGTGGGAGCATTTACTCAAAGAGCCTTTTCGCAGGCCCCAGCTTTACTATCTGGGTTCATTCATAACGACACTCAGGGTCATAATGTCGTTTAAAAGTCGAGTGCATCCAGGATAAGTAAACTCATTGTGTCATTTGATGAGTCCTTAATTTAGAAAATAAACTTGAAACGTAGCTTTTAGAAATAACAAAAATAAAAAACCCAACAGTGGAGATTTGGTAAAGCCATCCTCCAAACTCTCTCCTTTCTCAGAGCTGGTCCACTCTGCCTTCCCTGACCTGTCTATGCGGACTAAAGCAGCCATCGAATGCTTGCATAGTCATGTAAAATCTTGGAGAGTAAGAGACAGAAGGAAAGGATAGATTCTACCAATGCACCTGGTGTAACTTAGTCATCAGACTTACTCATGTCAGGCAATGCAGAGCAGCCAGGTGGGCAGTGCAACTTCCCAGTTCTGTCAGGCACACATTATGTAGTCTACACTCTGTGTTGAGGGAAAGCCTACTCGCTACTAGAAAACTTGTAGGCATTTCATTTATCTTCTGATCAATAGGGGGCATTTTAGAACTTAAAACCAAGAACAAATGACTAATGTTAATCAGTTTCTTCATAACTTCCTTCTCCTTGCTGCTATTTCAGGGTCCCTCTCAGATGTGCAAAGTTGCTGATCAAGTCCCACAGCACACGCCCTAGCTACCCCCAGACCAAGTGGTGACTGCAGTTGTCACTCTTCTCACTTGGCGAGAGATCGGATTGACTCAACCCAACCTAGGACCCTGTTTACCTGTTCCCTGCTAAATGTCCCTGGGAGTGTAAGCTTGGTGTGGACCTTTGGTTAAGTCTTTAGTGTAACCTACCTTTCACGTCCAGATCACTGGGTCCCTGAAGTGGCAGCTGACATACTCTTCTCATAGTCCAGGTGGCCTTGAGCACAGAGCGGTCCTCCGAGCAGCCCCTGCATTGGCAGCTGCTTGGACAGATGGCTCCCACACTACCTTTGACACTGTCCATTCTTCGTACAGTGACTGAGCAGCTGGGCTGTGCATTGCTGTCAACCATGGATGCTACAAAAGATACTACTCCTCTCTTTAGGAGGCCTTCTTCCAGGGAGAATTTACAATCCATTCCTGACAACCTACAGGAGGGCACGAAGACACCAACTTGAACACAGACCTGGGTGAACTCTAGAAAACCCTGCTCACCCACAGCTGTTCTGGCTGGGGGCAGGGAGGGGACTTCCTTGGTCATCTCTACAGAATGTTTGTGATTTGGAGGCCGTGATTGGTGCCGATTACAGTACCACCGCCTTTGTATGCTACAGCCTTGCCACACCCCCTTTCTGGTTTGGTAACAAGCTTGGGGTCCCCCTCTGCTAACCCACTCTGGTGTTACAGCATTAGACCCAGGAAAAGGTTTCTGCCAAGGGCTCTTTCCTTACCCACCTGTGCTCTTCACTGTGATTGGAGAGAGAGTCTTGTCTGTAACTTCCAGAGGGACAGCAACAGTCAGTGACAGCCCCTCATCAGTTACAAGGCAGCTGCTGAGTTTGCTGTGAGAGGAGAGAGAGGATGGTAGGTAGCAGAAGCGCAGAGACCTCCGGAGAGCTGAAGACAGGGATGTGGCCACTTGCAGAAACGTCTCCGAGAGCTCCCAATCCCTGAAGATGAGGGTCTGAAATCTGTTCAGGAGTCTTACCCCTAGCTGCAGATTTCTCCCAGGCCCTCCCCACACCCAAGGTTGGTGAGTTCCAACTCTACATGCCAAGGATGGTACTAGTTGCCCAGGTTTAGGCCACTGGGAATGAAAGCCCAGAGTGCTAGGTCTCCCACTATCCATACACGTCCAGTTCTTAGTACTTGGGAATAGAAGCCTAGTCTATTGGCTCAGCCTATGACTTTTTGGCACTTCTGGGCTCAGAACCACTGATACTATCCCAGGAACTCTCCAGTTCTTTGTGAGTAGCACAGAGTTGATAAACGTGGCTGACAAACGTGGGAGTCCTATTTTAAGACTGTCCAGGTGCCTTCTTGCCAACTCTGTATTTACAGAACACTTCACTGCCTGCCCCTAACTCACCTCTTATAAAAGACGCCCAGCTTGCTTGAGAGAGCTGGCCATTTGGGAGAGCAGGCACCCAGCTGGCACCCACCCCAGGGCCCGTTGTAGTAAAAGCCTGGTAGCTACATACTCTGCACTTCCCTTCCTCCGCCATCGACCCTCCAGGCAGACCTTGGTGCCAAACTCAGCACTATGAGGTTGGTCAGGATCCATGCATCCTTTTCTTCCGTAGAGCCCCACCCCTCCCCTGTTTTAACCCGTGATGTGCCCAAGACAAGGACAGTCTTGTTAGGTGTGTTTCCTGCCTGGAATTTGATCTTGGCTGCTTCTGTGCTCTGGGTCTCTAATAGAGGGCTGCACTCCTGCACAGAGCCATCAGCGTCAGGGCAGACCTGGCTCTGGGAGCCACATGCAGGCTCACAGGGAGGAAATGGTCCTCCAGACACTCTTGGTGGCTAGAGGAGAAAAAACCAGGGTCAAGAGATGGTAGTCACCTGGGATTGGAGTAGTCTCTTCAGCCACCAGCCCCCCCCCCCCCTTACCCCTCTCCCAGTGTTCGCTGACACCTCATTCATAGGTTGGAATACCTTCCTTTCTTTAGTTCCTCTGAACTGGGAAGGGAGCGACAGATAGGGTTGCTGCCTGGTCAGCAGCTGGGGGTGCAAGAGATCTCACTTAGACCTGACATTCCTTATCCCTGTCAGCGCTGCCAGGCAAACCCGGCCCATCTGGTTTGTTCTTCCAGTAACTTTGTTCAAAAGGTTGGAAGGGAGGCGATACACCCAGGGGGGTGGGGCGGGAGACGCCAGCTGATCGAGGATCTCGGATCTGGGATCGAGGATAAGGAGAACAAGTCCCTGGGGCTGTCCCCAGGGCTGGTTGGGGCGCGCGGCTGGGAGGCGCCCTGCCACCGCCAGGATGCGCTCGGTGTAGCGGGACTGCCGGGGGGCGCCTGAAGGCCAGCGCTCCAAGGACACGCGGCCACCCGCTCCTCGCGGGCTCCCGGGCCCAGACGCCCCGCAGCGCCGGAGCCAAGCCGCGGGGAGTGCGGGCGAAGGGTGGCAGGAGGGAGGGCGCGCGCGAGGCGGCCCCTCCTCGGCGAGCCATGCGTGCCACGGGCCGCTGAGGAGCCGCCGGGCGCCGCTGCCAAGTCTCCGCTCCGCTTTTGTCTTGCCCTCCAGTGAATGGGAAGATGGAGATGGATGTGGAGGGAGTTTCTCCGCGCCCGGAGCCCATCCCCCGCTCCCAGGGGGCTGGCGGAGCCTGCCAGGCGCCGCCACAGCCGCCCCAGCCCCAGCCGCAGCCCCAGCAGCAGCTGGCTCAGGATGAAGTGCCCGGCGAGAGTGCGGGCGCTGAGGACAGCGACGATCCGGAGGCGAGACCCAACGGCGAGAGGGGGGAGAGCAAGGTAAGGTCCGCGGTGTGGCCGCCTGACATCTTTTGAACCAGAAGGAGGAGGACTAGTAGTGGCCGTCTCTTTAACCCCTCCGTTCCCAACCCCCTTACCTCGTTTGCGTGGGGGGTGGGGTGGTAGATTGGAGAAGGCGTGGGATTTAAAGGAATCCACGCCGGTAGTGAGTTTCTCAACTGGAAGGCGTGTGCAGAAAGAAGTCTGCTCTGGTTTCGGTGTTCAGTGATGTGTGCAGGGGAAGTCGTGGTACACGCGATGCGAGGCTGAGGGCAGGGCTGAACCCGCGGGCGGGGCAGTGCTGAGACTTCGCCTTTAGACGCTGTGGGTCTAAGGGAAGTGTGCCTTAAGACCTGGCAAGTGGCTTCCTAGACTCTTGGAGGGGAGGTGACATGCACCTACTGATGAGAGCAAAGTTTGGCTTGTTTCAGATTGGACAGCCTTGCTTCCCGGAGCTCTAGGCTGGAGGTGGTCCTTCTCAGTGGGCACCCTCCTCTCCAGGAGGGCAGAGACCCAGTGCCTGGCAGTGGATGAACCCAACCCTGGGAGTCCTTTGCAGCCCTGCTGTGTCATTGTAGACCAGGGGAGACCTGCGCCCGACTGTGTGGAGTTCTTTAGGTAATTGAATTGGAGTAAGAAATGGTTGAGATGTCATTCTTTGGTGCTGGTGTTTCCTCTGCTGAGAAAATTGTACAGTAAGGGAAGTGGCATCGAAGATGATGCTTGGATAATATCCAGAGAGTTCTGTCTCTGAGGTTTCTGCCTCTCCCCACACTCCGAGTTGAATTTGGTGGAAGCTAGTGGTTTAGTTCCATCGGTATCAAGTGCGCACGTGTGTTTGTTAAAGCATTTTGAAAGCGACTGCTAATATTGGGGGAAAGTTGGTTCAGCAAATCAGAAGATTGGAACCCAAGAAGAGTCAATGTACTTTATTTGCACGTTGTCTCAAGGAAGCGTACAGGCAGACAGGCACGGCTGTTAGGTAGAAGCGACCCACCTCTCCCGGAATATGCTCCTCCTTGGGAATACCTTGATTTTCCTTGGACATTTGCTGAAACACCAGTAGATTAAACAGACAGCTAATGCATGTTGGGATCCCATGGAGTGTTGCTGTTCTTCGTCAGCAGGCGGATCCTTAAGTTTGGATTTGCAAATGCTTAAGACTGGTTCTGCATTTTGAAACCTGAGGTAAGAATCGGGGTTTGTCGTTTATCTACAAAAATCAATATTGTTATTCAAATGGTAAACTACACAGGAGTTGGTATCTGAACACACTCCAAACCAGACCAGAACGGGGTACCTTACAAGTGGATACAAGATTTACATTATGAAAACTATATGAATTTTAATAGTCTGATATCCCCAGCCTTCCAGTCTATCTTGATTTCATGAATATTTAATCCTGTCACGGCTGCATATTTACTACTTGAAAGCCTGTGCCCAGTTTTATGAAAACACCCTAACGGAGCATCGTATTACCTAATTGAACTTTAGGTCTCCTCTGCAAAATTGGTGAGGAGGGTAATTAAAATCTGCAGCCGGTGCTGTGCTGCCTTCACCATAGTGTGGGTTCCTTTGCCCTGAGCCTGAGAAGAAACTCCTGCCATCAGCAAAAAAAAAAAAAAAAAAAAAAAAAAAAAAAAAAAAAAAAAAAAAAAAAAAAAAAAAAAAATCTGTGCGTGTTTGTTTCCCTCTGCTGCACCCACGCAGACGGTCTAACGGTCTGCCCGCTATGAGGAACGAGAAAAGTGATGCTCTAGTAACACACACCAGGCAAGGAGAGGACTGAAAGCCAGTTGATTACATTTACTTAATTGGTGTGTTCAGATAATTGAGTATCCCAGCGATGTGGATGTGATTTGCTGCATGTCTGCCTACAATTTTTTTTTTTGACTACAAAATATTACTCCCTCCCCGCTTCTCCAGGTGTTTGTCTTAAATTATGTGGCTTCCTTCTCTGAACCTAGAAATCAACTGTGCTAACCTTTGCTCGTCTGTCTACCTGGTTCTCCTTGATAGCCATTCTGGGAGTCCGGGAGGGTGGCTGTTATGTTTCAAACCTTAATGACTGCTTTTGTTTTTGATGACTATGAAGGCAAATTACAAATTTTTTTTTCTTAGCAAATCCTGGTTTTGAGTAGAAAGACCCTCTGGTGTCTGACTTAATTATTCTACTTGAATATAAACGGAAGAAATCTTGGATGGTGTGGCGTGTAGCCTACGAGGCTGTTGGGGTAAGACGGTTAGAACTCGATGTCAGACTTAGAAGCTGTCATGTGCAGTGCAATGGGCTGGGCTATAATGTTTTCTGTGCATTCATCATGAGGATAATTGGAATTTTAAAAAAGTCTTTACTTAATTCTTCCTCCATACCACTAATAAGATGCAAGTGGGCACAGCCTTGAAAATACAGCTTTGAAGGAGCAAAGTTGTTTCTGTTTGCTTGCTTTTGATTTCTTTTGAGATAGGGTCTTATGTAGCCCAGGATGGCCTGAAATTCACTATGTAGTAGAGGGTGACCTTGGACTCTGGATCTCCTGCCTCCGTCCATCAAATGCCTGGATTACGTTTGTGCACCACCACTCTTGGCTCCTTGACTTTGTTTTGATTCTGCCTGGGGGCTGTGCTTTATTCTTGAATAATTTACCTCCACTGTCTTATTGAAAAAGTAACATGGGAGATAATTCCTAATTAGCCATGTATTGTTAGATGTAAAATCATATATCACATGTCATCATAGTCTCTGAAATAAGGGATTAGAATATTGGAGTCTGTGTGTGTGTGTGTGTGTGTGTGTGTGTGTGAGACACAACACGTATGAGAACTTAGAACAACTTTCAGGAGTTGGTTTCTCCTACTACCTTGTGGGTTCTGGGGATTGGACTCAGGTTGTCTGGCTTGACAACAAGTACCTTTACTCACTCAGTCATCTTGCTGGCCGTAATTTTGCCTTTTTGTTGGTTTTTAATCTAAGAGTTGCCTCATGTCTCTAGTGCTTTCTCTCCTGTAGGAGTGCTACCTGCTTCTTCTCTTGCAGCTACTCATGAGAGAAATCTTACAGTAGCTCCATGAGTCAGAGAGGACCCTAAATCTACCACCCAGCTTCCTCTGCTTTCTCATCAAGCCTTTACTAAAGGCCCTATCTCTGCACCAGTGAGAACTGTGGTATTTCCTCACCTGTTTTTCTGGGGCTTTTCTTCCTCATGTCCAAAGAGGTTCCAAACTGGGCAGATCTCTTTTGTTCTAGTCTTAAGACCAAAGATTAAAAACTACTCTGTAAGTAAGAGACCTGCAAATTCTTGAAAGCTGCTCTTGATGTAAAACTCCTGACCTCAAAACCTTCTCACCAAAATTTCCAAGGGCACTGAGTCTCTTTTTTTTTTTTCCTGATTTTAAGAGTCTTTAGAAATGTTCTCTTTGTGCCAGATAACTCTTTAACTGTTGTTTATGAAACTTTGAAAAAAAAAAAAAACCCCACTTATTTGTATAATGTATTTTTTTTATCCCCTGTGTTAAAAAGTTACTCATACAAATGTGTAAATCTTTCTCCTGATCCCATGTGAGTAACAGGGATATTTCTTGTTTCCTCTTCACCCTGTTCACAGCACCCCCCTTCTTATTTTCTGCCTCTGTAACCTCCAGGTATGTAGTGGCATGAGGTAGTAGCTCCTTGTTTTGCTCCATTCTGACCAAGGCCTTGGTGAGCAGGTCAAGTGGTCCCCTCTTGTGACCTTGGCCCACAGGATCTCAGAACCATGCTATGAGTAGTACCCGGCTCATGAAAATGAGTCCACTCCTCCCTTCTGCTACATCCTACTAGGGACCCAGTCTGAACAATACCCTTCAGGACACTGTTGTAGCGAATCTATATCCTGTTGGTCACTTGGATTTTTTTTTAAAGTCTTTCAATTTGAAATTATTTTAAACTTGCGGGAAAGTTTTAAAAGTAGAGTGTCATATAAACATTTTGCTCAGGTTCCTCTGCTTTTAATATTTTAAAATATAGTATTGGTAGTCCATAAAATACAAGCTGTGCACATCACAGTGAAGAAAGCACCTTTTGAATAATTATGAGCTTGTCGCTAAACTCCGGGCGAGTGGGCGGGCACCGTATCAGTGTTTTACATCCTATGCTCACAGACTTGGAAGCTTTCCTTACATCTGAAAGCCCAGAGAGGATTTCTAAGGGTCAAACTAACCTTATACTGCCTGCCTGCTTCCGCTCTCTCTGGTAAGCTGCAACAGCTTGCTAAGGGCAAAGTTTGAGATCCCCGAGGTACTACCTCAGGTGTGGTGAATCCCATGAGTGTTAAGACTTTGGCAAGGCCAGAGTAGTGTTAATTGTAGGGAGTGAAGTCTCCGCTTTTCATTGTAACCCCCAAAAAACCCACTTCTGCTTTCGGTTAAGAGAACATTCACCAGCACACAGGGGGCAACGGTATCTCAAGAAGCAAGTCAAGGAGAATGCTGGAGAATCAAGGCAGCCCTGTAGGCACTTTGACCCTCGAGTGACATTTTGACATGAGAAACCAGAGGCCTTTAAATGTTTTTACTATTAGCCAGACTTTGATTTCTGGCCCAGAAGTGGAAATTTACTTTTATTGGTGTTGTTTCAGAAGTCAGAGAGGCCTGAGTTGGGCCTTGGCTCCAGCTTTCCTTTACTTCCGACTTACAGTAGGCCTTAACATCCCAAACTCTGATCTTTGCCTCTTTAAAGTAGGTGCAATTACAGTGTCAACCACCAATGATTATTGTATGGTTTGACTGATAGAAGCCACCCAAAATTTTGACTCGCAACTTTCTAGGTGATGATGGTCAGTGTTGTTAATAATAGTTTGATCAATATAATTACTGGGGTCTAAAGTTTGAAAAAGAAAGATGAACTGAGAATTTAAGTTCCCTTACCAGAGGACTCTGGGGATGGTGACAACACAGACGGACACATTATTCAGTAGTCAAACCAAGTTGGTAATCTCTGACCTGCTTTTGTCCTTTGGGCCATGTGGGATGTGGTCACTAAAACGTGTTAGCTTTAACTGTCAACTTGATACAACCTAGGCTTGCCTGGTAGAAGAGTCTTACTGAGAAATGACTTGGATTGTGGTGGCTTTGTATATATGCCTTGGGGAGGGCAGATTGTCTTGGTTGTTTGTCTTGATCTAGGAAGATGGAGCCATTGTGGGCAGCACCATTCCCTAGGCAGGAGGTTTTGAACAGAGCTAGTCGAGAGCAAGCAAGGCTGTACCCTTGACTGTGGATGTGGCGAGACTAACTGCTTTGAGTTCCTGCTTTGTTCATCTCCAATTGATGGACATTAAATTGCCATCCACATAGACCCTACTCTCTGGATTGCTTGTGTCAGGATATCCATCACAGCTACAGAACAGAAACTAGTTCCGGTGTCCAGGTATTTTTGTGGTCGGTAAGTTAGTGAAGAGTTACCTTCACTTGCCAATAGCTGCTTCCCTATCCTGTTATCAGGGCCCAGCCAGGATGGAATTCCTTACTCTGTTCCAGCTTTAGACTCAGGCTGTAGGTCACATGCCAATAAATCAGGCAGATTTTTCTGCAAGTAGACATCTTTGAAGGAACAGGTAGCAAATTTTAGACTTATAAATTAATAGCTTAACAGTTTTTAAAAGTGTTACAATTCTTTGGTTGCAGACAGAAATATTCATTTAGGGGAAAAATGTGCTGGGCTGTAAGGTAGTCATAAAACCAGGGGGGAAAAAAGATAAACTGTGTTTGGCTAAATTGAGTTGATCTTTTGTGTGAAGTAGAAAATGATGGAAACTGTCCCAGGAGCATCAGTGGGAAATCACCTGGCCTTTGTGTTTATGTCATTGTGTGCTGTGACAAAGAACCCAAGAGGAACCCAAGGGGCAGCGACTCATTTCAGCTCACAGTTTCAGAGGTGTCCATCCATCATGGCAGACAAAGGCATGGCAGGACAGTTCCACCATGGTGGCCAGGAAGTAGAGAAAAGGGAGAAGTCAGGATGGCACCAGGGAACGCATGATCACTACAGACACATCCCAGTGACCCCTTTCCTTCAAAGGCCCCACCACTCCACTGTTGACCACCACCCTAAAATGTCATCACATTACAAATCCCTCGAGGCATGAATCCACTGACTAGAATGGGGGCATGTGTACCAGCTGTCTCTGGAAACGGCTTCACAGACACACACTGTTTCCTTTGAGTAATTACTTAGTTCCTAGGAAATCCAGAGATTCTTTTATTAGACCAAGGAAATAGATATTAGTGGGTAAAACACCATCATTTTTTTTTTTCCTAGAGAGAGAATGTGGGAGAAAAGGAGAGAGCGTGTGATTCAGTCGGGAATATCAAACTTCTGGTAACATTGTACTCACTGTCATTTAAAAAGAAACAGAACCGCAGCTAATCTTGCTTATGTATACACAAGGAGAAGGTATTTTATCCTCTTAGTGAGTATGTGTGTATGTATGTGTGTGTGAGTATGTGCGTGCATGTCCAGAGGAAGGGTTAGGAGTCCTTTTGTATCTCCCACTTTCAACCTTACGACCATCCCTTACGACCACATTTCACACTGGACCTGAGACACCATTCTGTCAAGGTTGTCTGGCCAGTGAGCTCTTGGCATTTGCCTGTCTCTGCCTGCCATTGCTGGAATTGCAGGCATGTGCAGAGAAGCCTGGCTTTTGTGGGTGCTGGGGATTCGAACCCAGGTCCTGTTGTTTACATGTGTGTGTGTGTGTGTGTGTGTGTGTAAGGAATGTATATACGCAGCTAGTGCTCTTATCCAGTGAAGCATCTCCCCAGCCCAGCTCTTCCTTTTGACTCTTAATTCTTATGTTATAGAATTAGGAGCTGGGTTGGAAGATGCACATTGCTGGGCCTGCTCCTCTGCCCTTTCTTCCTATTCCATGTTCACAGTGGAGAAAGTCAGCATCCCCAACCAGTGCTTTAGCAACAGATAGAGCTGACACTTGCCACCTCTAGCCTAGGACAAACTCTCAGATGGCCTGAGTTAAAAGTCCTTCTCTTCTTAGGGAATTCTAGTCTTGGGAGTTCTGAATGGTTATATGAAATACTCAGGGTTTGCTTCAGGGTTAGAATCACTAAGGTTTTCTTTTTTTCCCTTTTACTTGTAAACTGAGATTAGCACATATATCCATTGAACAGATGATCTGAGAACGAATGTAGTTGCAACCTAATCAGTTCAAATATAGACCTTTAATAGTACATGTGTCCACTGAAATTTAGCTTGGTTTTTTTTTTTTTTTTTTTGTCTGCTGGAAAATTAAAGCAAATTGATTTCTTGTTTCAGTTCCTAAAGTGTTTACTCTAATGTGCAGATTCATGTGTCAAGACATTTCTGTCCTCACACTGACCTTAAACTGACCGGAGTTCTACCATGGGCAATGTTAGTTCTCCAGGATGTGTGTGTGTGTGTGTGTGTGTGTGTGTGTGTGTGTGTGTGTGTGTATTTGGAGGTTAGAAGACAACCTCAGGCTCAGGGGTCAGACCTCAGCCACTACATTGCTTTGTTACTTTGTCTTGTTATTCTCTACTGCATAAGGCAGACCATCTACCCACAGTCTACCCGCCTCCCCAGGGCCACAGGATTATATAAACTTTGGTGCTACACACCTAACTTTTAAGTGGGCTCTAGGGATTTGAACTCAGGTCCTCACACTCGTGCCACAAGTACATTCACCCACTGAGCCATCTCTGCAACCCTCGGCTGCTCATTCTTGGACATGCAGTCATCATGGCTGGCTCATATCAAGTGCTCAGTAACTAGTGGTCCTACCAACTTCTGTTCTGTCAGTATATATGGGCACTTCTATTAGACACTGGGATTGAAGTCACAGATGTGAGAGTCAAAGGTCAATGGAGGCCAGGGACAGTTACAAGGTGTCGAGGACC
This sequence comes from Arvicanthis niloticus, assembly GCF_011762505.2. Lineage (NCBI taxonomy): Eukaryota > Metazoa > Chordata > Mammalia > Rodentia > Muridae > Arvicanthis > Arvicanthis niloticus. The sequence continues at coordinate 38,210,919 of NC_047678.1, read as the reverse complement.
TAGAAGACAGGAGGATATGTCCTGCAGAGAAGGAAGGAGTGCTGCTCTCCTGCAAGGAAAGGACTCAGAGTAGGGAGAGAGACTCAGAAGCTCAGTGTAGGAGCCAGGGGCAGGGGATGAGTAGATGCAGACTTCAAGGGCTGTGGGATGCCAAGAGATAGCAGTTCATAGTGTGTGCTGGGAGGAGGGGTGGGGCGTGCTTCCCAGGAGAGCCTTGGGGTGCTGAGACGGCAGTTGAGACCACACCTTTCAGGGAGCAAGATGAACACAGAGCTTCTAGGCCGAAAGAAAAATTGTAATGCCCCAATGTGGTTCCCGTCTAGGGAAGTCCACACAAATAGTCAGAGAAGGCAGCTCACAGGTATCTCTGTATCTTGTCTTTGGGATCTGATGCTGCCCTCTTCTGGCCTCTGAGGGCACAGCACACACATTGTACAGAGCGACATACACTGGCAAAAACCTATACTCATAAAATGTAAAAATAAAATAAAACTAATAAACCCTTTTGAAAATACATCCCGTGACATGAGACTGTCACACACAGTCGGTGCATGTTCCATTTCCTTTTCTCCCCAGATGTTCAAAGCAGTCCTGTCCCTCCCCCACGTGTCCCATCCACACTTCTTCCCAGTCACACCTCTCTCCTCTTTTACTATTTTCTCTGTCCTTCAGTTTATTGAGACAATCTACAAGCACTAAAACTCTTTTAACATGGATAGTTCAATAAGTTTTGAAATTCCCTGTGGCCTGCTACTTACCAGCTGGACAAGGATGTCTGTCTGTGTCATCCCCAGCGTGTTCCCAAGCACACTGTCCCCTAGGCATTGTCTCCAGCTGGTCTCAATAATTGGTGTAAATAGAACGTGTAGTTAACCATTGTCCCAGTTTGGGAAGCTGGTGTGAAGAAGCCCTCATTGCTTGAGGGGATATATTAGTTCTCTGGGGATGGCTGCTCATGCTTCTGGGTGGAACCTCACTTCCCTGAAGAGATAATCATACTCACTTGAGGGGTGTTGTGCCCTACAAGGTACTTCAAAGTTCCTGGAAGCCAAGGTGACTGACTATAGCTTTAAAAACATGAATGAAAACTTTAGGCACCTTTTTTGGGGGTGGGTGGGCAGTGGGGATATAAGAGGATTCTTTAAAAGCTGTCAGTAAGCTCGCTTCAACTTTCTGTGTGGTTGCTTTGTAACTTGGATATCTCTTTGATGAAAGTCTCTTCCAGTCTTTGGCCTATTCTGAGGGCCAGGGTTGTATTCTCATCGATACCTATCTGCTATTTTCACTTCAGGTTGACTTCAGAAACCCCAGTGGAAGTCTGAGGCCCTTACAAAGCAACAGATGTTCCCACCTTCCTTTTCTGAGGCTTTGCTCACACTTATTGGGCATTTACCATGTGTCTCTCATGAAGTGAGGTAGACTCACATCGGTTGATCTCATTTCGAGCCGTCCGGTAATCCTGAGGAATCACTGGTACTGACCAGTGCTCACATGGCTGCTGCATGGGAGAGGGAGGCCTCCAGTTAAGTCTTCCAGTCTCCTCCACCTCTTGAGGTGGGACTCACAGCTGGGTTGGTGTCTTGGTGGTGTCACCATCATGGCTATCCTCCTCCTCCCTGTGCTCGTCATTGTGCCCCCTTGCTTGTCTTGCTCTGGCTGTTCATAAAGCAGCCTTCAGGTAAAATAACTCGGCCATCCATCATTGGCATGCAAACCGGAACACCAGCTTAAAGCACAATGGGACACTCCAAGCTTCATTTTATCCACCTCAGAAGTTAGCACACTGAGAATCCTCTAGAGAACTCGAAGGTCTGAGGTGTTCATTTACACGTTGCTATCCAAGGACGTCCATCTCTGTCAGCTAAGTTGCACCACCGTGGTTTCCCAGGGGGCTGCACCAGGATGAGCTAACCCTTCTGTGTTAGAGCCAGCTTAAACCTTCATTTTCTTCCTATGGGCTATGGGAACCTTTGGCAAACCATGGCAACACTTCCCTTTGGATACCTTCTCCCACTGCTGTTAGGACTTTTAATTAATTAATTTAACTGTGTATGCTTCAAACGCCTACTGGGCTTTCCAAAACGTAAAATGTGAAAATATCAGATGTGTCAATAAGAATGTAAACAGTTCATTTCCCCCTTAAAATTGGCCAAAGTGTTGGATAGACTTTCATCACAGAATCACAGAGATGAAAATGGACTCCTGAGAGGATGAGCCACATTGACATGAGGCCAATCACCCACGGAGGCCAGAAGAGGGTGTGCGATACCCTGGAGCTGCCCAATGAGGATGCCGGAAATGTAGCTCAGGTCCTCTGCAAGGGCAGCAAGCGATTTAAACTGCAGAACTATCTCTCCAATAAAGATATTAATTAATTGGGATATGGAGAGGGTTCAGCTCAGTCGGTGAAATACCTGTCCAAAAGCACGAGGACCTGAGTTCAGATCTCCAGCACTCACATAAAAAGCCAGCATGGCTGTGCATGCTTGTCACTCTAGTTCTGGGGAAGTGGACACAAGAGGATGCTCAGAGCTGGCCGGCCAGCATGTCTAGCCAACGAGTAAGTATTGGGTTCAATGACAGACCCTGTCTCAAAATATAAGGTCAGGAGTGACGGAGGACACCTGGTGCACCCACACACACAAAGACGACCTATAACGTCCATACATGCAAACTAAATAGAATAATAAGTGAAGATGTCGGTGGCATGCATATTAAATTACCGAGACAATGAGCAAGCCACTCCAGTTGACCAGTGGACTCTTGATGAGCCTTGTCTTCCAAGTCTTGGGATCTTCAACTCAAATTCAACCAGAAGAGTTGGTCACCCCAGGCTTAGTATCTAGACCCATGTAGATTCTCAGAGTATCAGAGCTGTCAACACTGAAAGCATTGTGAGGTCTTGAATCCATGAGTCTGGAAAGGATTCAGGTTCTTTTAAGAGCTAGTGTCTCTGGAACAATAGACTTAAAAGTTACTAGAGAAACAGGCCCCTGGGTTGGAGGGAGATGAACAGGACCAAGAGGCCATTACAGATCCTAAGCTTGTTTTCAAAGTTCACCGCTCCAGTCAGTGTGTGTGAGAACTAGCTGAGTAAGTCTCCCTGGCTACGTAAGAGAAGGCTTCTGGAGAATTTCTTCCCTGGCAAGACACAAATCACCTGCACGGAAAATTGTTGGTAGGCTTGGGCTCACAAAGGACTGTGGCGGTCTCAGTGGGGAGACATCTTCTGGAAGGAGATCGTGGACTTGGATGGTGTGACTTGAAACCTACCTTCCTTTCTTTCTTCTTTCTTCCCTCCCTCCATTCTTTCCCTCCTTCCCTCTCTCCTTCCCTCCCTCCCCCTCTCTTTCCTTTTCCTTCCTTCCTTCCTTCCTTCCTTCCTTCCTTCCTTCCTTTTTTAACTCGTGGATGAGTTCTTGAAATTCTAAACCATAAAAGGGCAAATGGTATTTTTATGCTTTTAACTACTATCTGGGATAGGAGCTTAAATCTAGCCATTACCTCCCTAACAAAGCCTTTCATCAACCCTGAGGTAAGTCTGTGTTTTGTTTGTGTGGGCATATTATATGTCTCCCTGGTTTTGTTGCATAAGAGAGTGTGCTATTGCAGATGTTTTTCCCTTCGATACCATTGATGACAATGAGAAAAAACAACATCAGCAAAAAAACCCCACAAAAAACAAAAAACAAAAAAAACAAAAACAAACAAACAAACAAACAAAAAAACAAAAAAAAACCCACCAACAATAAAACCCAGAGTTGTTGTTGAATTTTGGAGACTGGATGAAAGGGTAAAAAGAAGCACATGGCCACTCCTGGGAAGGGTGCCCTGGGACGCTGTTTTCTGGAATGGGTCTGTGGCAGTCCCCCAGGGACGTTCTCAACTGTCCCTTCCGACGTGCCTCCACCTTCCTGTCGTCATCGATGTCTGAGTGTTAGACATCACAGTAGTGGTGATTCTCCTCAGTGTTTCTGGACCACTGTGTTCCTCCTGTGCTGTTCCTTTGCCTACTCTGTTCTTCACTTCCTCACCAGCCTTCAGAACTTACCCCAACATCTCAAGGAAGGTTTGTGTAGTTTTAACCTGTTTGTCCTAATGAAGTCAAGTCCCTGATGCCATGACTCCATACATTCTCAATTGTGTGATCAATGTACTTCAGTCTGTTATTTTCTCAGGTCTTTCTCTAACTGTAATATAATAGGTTACGTGTAATTCTCTCTCTCTCTCTCTCTCTCTCTCTCTCTCTCTCTCTCTCTCTCTCTCTCTGTCTCTCATGTGTGTGTGTGTAAATTATTTTTTTGAGATGGTTCCTCTGTGTGTAGTCCATGCTGGCTCAAAATTGTTACATAGCTGGGGCTAGCCTTGAACCCCCAATCATCCTAGTTCTACCTTCCAATGGTTGAGATTACAGTCACACACCACCATTTTGGGTTTATAAAATGATGGGAAATTGAATCCAAGGCTTTATGTGTGCTAGGTTGTTGCAGCCCGAGCTGCTCCATGTTTGGGGGCCAAAAATGTTGGGACTGCTCTGTCAATGTTGGAACCCACACTGCCAAAAGCTTTGGGGGCTGAACTGTTAGAGCCTGCACTGCCCCAAGCTGTCCACGGGTCAGGGTTCAGCAAGAGAGAATGAGGACGGACTCGAGGAATGGAGACCAGACAGAGTGTGATTCAATCCCGTTTATTCTTCAGTCTCTCTTCCTAGTCCAAGTCCCAAGTCTTGAGCTCCTAGTCCCTAGTTCCTAGTCCCTAGTGCTTCCAAGTTCCAAGTTCTAGTCTCAAGTCTCATCCAAGTACAAGTGTCTAATCCTAGTTGCCTGTCTCAAGTGTCTACTCCAAGTGCCTAATACTTAATAATAATTTCTGTCTGCCTTATATGTCTCACTTCTAAGCCATGCCTCTAAGTCATGCCCTTAAGTCATGCCCTTAGGTCTTGTCTCTAAATCTGATCTCTAAGTCACGCCCTTAAGTCACACACCTTTAAGTCTCACACACCCAAGGGAAAATCCTGGGTATCTAAAACAAGATGTTATCAGAGTGTGCTCAGTTGTTGTAGGCTGTTGTAATCAAGTCTCTTGTCAAGGTATATGGCTCAAGATGGCTGCAAGGATGATAGCCACCTTCTGTCAGCTCCCCACTCTAGGTAGTGTTTAAACTAACGATATAACTGCTCAATGGTATGGTTAAGTAGATGGCTTTTATTTTAGATATGAGAGAGACAACAGCCAGAGGCATCAGGAAGTGTGTAGAGCAGAGAAAAGAGACTGAGCATGGACGGCAGACTGGACCTGGCTGTGAGCAAAGGAGGAATAGAGCAGGGAGGAAGGAAGTGAGGGAAGGAGGACAGAGAGGGAGGGAGAGTGAGATGGGAGAGACAGAAAGACAGAGAGACAGAAAGGACACACAGAGAGATACACAGAGAGAGGGAAAGACACACACACACACACACACACACACAGAGAGAGAGAGAGAGAGAGAGAGAGAGAGAGAGAGAGAAAAGCTGGAATAGTGGGGTTATAAGGAGAATGCAGAGTGGGGAGAAGAAGCCTGTTAGCTGGAGGGTCAAGGAGGTGAGAAGAGCCAGGATGCCAGGATGGACTTTGAAGAAAGTAATGGTACATGTGCTACTGAGGGAGCCCAGGGGCCAGCATACTCTTGACTATGTAATGGGCACCCCAGTTAGCCATTGCTCTCTTCTTCCTTTTGGAATTTGGGGAACCAAAGTATCGTTTGGATCTAGCAGGTAACCACTCTAGCAACTGGCTACATACCCAGCACCTTTCTAATGTATGTTTGACCTAAAAGGCCAGGTACAAATAACCATGTTAACTGGTTAATTATATATGTAATTCTACTTTCTGGTCTAGACTGGCCTATGTCCTCAGTCATCCCACATTCTATTGGAGAAGCCTAATACACAAGTATAAATAGATTAAAGCTAATACACACGTACTTGGCAGCCAGTGGCCCTCTGTGTGACCCTGACCTTGGGACTTGATGTCCTCCTTGACATCTTTCTATTTTCTCCAGTGCTCTATCTTTCCACAGCACTGGCATTGGGAAACACATAGTGTCACCAACTCCACTTCCTGTGTGAATGTTAGACATCATAAATCAAGTGCATTGTTCTTTCCCAGTGATATCAGCTCAGCCTTGAAGCAAGGATTCATTAGCATCCGTTGGAGGCTTGAGCCCAGCCTACAGCTTTTGTGACCATGCCTTTTAACCAAACACCCAGTGCTCAAGATCCCCCTCTTGTTCCAACCCTCCTTCACCACGGTCACCTACAGACACGTGCAGCCATGTAAACTCGACAGTGCAGACACGCTCCCCTGACAAGAACAGAGAGACTTTTACAGCTTTCTCGGATTTGCTTCCTGTAGGTTCTTACTGTATTACTTCCAAATTGTTTCTGAACTGCCAGTATTGTTGTGCAGAGAGGCCTGCTTGGAGCAAGATCTCATTCAAGAACTTTGGCTTACCAGGCTGCGATTTTTGTTTTGGTTTTGGTTTTTTGCTTTTTTGCTTAGCTGTCTCACTGAATTGTGATATTTGTCCTTGACCACCGGAAAACACTCTTGGTGAAGTTGCTCCAGAGACCTCATATCCAAGTTCAAAGCCTTTATTAGTGGGTGGTTGAGCCACAGCCTGAAGCACCATTGACATCCGCTCTTAGCCATTCACTAATGACTGTCTTCACACTGGGGGATGGCTCTGATGGCACTTACTGTCCAGAGTGCACAGGCAGGAAAAGTTAACATCATCAGAGTATCCACAGCAATGGGAATGGGGGTGGGGGGTGGGAGCTCTCACTGAACCACAGAACAGACACTGTCCTGAAGTCACACACGTAAGGTGTTCTATTCTTGAGTTACCTCACATGACAAAAGTCCTCAGTGTGTTCTGATCACCAGTGGCTTTGGCTATGGGTCAAAAAGCAAAAGAGGAAATGAAAAACGTTTTCTTATAACAGCAAATACTTTTCCCAGCCCTCTTTGCGTTCATTTCTTCCCTCCCACCTCCATCCATGAGGGAGAAGAGTAATCTCTCTCACATACAAGGAGGAAGGACTGGGGAATTAGTTCTCAGGATCTTCATGTGGGACTTGCTGTGTCTTTCTCTAGCATGCCAGGAAGAAAAGAGATGAAAAGGGGGCCCCAGGGTGGGTTTGGTGAATTTCCTCCCCGTTTAACCAGGATGAAAATGTGAAGGACACCTGGAAGTGGTCTGAAACTCTCTCTTTTACACGTTCCATTAGCCAGGAGCCCCCTCGGCACGACAGGCAGTGTGCAGCAAGGCCCAGAAAACAATGGAGCCTTGAGCACATTCTTCCCTCACACCAGTGGTGAGAACACAGACCAGGAGTGAGAGTGAGCTGCCAGAGAGAAAGTGAACAAGGAAGGAGGTTACCACTGACTAAAGACAGTGTGAGTGTGAGTGTGACTGTGTGTGTGTGTGTGTGTGTGTGTTGGGGAAGAGGGAGTCAGGTGAGGATGGATGAGGAGGGTAGGATAGGGATGCTTACATGGGTATGGGGCCACAGAACATCCTCTGCCACAAGCATTGTCCATAGGATCTCTCTCTCTCTCTCTCTCTCTCTCTCTCTCTCTCTCTCTCTCTCTCTCTCTCTGTCTCTCCCTCCCTCTGACCTGGAACTCACTGATTAACCTCAGATGGCTGGCCCAAGTGCCCCAGGGATCTTCCTGTCTTGGCCTTTACCCTCTGGTGAGACTGCAAGCACAAGCCACCATCCCTGACTTTTTAAAACGGCTTCTGGAGAGCCAAAGGTCCTTGTACTTGTAAAGGCAAGCACTTGAGCTCCTGACCTCTCTTGCCAGCCCATCTTTAGTACTTTTTATATACCACAAAATAAAATGCTAAAAGCACAAAGGTACCGAAAAGCTGGCATGAAATTGCACCAGGCAAGAATAAGAGCACTACTACAACCTTTGAGCCAAATTTGAAGCAAACTTTATTAAATGTTCGCAAGGATGATGGTCACTGACTAGGCCCATACCCAGGAGTCCCAGTAATGGCCATGAGTTCCATCAGTCGGGTGCTTATAAAAGCAAAACACACAAGGCTACATACTTCCTGTTTTTGTCCAATCGGGGTAAGCCACAGTCTGATATACTTCCTGCCTACACATCTCCCACCTACCTGTGATGAAGCACATCCTGTGCAGTTGGGGCAACCAACCTCTTTTACAGAAGCGAAAACACACGGCTTGTTATCGTACATGGACAGCAGCCTCCAGCATTCCAGGAAGTTATCTGTACTTGGGCAAGTAGGGCTTACAGATTTATCTGTCCTTGGGCAAGTTGGGACTCAAAGATTAGAGGCATTTTCATTTCATAGATCTCTTAAGCACAGCAATTCAAATAAAACACAACTTTAGCTTTCACACATGCTTACCAAAAGTTGTAGCCAAAGGGACTGTAATTGCTCCTTTGGTCATTCTGACTTCTATATTTGTGAACTAGTGTGTGGCACTGGAATTCTCACAGGCTTGAGCATCAACGTGTTCTCTTCCCACTCCCCTGGGATTTCTGGGTAAAATATGGCTGCCTGCCTGTGACGTCAGTGGTTTCAACAAGCATGGGGCTTGGATGTTTGTGTGAGGTTCATGAGTGAGGGAGGTAGAAAGATTCAATTTTCACATTCAGGATGGTTTTAGCTCCACTGTGTCTACAGATGCTCCCCAGGTAGGCTTGCCTGTGCCCTTGCTGGATGTCACTGAAACAAGGGTACCTAGCCTACAGTCATTCTACATCAGAGTCACACATTAATTTTTTGATAGATACACCTTCATTTTTTTTCTTTTAATTAAGATTGTAGATGACTCTGGAATTTAAAGGTACATCATTCAGGGACAGCTCTGCATTCTATGGGGATTTGATGTTTATAGTAACATTAACACATCAGAAGATTTTGTTTTGTTTTGTTTTGTTTTCAGATTGTATGTATCACTAGTAAAAGAATGAGAGATGGTAGACAGGAAGAAGAAATTCTTCAGGGAAGCACACTGTTGAGGACCAAAGGACTCAGTTGCCGTGATGTTCGAAGATACTGGGAAGTCTTTGATGCATCCTTTTAATTGTGGCCTAGAGCTGAGGTGTTGGCTATACAGAGACAGCAATAGAGTAACTCACATCCCTCACCTCATTATTTTACTTTCACTTCATGCTTCTTTGAAAAGGGAAAACACAAAGCTGGTTTATACAAAGTCAACCTGTTACCTTTACACTGGGTTAACCATGAAGGCCCAGATCCCTTCAGGGTAGTCCCAGTGCCCGTGTGGTGCCAGGCAGAGAGAAGAGAGAGAGTCTGACCAAGCTGTTGCTCCAGCCAGGGAGAATATCCACCTCTGGAAACTTGACTGACTATCTGAGGCTGATTAGTCAGGGATGCTGATTTACCTGAGATATAAAAGACTCACAAGAAGAAGCTATGTGTGACTGCTGATGACATCAAAAGAAATTCTGTCTGTCACCAAGCAAATGAGTAAAACAAAGAGGTTTGGTGAGGTGACAGATAAATGTGTGCACAAATAGAGATTATAGACACCTGTACCTATACATGTGAATATAGATATATATATGTATTGCTTGACTCTACATAGTTGAAGTTGAATGAGTTGGTCAGGTGACAGATATATGCGTATATAAATCTGTTTACATGCATACATATATACTGCTTTCTACATAACTAACATTAAATTGGTTGGTGAAATGACAGACATGTATGTACAAATAGACACATTTATATGCATATATATATATGTATATACATACATAGATACATGTTTGTGTGTGTATGTGTTGGCTTGTTCTTTCTACATAGCCTGAATCATTACATTGCACCTCAAATTGTACAGGTTTGTTGTTGTTGTTGTTTTTTTTTTGATAAACAGAAGTGTATTGGTTCTAATTGTGTAGTATGTAAGGAATTCTGCAGTAGATCCCTTAGCAGAGGTGGGGTGTAGTTTCATTTTATTTTATTTTTCCTGAATAGTCACAAGAGGCTGTCAGAACTGCTGTTAAAGCAGGCTGGAGCATGGACATCCTTGACTTAAAAAGCGAATCACTGAAAGTGTCACTGGTGCTGGTGATGTGTAAATTCTTCTAGGAGACCCCAGTCATCCAGAAAAGCTGACACTTCAGAGTCTCCACGGTCTACTTTGGGGACAGTTGTCTTTCTTTTTTGGCATGGCGGTGACTAACCACTGACAGGACCATGGCCACTTCATCTTGGAAGGTGCATGGCTTCTCTCACGGCTGAGACAAAATAGGAGACAGAAGCAATGTAAGGAAGGAAGGCTTTACTTGGGCTCACAGTTTGAGGGGACACTCTTCATGATGGGGAAGGCCTGGCGGCAGGAGTATGGGCACAGCTGTTGACATCTTGTCCACAGTTGAGAGGGAAGCAGAGCAAGAGAGCAATTCGGCCTCTCTGTCTCCTTTTCATTCAACCCAGGGCCCAGCTCAGGATGCAGCACTGCTGTGCTCAGCACACCTCATTGGCACACCCAAAGGTGTGGCACCAGGGTGATGCTAGATCCTGACAGGTTGACATGGAAATTCTGTGTCACCATGCTCAAGCCTCTTCCTTGTCTAGGGTAGCTGACTACTAATCCTAATTCCCCATAATTCCATTGTAATTTCTCTGATGGGACTGAGATTCATGGGAACTCTAGCTTTTGAATGATTGAATTGCCTCCAAACCCCAAGCTCCAACTTAGGCTTTTACTCTCTATACCGCAGTGGGTAGGCTTTGTGTTTCCAAACCAGTGAACTCAAATCCCGTAACTGTTACACTTTCATTACATTTTGCTACAAGCATTTTCTTATCTTGTACAGTATGTACATCCATGTTTATGAATTTTCAAATCAGGGAAAACATTGTATCCCTAGTGGTTCACTGTTTTTTGTTTAAATATAAAAAAGGAGAAAGGAACTGGAGAGCTGGAGAGAAAGCTTACCAGGTAAGAACTTGTTCGCCTCTTGCAAAAAGACCTGATTTCCATTTCTAGCATCCGAACGGGTTGAGCACGCCTGCCTGTAACTCTAGGTCCAGAGGAGCTGATGCTCTCTCCTGACACTTGGGGTACTTGCACACATGGACACAATAGAATAAATGTTAAAAACAAGAACACACTGTGAGGTTAAGAACGCTTAGCCTTGTGACGTATTGGTGATTAGCCAAACCAGTTTTCGAGGAAGGCAAATCCTGGGGTTAAGAGTTTCACTTCAGCTTGCTAAGCGTGAGTGACAGAATATTTGATTTCCACTCTTTTGACCTCACCCTAAATCTTAAAAATCTTAATGTATCGAATTGGTTGCACTTTTGTAGAATAAGTAACCACCAGTTCATGTGAACTAGCAAGCAAGGGAAGGGTTGTGTACCCAACCGCACCGCATACTCAGACCCTCAAAAGATACAAATTGTTGCCATTGCTCTTGGTTGCCCCCCCAACTTGATGGAAAGCTGCCAATGCACCCTCTATTCTTAGCAGCCAATCATCATCAGCTCCACGGGATGGTCAGGGACATTGTGGCATTAATGCCATATCACTGTTGCTGGTTACAGCAGTGAGCTGGTGTGTATTCCCTCAAAGTGGGAGCAGGGTAGATTTTACTGGAGGGAGAAATGTATCTACCTGAGAGTCTTTACATCAGAATTGGCTTGTAAACAGTCACATTTTACAAAGATTTTAAAATCACTCATCTTTGTTTAGTGTGAATGAATGTGTGTGTGTGTGCGTGTGTGTGTGTGTGTGTGTGTGTGTCACAGCACATGTGTGGTGGTCAGAGAACGTGTGAGAACCAGTTTTTCTCCTCCTATCATGTAGGCCTTGGGGATTGGACTCAGGTCATCAGGCCTGGTGGCAAGGACCTTTACCTGCCATGCTGTCTCACTAGCTCAATGGTCAACATTTTGTGAGAACTGTATCACATATACTTGAAATTTCACATTGCTTCATTCTGAAGTAAAAATAATCTTAGCACAGACATAATAAAAATTGTTGAGTAAAAACTTTACGATTTCAAAGTTTGGGGCCGATCACACATGGGTAGGTGGGCTGGGTCTCCACTTTGAATTGATGAGTGAAAAGGTGGTCATCTTCATGGGGTAGATTCTGGGGCTTTAGGGGACCAGCCCTGACCTAAGCAATGGGTGTGCTTCTCTGTGTAATGGTGTACATTTATACCACTGTTCCCAGGGGCACTTCAGTGATGTTTGTCTCAAGTGTCCCTTTCTCCTGGTAGTAATGCTCCAATTATTGTTTGGTTTTTTTGTTTTGCTTGTTTGTGTTAGTTTTTGTTTTTATCGGTGATACCTTCTATCCTGTACTCACCAGGGCCAGTCATTGGCCCAAATATTTGGTATATTTGTTAAGTCGTTTATTTAACCTTTTCTCGTCCTTAACCCATGAGCACATCATCTGATTTAGTCATTACACCGATGGTGTTTCAGAGGCTGGAGCAGAGTGAATTCGAGGTTGTGTTAGCTCTGTTCTTCCTACTGCCTGGCCCTCGCCCTCCCTTCCACCTTTTGGTGGACACCAGACTTAGGGCAACACAGTGAGCCTCTTTGACTTTTTGGTCTCCTGTCTCCAGGACAAATTCAATCATGTCTCTTGATCTTTAAATTGTCCTGTGGAAGCATCTTCTTATTTCACTTCACCAGTCTTCAGTTTGTTAATCTTACCTATGTTTTGTGTGTATGCTGTGTGCTTGAGTAAGTTTATGTGCTTGAATAAGTTATGTACAGTACCTGCATAGGACCCTATGGAACCGACTGGACTTACAGACAGTTGTGAGACTGCATTGGGTGCTGGATCCTCTGCCAGAACAGAAAGTACTCTTAAAACTACCTAGCCATCTCTCCAGCTCCTAGTCTCTAGTTCTATATATTCTAAGGAAGTTTCTCAAAGCTGAAGAAAATGAATTTTTATAATGGACTAGTGGGTTCCCAATAACTGGTGCTGTATTAACTTATCCAAAAGCAGAGTTAGGAATGCACCAAGCAGAAGGCCAGGTAAACCAAAGTTGATCCCTCTCGCCTCATAAGACTGTGGGCTGCTGGTTATTGTTTCCCAAGTGTCGTGATCTGAGGGCTGAAATCTTTGAGATCCTCATGGCTTCGTCCTCATGGTGCCAGTATAACTCCTGCAGCTCCAGACATACCCATGTGCAAAGAGAGCAGGTTATCCACCATGCTGTTCTCCAGTGTCAGGAAAACAAGATTATTAAGATGCTCCCATCCCCTCCTCCACCCCTCACCCCAGCTTTGGACACTTTGTGTCACATCTCATCTCTAGGGGTAAAAGACACTAAAGCAGTGAGTGACTGTCTAGCTTTCTCAGGCTGACCTGAGGAGATGGGCAAGGACCCAGTCTGCGTTCTCGTCTGTGGGGTACTGTGAGAAGGGGAGAGGAGTGTGACAGAGGCATAGAATTCCTGGAGAGATGCTTTAGTCAGGAAAGTGCTTGCAATAGAACCAGGGTTTGAATCCTAGGAATCCATCTTTTTAAAAAGCCAGCCACAGTGGCACTGGGTGGCAGAGCTGGGTGGCTCCTCGGGACCCACTAAACAGCTAGCCCAGCCTGCTAGGGAAGTTCAAGCCAGTGAGAGAAGTTGTCTCAAAACTAAGAAAGAAAATAGTGATTTCTGAGCTGTCCCTTGACTTTTTACATGCGCACCTGCTGTTTTGTGAGACTTTTCCCCAGGAGACAGGAACCAACACCTTATTCACGCTAGATACAAGACTCTGGCCCAATGAACCAATGGGAGTAGTTACAGAAGAAAGGGGCGGGGCTCAAAGAGTTCCAGCGAGCTCAGTCTTGGATCTTCACGCTTATAAGGCAAAACACTGTTACACCAGCCTTCTCCCCAACCTGAGTTTATAAGTCTGACCATAGGGAACATCCTTAAGATTAATGTGAGGATTAAAAGGCAGCACAAAGGAAGCGATCAGCTGTGTGCAGACAGTTTGGAGAATGGGAGGAATTTTTTTTCCACCAACTCTCTGTTTGACAGGAGATTAATACCCAGAACATAGAAAGAACCAAAAAAAAAAAGCAAACACTTACTGAAAAAATAATCCAATCGATACATGAGCAAATGAACTGAACGGACATTTAAAGGGAAGAAGTCCAAATGGCCAATCAGTACATGAGAAACATTTCTCTTCAGCTTCCGGGGAAACGTAAATAAAGACGACATCGAGATTCCATTTTAGCTGCCGTCAGAATGTCTATCATCTAAACAACAACAGCAACAAAACAATAAGAAGTGTCCACTGGACTTGGGAGCAAAGATGAACCCTTCCTTAGACACACACTGTTGGTGGGGATATCAGTCAGTACAGTCACTAAACCCAGGAGTAGGTCATGAGCCAGTTCTACCACTCTCCAGTATAAATACCCAGAGTGAGCTAACAGCTTAGAAGAGATACATTCACAGTCACTGCAGCAGTGTTCACGACAGTCAGGCTATGGCATCAGCCTCAGTCCTGTTAACAGCCCCATCAATTTTTTGATATATATATATCAAAAAAAATATATATGATATATATATCGATCCATATATATATATGGATAGATATAGATAGATGATATATAGATATAGATTAGATATAGATATGATATAGACTAGATACAGATATAAATATGATATAGATTAGATATAGATGATATAGACTAGTTACAGATATCTATATATAGATATATAGATATGATATAGATTAGACATATAGATATGATACAGATATAGATATGATGATATAGATAGATGTAATGGAGGGTGGAGTATTTTTAGCCGTAAAATAGAAGGGAATTGGGCGATCTGTAGGAAGACAGGTAGAGCTTGTGACAGTGCTGCTAAACAAGATAAAATGAACTCGGACAAATGGCAAATGTTTTCTCTAATAAGCAGAATTTAGACCTGAAAAGAATCACATGTAAAACCTGTGACAGTGGAGAAGGCATTGTGGTTGTGGCGTTGTTACTGGGAAACTGATGTTTCTTTTCGAGGTTCCTAGTTTTCATTCACAAAATGATGTTGAAATGGAACTCCAAAGGCAGCTGCAGGGCAATGTCATTAGAGTTTTTAAAAGGCAAAGATGTACAGTTGATATTTTAAAATAAAAAGAGAAAGGAAACCACCCGCCCCCCAACCAAAACAACAGCATACATGACCTGGAAATCCTGGCAGCCCCCAGGAGGAGGTGGAGAAGAGATCATGCTTTTCAAGTTAAGCATGGGCTA
Source organism: Arvicanthis niloticus (assembly GCF_011762505.2). Lineage (NCBI taxonomy): Eukaryota > Metazoa > Chordata > Mammalia > Rodentia > Muridae > Arvicanthis > Arvicanthis niloticus. Next base: position 38,195,642 of record NC_047678.1, on the reverse strand, counting down.
GATGTGACTTATTAAGAAAGGAAAACGAGGTCCCAGAAGTGGAAGTGGGCTATCATGTGAGGGAAGAGTGTGTGTGTGTGGGGTCAGCCCCACCCTCATCTTGGTTTAGTCCAGAAATTTGTTACGTGGTACCACAAGAATGGGCTTCCAGTTCTCTGCACACTGGGTCATGGTGAATCTGTTTTAGTTTCTACTCTGGCATCAAAGAGGTGAACAGGAGAAGGCAAGGGTGGGGGAACTAGAAAGGTCAAATTTCACATTTTCTCTCACGTGCTATCTAGATTTAAAGAATACATAAGACATGAAGGCAGAAGGGGAACAATTTGAGAAGAAACTAGGGACCAGTGGGCAAAGGGAAAGAAAGGTGTGTGTGTGTGTGTGTGTGTGTGTGTGTGTGTGTGTGTATCTATCTGTCTGTGTGTGTTTCTGGTATATGTGTGTGTGTGTATCTCTGTATGTATGTGGGTGTGTAATTCTGTATATATCTGTGTGTGTATAAATATGAACAAAATACAATGATATATGTATGTAAGGAATGTCACAATGAAACATCATTTATTTTGCTTTGAAGTGTGGTCTCATGTTGCCCAGGCTGGCCTGGAAGTCTGTATATGTCTAAGGGTAACTTTGAACTTTAGATCATCCTCCCTCTACTTAGTAAGTGCTGGAATTACAGGCACTTACACACCATCAACATGGTCTGTGTGGTGCTGGAAATTGAATCTAGGACTTCCTGCAAGCCACAGGCTCTCTTGTCTACCAACTGAACCACATCCCCAGCCTCCAAACCTATTATGTTGTATGCTAATTAAAAAAGAAAATGAACAATTAATGAATGTGTAGGAGGTAGTCACGAGGTCCTCTGGTGGAGCTGAAGGTTGCTTTCAGCTCCATATGACTCAAGTCTCTAGGCTTCTTGCTATTCTTACATAAACATTCCATTTGGCTCCTTTTAACCCTGGGGAGAGTCCTGGAGGGCTGTGATGGGATCACCAGCAGATGGGGAAACATAGATGACTGTCTTGAAGCATAACCTGGGATGTGTTTCCCACAGAGGAAGAGCTTGCCATCACCACAGCTAAGACAATAAACAGTTGGAGAATGGTCCAGTGTGCACATTGCTCACGCAAACCCGAAGCCCTGCATTCGGACTGGAACATGTAAAAGCTGCAGGCACATAAGTGTCTGCAACCCTGGTATGTGCCTGCCGGGAGGATATGGAAAACAGAGATAGGATAACGCAGGGAAGCTTAGGCACTGGCTAGCCTGGGCAAATACATGTTGGACAAGAGAGATCCCACACCAAGGAGGTGGAAAGTGAGGAATCACAATTGAGATCCTCCTCTGACTTTATGTCCCTTCCACAAACACACACACACATACACACACACACACACATACACACACACACACACACATACAGACACACACACATACACACACATACACATACACACACATACACACACACACACACATACAGACACACACTAGAAGCAGTAGGGTATTTATCTGGGATGGACCATTAAATTCCTGGCAGGATATTGTGACTTTAAGTGGCACCTGTCCAACCTTGCACAGTCTTCCTCTATGTGACCTTCGAAGCTGCCCTGGAACCCCCAAAGCCTTCATAGAGTTGCCCCAGCCTGGGGATAATTGCATGCACCTTCCTCTTGGTGACCTCATGGGGTCAATCCTGGGACAGTGAAGTTACTTTTGGGTCTGATAGAGGGGCCATTACCCAAGGTATACTGTGCTTTGTCCAGGAGATCACCCTGTCCCATGTGTGCCTAGGAGCCTCCCCCCAGACCAGATTAAAACCTGAACGTACTTCTCCCATTCAGTCCCTCTGTCCATGAACGGGGCCTGTGAGGTGGGAAGACATCAATGAGGTTGATCGCATTGCAGCTACTTTTGTTTTCTTATAGCTGGTAGATTTTCCTATCAATCCAAATGCTAGTTCCAGATGAAGGTCTGGGCTCATCACAGGTCATTTGTGTGTCCAGGCTTCCTCTAAGCGATACCATTTTTAACTGCTCAGCAAAACCACTTCCGTTCTCATCTGTTTCTTCATTTCTTGAAATTTGGTCTTTCTTTGGAAATGTTTTCCCTTTCTTCTCTCATTTGGGCTAAATGCCTGGAGGAGGAAGGACTGTGGGCAGCAGAATATTTTTTCCCTCTAAATAAAAGATCACAGGAGGCGCCTGAGGAGACTCGGGCCTCGGGAAAACGAAAATGAGTATTTTAATTCATCCTTCTGGGGTTACTTTACATTTTCCAAGAGGCCTTTGTGAGTCGCTTCTTTTTCTCCTTCAAATGCTTTGCCAGCAAGAACAAATTTAATTCTCTAGCACGCCAACAATGGCAAAGTGTGGTAATAAGGAAAGAGGTCGAGGTTTTCACATTAGCGTTTGGGCACAGAAGCCCTGTTCAGTGGTGGAAAAATCCTTAACCATCAAACACCCAGGCCTTGGGTTTCCTGTGAAAAGAGTCAAGGAATGGCCACATCAGCTGCCCTCTACCCACAGTGCCTCTCCTGAGTCTGTGGGGATTGTCACGTAGCAGCAAACCTGAGAGTAGGTTTTCCTCCCTTGAAAAACAGTTCTGAGGTGTACAGATGAGACTTAATGGTAGATCACTTGCCCACCAAGCATGGGGCCCTGAGTTCAAACTGCAACACCATCACAACAAGAAGAACAACAAACCAAACAAACCCAGAAAATAAAGGAGGCTGGAGAGGGGCTCAAGGGTTACCTGCACTTGCTGCTCTCACAGAGGACCTGAATTGGGTTCCCACCACCCACATCGGATACAAGCAACTGTAACTCCAGTTCCAGGTGATCTAACGCCTTCTTGATCTAACGCCGCAGAGGTGCTCATATACACTTAGGCATACACACACACACACACACACACACACACACACACACTGAAACACACAGACTGGAAAGGAGGAATTGACCTGGAGCTCTGGGGACCTATGGTCTGCCCCACACTGCTCAGAACTCTTAGGTACCTCTACATCTGGAGGGCTTGGCCTTCCAGCAGAAATGCTAATCCAAGAGTCAGGGGCCTAACATATCCTTTTTGACCAGAGGTTAACTTATAGATATGTTTATATACTTTTTTTTTTTTGAAAGATGGTGTCATGTTGCTCAGGAATGGCTTTGACCAGTCTGTATCTCCTGAAAGCTAGGCTTACAGGTATATAAACCAACATGTGGTTTTAGGCTGTGCTGAGGTTGAACCCAGAGTTTTGTGCATGATGGAACTCTACTGACTGAGTCACAGGCTCAGTCTCCAGACAAAAGGTTTGAAGTAAGACTGTTGCTTATGGGTTTTTATATACACAACAACCAACAGGAACATATATTTCGAAGCCACAGACACTGGCATATCTCCACAATCACAAGATTATTAGTGCTCTAACTAATGCTCTGAGGGTTTTGCTTTAAGATGGCCTCACTAGTTAATTCAGCTTGGCCTCAACCCTATGCACCTCTCACTTCAGGCTTCCAAGTGCTGGGTCATAGGCATGTACGTACGATGCCTGGTTTTCTGAGTGTATTTATGTGTCAGCATTCAAAAATCACAAAAATATTTGAACTTGTAAAACAAAGAAGTAGGTATTGATGGTGCCCAAAACACTGAAGAGGTAAAAACAACAACAACAAAAAACCACTCAGTTGCCAACAAACTCAGGGAGTAAACTGGTCACTCGGTTGAGATCGCATTAGCTCTGCATGAGGCATGAGGAGGCAATGGATGGAGAGTGGACAGGAGACAAAGAATGAGATATGCTCTTAGCTTCAGCTCAGGGAGACCAAGAAATGAGTGAAATACCTTCTTCCAAGGAAGGTTTGTATGGTACGGTCACCCTTCCCCCCACCCCTGTATGCCTTCTTCTCCCGTTTTCTTTCTGCCTCCAATCTTCGCTACCTTTTACCCGTCTCACCTCTGACATCAGCACACACACTTCTAAGTCACTGTCCACAATAGAGAGAAGTCAGGGTAAAGAACTTGAACAGGAACTGAAGCAGAAACCAAGGTGGCTAAGGTAAAGCCATTGCTGCTGTCATGAGTTTGAGGCTAACCTGTGTGATACAGTAACTTTCAGGCAAGCCTAGGCTATGGAGTGAGATCCTGGCTCACCCCCTCCCCCCCTAAACCAGGGACTGGAGAGTTAAAAGCATTTGCTGCCTTGGAAGGGGACTTGAGTTCAGTGTCTAGTACCCATGTCAGCCAGTTCACAGGTGTCTGTCACTCCAGCTCTTGGGGGTCTAGTGCCCTTATCTGACCTCTGAAGTTGCCTGCACTCACATGTGAGCACACGTGTGCACGCACTCATACACTTTTAAAAAACAATTTAAAAATTACCACCATATCAAACCCCAAAGAACACAACTTCCCCCCAAAACAAACTAAAATAGAAACACAAAACCAAAACAACCATAACAACAATAAACCCCACAAAAAACACAGCAAAGAAAAAACCATTCAGAAAATTTTCTCTCCCAAGACACCTTTGATAGCAAACTGAATAGGAGTTTTGTTGCTGAGCCAGTTTGGGTTAGAATGTGCCTAAGCCTTGGCCCTCTGGGAGGCTGATTGTTATGGCGAGATGCCTTTTGAATAGATTGATGCTTAGGTCTTAAACATTTAGTAACCGAGGGTTTGGGAGAAAGCAGAAATGACCCATTTGAAATCTGCATGCAAAGGGCTTAGCCTCCTTGGAAAGGAAGAACATGTAAGCAAGTGAACAGAGAAGAAAAAACAGAACCAGCTAATTGGTGATTAGAACAGAATAGTGCAGTATCTTTTGACCGTATGGCAAGATCTTCTCTTCTCAAGAGTAAACATTTCTAATGAGATCCCAAAGACCACAGGGCAAGAATAAAATGGGATAGTAAAGACTTCTTAATAACCTAAACTAGCCAGGGACAAATAAAGGCAGTTTAAAGGCTTTAGCAGAAGTCGCTTGCAACAGTGTAGCAGATAGCAAAAGTCACTTGCAACAGTGTAGCAAAAAATGGCGTCACCGCTTAGGTGAATCTTTCCTTCTCCAGCCTGCTGACTTGGCGTGGTTTCCCCAAGTCACTTCCTCTTCTCTTCAGTTAAAACAGCCTCAGGTATCAGAAGGCAGAGGAAATTAGGGAACCCCGAGGGCATCGAGGGGCCATGGTACACAGCGCCATTTGGCAAGGGAGAAGAAATAGATCCCTTGTCAAAGGAGAAGCTGAGGGACTGCCCAGAGCTGAGTTGCCAGCAATGAGCAAGGCCTTTCGATGTGGGTCACAGGAAAGCTCCCGAAGCTACTCAAGTGGAGGAAAGACTATACACTAAAGTAATAGAGGAAGAGGCACAGGAAACTGCTTTATACAGGGTTAATTCTCCTTATTAACCATTTAATAAATATTAACCACTTAATATTTAAGACTAGGAGTGTCTTAGATTTCAGAATCTTCCCTACTTGGACTATCTGCAGGAACCTACTGTCAGTCAGAACTTGTTTTGGGGTCCTAACAAAGAAGTATAGGCACTCACATACCCTTGATCTTCCCAGAAAGGTCATCTGAGAGGGAGCATGAGGTTTCAGGGGGAGGTATGGGGTGGTGAGGGAGATGGTAGGCTCCACCTTGGTGATCAGTGGGGCAGCAGATGGCTCAGCCAGACATCCCTTATCACCTTGAACCCAGAAATCAGACATATTCTAAAAGCTGGCTTTTTTTTTTTTTTTGTCGTCATGACTCTCAAAAAGTTTCAGATTTTGAAACAGTTCAGATCTGATAAGCTTCCACCTAGAAAGAGCCAATGAGACAAAACCAAACAGGAAGTCAAAGGACATGGGCAGACAAACTGGAAAATGGAGATTCGGTGGGTGGGTCCTCTGGGATGTGTATGGCATAGCCATTCTTTGTCGATTTTAAAATCGACAGTAGTAGTCCAGAGTCCCAGCTTGTGCTGGGGGCTATGCCCACGGTGTGTCTGTGTGTGCCCTTCCAGGCATAGGGTAGTCAGAGGGCCACCCTAACTGGAGGGCTTCACATCTACCCTGCCTGAAGCAGGGTCTCTTCTGGTTCATGGCGCCTATAGAACGCTATTTGTCCCATGGATTTCTGGGAGTTTTCCTCTCTGTCTTTCTGTCTCACCGTAGGAACACACCATGATCTCAAACATGTACACTTCTGTGTCTGGCTCTTAAACGTGTTTAATGTCTCATTAACTCTAGCTCTGTCTGTCCTGAGGCAGGAACTTTGTATGGCTGGGACTCCCAATCTGCGCATGCCCAAGGTCTCACTAGTGAAGTAGCCACATGCTTTCGTAACCCCGAGCTTGCGGCTGTCTCTGGAGCATTCCCACTAGTGTGGCGTTACTGCTGCTATCAAAGCTCCACATATCTTCCCGGTTCACAATACAAAAAGGAATCTCAATCAAAGGGCAACTTTAAACATTTTTTACTTAAAGGTCTCTATTTCTCTTCATCGTAGCATTCTATGAGCTGACAATAATAAGGAAAACTATTGTCTCCATCACTTACCACATCCTGGCATACTGGCGGCTTTTCCTGTTGCTGTGGCAGAATATCTGGCAGAAGCAACATACCCAATGGCAGACTTATTTCGCTCAGTCCATCGTCGTAGCAGAAAAGGCGTGGTGGATCCATAGGTCAAGAGCAGAGAGCTTGAGACCAACAGTGGAGCTGGGGACAACCCACAGGGCCTGCCCCGAAACCCATATCCACCTCAAGGCTCCACCTCCCAGAGGTCCCACAACCTCCCAGGATGGTGCTACCAGCTGGGAGCCACATTCAAAGACATAGGCCTATGACGAGGGCCATTTCATATTCGTAATAGTGGGTGATATATTTTACATGGACGGTCTCATTTAATAATACTGTCAACTCTGGGAGGCATGAAGGTAAATCGGAAATGACTTGTCCAGGTTCAAATCCCATCCCTTAGGGGGCTGAAACTGGCATCCATGGAAGTCGTTTGCTGTGTTCCAAATCCCCTCATCTCATCTGAGAAAAAGCAATAAAACAGAAAAGGCAAGGGTTAAATTGCTAATTAGAATAACGTCTGCCATACCGTAATTGCTCCATTGATGTTGGCTTTATAAAGCATGCTCCTCTAGGGCTGGGGATGTAGCTCCGCCTGTGAGATGCTCGTCTTGCAAACACAAGGATCTGAATTAGAACCCCGGAGTCCATATGCGAGAGCTTGGCATGATGGACATGCTTGAATCTCAGTGCTGGGGAGGCAGAGACAAGGGGATCCCTGGGCTCACTGCCAGCCAACCTAGCAGCCCACAAGGGGCCTTCCTTCAAAAACTCAAGGCCTGAATGGTGCCCGAGGAACGACACCAAGCTTGTTCTGAGCCCCTCATGCATGTGTACACACTGCGTTTCCTCATACACAAAATAAAATAGTCAGTATTTGTTTTTATTATTTTTGTTTCTTTTTAAAGAGTGAGAGGCCAGAGAGACTGCTCATTGGTAAAGAGCACCGGTGGCTCTTCTGAAGGACTAGAGTTTAGTTCCTGTTGTCTAACAGCAGTTCACAAACCACCTGTAACCACAGTTCTTGAGGATCTGATGCTCTCTGTGAACAGTGCCTGTGTGTGGTCCACAGGCATACATGAAGGCAAAACACCCATACACAGAAAATTTAAAAAAGTTTGAAAAAGATTTTTTTTTGTGTGTGCATGTGTATGTTTCTATGTGTTGGAATATACATGTAATACATTCCAGTACTCTGTACTCTGTAGTTTCTACGGAGCTGAGAAGAAATAATCAGAACCCTTAGAGTTGGAGTTACAAGTGGATGTGAATTGCCCAGTGTGTGTGCTGGGAACAGAACTTGGGCACGCTGCAGGAGTGGCCAGCACTCTTACCCACTGATCCATCTCTCCAGCCCCAAGGTTATTATTTTAGTCTATGATCTTGGGATGTATTTAGAATGCTTGCTAGAATGCACAAAACTCTGAGTTTGATCCTTAGCTCCATATACGCCAAGCCTGGTGACATTTAGCTACATCCCTAACACTCAGAAGGTGGAGGCAAGAGGACCAGATCTTGGAGGTCATTCTTGGCTGCACAATGAATTCGGGCCAGCCTGGGCTACATGAGGTCCTTCCTTACATAGGTAGGGTGTAAACCCAAATGATCTAGGGAAGAAAATCTGAAGTCCAGAAGGCAAATAGCTTGCCTGTATTACTAGCTCAGGCTGCAAAGCTGAGCTCTGATCTCTCCTCAGGTTTCACTCCTCCCGGTTTGCTCTCCCGCCCTCTGCCGAGGCTTCCTCCCAGGGTTCACCTCACCACTCCCCTTTCCAGATATTAGATATCAGTCAGTATGCTTTCCTCTTTGATTTGAACTCTGCGTGGTGAGTTTATGAACTATTGCCTGTTGTGCCTGGACACGTCAGGGTCAAGGGAATGAATAAATTAGGAAGTTGACACAGTTGCTGGTGACCACATTCAGAAGCACCTTTTCCTCCCCCCTCCCTCCCAGAGGCAAGTAGACCCAGTGAATCTGCCTGGTTTAGCTAAGTCAGGGAGCATCTAACTAGAGAGCCATTAGAGTGTGCTTCTCAGTGGTGGCTTGTTCATAAACGCATGGTGATAAAGACGACGACTTTAAATTTGAGTAACTTTGAAGTTAAAAGGAGAGAAAGAGATACACAACAGGTGCTCTAACCCATACCCGAAGGACAGAATAGCATGAAGGGATACAAATATGACGTGTCCTGAATTGTGATGTTCAGGGGACTCTAAATTGGGCTGAGTGGTAACGTAATGAGTATTTTACGAGTTAGCTATGTAACCTCAGGCTTCTGTTTCCTATCTTGTCCCTGCTTCCTTTTAAACATATTTTGGAGGAACCGCGTATATCAGAGACCACTGTATAAATGCATTCATTGAGTAAAAGCAAAGAGCTTGTCCTTCCAGACTGTTCAACCCCAAACCTGGCAGGCATGTCATTACAGGATGACATTCATTAATAGATACGTGGTACATCTCATGTCACTAGTGAACACAGGGAAGGATGCCCACTTAGCAAAGGAGTAAGGTGAGCTGTCACCACCCATGGCCCTCTAGGCCAGGTAACAGTCACTCATCTGGTGGCCTAGTGAGCCTCTAACCAGCTGAGATGAGTTACAGACGTAAATACCCAGTGGCGGGAGGGTAAGACTGTCATTTCCACCAATCCCACCAAACTAGGACAAATCTCTAGACTGTTTAGATGGGTACCAAAAACTGTCACAGCTCCATGTGACCTCTAACAATACTTCCTTGAATCACTTTGTCTTGGGTACACACACATACACACACCTATATATTCAGACATATATGCACACAGATACACATATATATATACACAAAGACACATACATGCACACACACATATATATACATAGATACACGTAAATATACAGAAATACATAGACACCCACATCTATATATACACACAGATACACATATATACACAGAGACAGACACACACATATATCTATATATACACACACATGTATACACACACACATACACATACATACATATATATGTATATACATAAACATGCAGACACACACACATGCACACAAGCACACATGCACACACATATATGTGACAAGTGAATGATTTGTGAAAGTGCTAGACCTATGAGGAGCCAGGCCCTCCCATCCGTCTATGCCTCATCCACCCAAGTGGTTCTTTTTCTCATTTGAAGCCATGAACTTTTTAAAGCAACTTTGCCCACCTCTGGTTTTATGTTAGTGATGTGCATTGTGTGTGTATTCATGTGTGTATACATATATGTGCAGCTATATATTCATGTGGAGGTCGAAGGTCAGCACGGTATTTCCACTTTACTTTTTGGACCAGTGCACTTCTCAAAACTGGAACTCGTTGATTGGCTTTTTGAGAGCCAAGGCTGTACATACATGTGACTGTCTTCACAGTGCTTCTGAGGATCTGAACTCATGTCTTCACGCTTGTATGGCAAACACTTTACCAACTCAGATATTTCAGGGCTGTCTCTGATTTTAAAAGTTCAGTTCACAAACAAACAAACAAGGAGCCAGCCGGGCAGTGGTGGCACACGCCTTTAATCCCAGCACTTGGGAGGCAGAGGCAGGCGGATTTCTGAGTTCGAGGCCAGCCTGGTCTACAGAATGAGTTCCAGGAAAGCCAGAGCTACACAGAGAAACCCTGTCTTGAAAAACCAAAACCAACCAAATAAACAAGCAAACAAGTAATTTTGCCTGACTTCCAATAAAGAAAACAATAGTACCTTTGTTTTTAAATAATGCCCATATAGCAGTTAAAGAAGGATCAGGGTCTCTGGTGTTGGTAAACCACAGAATATCCTGCCCAGATCTGTAGAAATGAGACCCATCCATGTAAACCATCTGCTTTTAACCTCCCAAAGTTCAACACACTCTCCGGAGGCAAAGCTTTGCTTTCTTTTCTTAAATGTTTGTATTGAAATCAAAAGCTCCCAGTGCTTCTCTCCAGCTCTGCACAAATATGATTCCATGTTCTACAGAATGGAGAGCAAACATTGGATCCTTCACTGGCTGCTTCCCAGCAGGGGAGAGGCAGGGCTCACCGGAGTCAAGCACAAGTGGGGGCCTCTACCCTGCAAAGACACAGGGATGCTGCTGCCTCCTTCCTAGCTGAAACCACATGATTAGGTATGGTATTTAATTCAGCTGCCTCTCAACCTGAGGATAATACTAGGAAAACATATTCTGCATAACTGTAAATAGACCATCTCTCCCCTCTTGCCTTCAGACTGCACACTTAGAAACTATCGTCCCTTGCATGCTTAGAAAGCTTGAGAGGCACATGTTATCTGGGGCTACCCATCTTTTTCAGGAAGGAGAAAAGCCATCACTCAGGTAGCACAAAGCTAAGTTCCTTAGTTACTATTTTGTTTTGAATGCTTGTCAGCCATCTACCTTTTTTTTTTTTTTTTTTTTTTTTTTTTTTTTTTTTTTTTTTTTTTTTCTAAATCTAAACCAAGAAGTAAGTCCCCAAGTGATCATCTTCCCAATTCCGAGTCTCACATCCTGGCATTCCTTGTCTATGAAACCTGTTATCCTGCGAGAGTATAAAGTAAGACCCGGGCACCTTGACATTAAATATCACACAGCTGTATTAGCTTTTTTATGCTCTGATGCTGAGCCACCAAACATTGTGTGTGGGTTATGGTTGGGGTTTGTTCCCAACTGGGGAGTTAAAATGAGTGTACTCCTATCTGTCATACTAGAGCTAGGCTGATGGGATTCATACATCTGAGGCACGTAGACCTGAATTATGAAGAAGAGAAATATGTTCTCATTGCTAACAATTCTTTGCAAGTCATGATCCAGCAGGGCTTTCTGTTTTTTAGGCTATTGAAATCAACTCTGAGTGATTGGGGAAGGCTAATATTTCTCAATTCCCTGGGATCCTAATATGCATATCTCTGAAAGGAAGTGAAATATAATGGCCCTGCCAGGCTGTCTGTAGTTGATGGGACACCCAGCGCCATCCAACCACAGGCTGCACTAAATGTGATTAGGAGCCGTCACAATGCATTTAGCCTTCATCAGTTAGAGAGAGAATCCAGGCCAAAGGTCATTCTCTCCAGCAAAGTGGGCACTTAGTGCTTTTATTTGTGCTAATGGTAAATGATAGTTAATGAAAATCATTTATAAACCTTGTCCGAGCTGGCGTTTCTCGGCTGCAAACAGCGGCTGGCTGCCCCTCTCCAAAGGACTGTAATTGCAATACGTTTGACGCCATGTGATAGTAATTGGGCTCACAGCTTAATGAACTGTGTGTCCAGTAACTCATTTCCACGTAGTGGGAAAACAGGCTGAGGAGCAGCTTTCCCGATGGGAGCCCCCTCGGGCTTCATCTAATGACCATTCCCAGTTTGCCCTTTGGAGCAAGATGTCCCTGCCTTGTACAGTATGCCTGATCTGAGCCTCACACTTTTGGATTGTGGCTGACACCTACCTCTAATGATGATGCATAGCCTGTCCACAGACACTAGCTGTTTTAAAGGTCATTTAATCTTTATGTAGCGACTTAATTGAAAGTTTTATCCTTCTTATACACCTGGCATTCATTTGGGGGAGGAAGAGATATAGTCAAAGCCAGATCGTGAGAAATAATTTATTTGGAACCATGTCCTCAGAGTTCCCTTTTATTCTTTCAAAACAAGAGACAGGCTGGAGAGATGGCTCAGTGGTTAAGAGAACCGGCTGCACTTGCAGAAGATCTGAGTTCAGTCCATGATGGGCAGCTCATAACTGCCTGCAAATTCCAGCTGTAGGAGCTCTGATGCCCTCTTCTGGCCTCCATGGTCACCTGCAACTATGTATGGACACACACACACACACACACACACACACACACACACACATACACACACACACACATACACACACACACACACACATTTTGCATACACAAGGAAAATCTTTAAAAGAGGAAGAGAAGAAAACAAACAAGGAAAACCCATCTCTATTGCTTCTGTGTGTTTCCCAGCTGGTGTGATCATTTCCCTTGGTAGCCTATAATCGTCAAGGCTTTCCCCCACTAACTACTTCCTTTGTCTAGTTCCTAGGGATTCCACAACCTTCCAAATGAATGCCCCCATCTGGAAACCACCATGGCGGTGCCCGTGTGGTACTACTGTATAAAAACTGGGAAAAGGCTAACGTTTGATAGTGGCTGGATCGATAAAGGTTGTATGTGGTCCCTGGTGTGCTCCTACTGCCTCACATACTGCACAGTCATATAGTGTGACAGCCCAGCCGCTGAGTGACAGAGCCCACTCTTGGACCACAGCACTGGTGCAGTGCTGTCCCATGGAAACAGAATGTAGTTTAAATATATGTATTTATATAGTTAATATATAAGATAAATATTTGTTTAACATATTTTATAAAAATACATTAAAAATTTTATAAAATATTACTTATAAAATATATAAGTAAATATATCTAGTAGTCACATTAAAGACATAAGAGAAACAGATGGAAATATTTTAAAAATATATTGTATTTAACATACTATATTTCCTCAAATGACCATTTTAACATGTAATCAATATCAAATTATATATATATACACACACACATATATATATATATATATATATATATATATATAATTTCTGTTTCCAAGTCCTTGAAATCTACTATGCCCTTTGCACTTACCCTCACAGTTGGGATAAGGCCCATTTTAGTGTGCATTCTAAACCCTCAAGTCAAAATGCTTCCTTCCCAGTATTGATTATAAAAGCGTACACTGAATGAGTTCAAACCACCTATAGGAAAATCTGACTGATGCAGTCAAGTGCATCTGGAATTCCAAATATGATAACAGGCACTATAGTCATAAAAGCTTCATTGTACATACAGGGATGATCAGTACTGTTTACGAGCATAGCCACAAGCCAGCGCTTCAGAGACCTGGCTGTCTATGTCCGTGTGTCCATACCCTCTGCCCCATCCTTCGCGCATCTGTACCCTCCGTCCACCTTTTACATTTTGTCTTTGTGGCATTTCTTTTATCCCTTTCACTCCAGCCACAAGGTGGTCAAAGAACTCAAGAGGCCATAAGACCCAACCAAGGAAGCTTCTAACCTCTCCTTATCTACATGTATATATGTGGTGCAGACCAGAAGCGCCGAGAGAGTGTTGGGCGGATCGCATTCTTATTTGTTGTGTCTCTATGGCCAACCCGACAGGACACATTAAGGGAGGAAATTTTTATTTTGGCTTATGGTGTAAGAGGATACAGCCCATCAGGATGGTCTGGGTAACTCCGCCTATAGAGGCAGGAGCTTGAGGCTGAAGCTCCTCCCATTAGAGGCCAGAGCTTGAGGCCGAAGCTCCGCCCACAGAGGCAGGCGCTTGAGAGCTAGAAGTGGGCATCACCTTCAAGACTTGTCCCCCAGAAACCTGCTCCAGTGGAACTATCGTTCCAAGCACTCCTCGCGCCCGGGGGACAAAACCTCACAGCTGCTCTCAGGGTGTTAGCTGGTTCCAGAGGCAGCCCTTACAGACTGGGCCAAGCATTTGGACCTCTTCGGTGACTGCTAGTGGGATTTCATGAGCTACATTCCTGCACAGTTTTTCCTGCCTGGTCTCTGAGTCACATGAAGCGTGGTCAGTCTGTGACTGGTCATAGCATTTTGAGGCATGTTCAGGATCCTTCTGAAGCCCTCTGCAAAGCGATGACGTCATTCAAAGGGTTTGCGGAGCCCTAATTGCTGGTTGATGACTCCGGTGCCATCTGGGAAGCTTGCTACGGTTGGAAGGCGTGGTGTATGGGTGATGTGGTAAGGGTAGCTGTGAAGATTCCACCCCTCAGGGAAAGAACAAGAAGCAGGGTCTAGGTCTTCTTCGACTTGAACATTTTCTTATCAGGTAATGGGAAAATAGGCCCTTCTGAGGTGGTTGTTACAGAGGCTGGTAAGAACTCACCTATGGCACACAGCTTTGTGCACATTAGAAGATTAAGGTATTACCTGTGTGCATGTGTATGTACATGTGTGTATGTCTATGTGTGTGCATTTGTGTGTATATGTGTGTGTGTATGTATAAGCAGACCCAGTGTGTATGTACATGAACAGGTATAAGGAGAGCCAAGGTCAACCTTGGAGCCTATTCTTCATATGCCAGCACCAAACTACTTGTTCTTTGAGATGGGGTCTCTCACTTGAACCTGGGGTTAGCCAACCTCACTAGGCTGGCTGGGCAGCAAGTCCCAGGGATCTACCTGTCTCTGCTTCCCCAGCACCAGGATTACAAGCTCACACACCCATGCCTTGCTCTGCACATGGAATCTGGGCACCCAACCCAGGTCCAGGTGCCTGCCAGACAGGCACGTTACGGGCAAGGAATTTCCTTGGCCATCATTCTTAGCAGGGAGGACTGGCTTGTTTCCTTGAGTTAGGTATGCTTTCTTTCTCCATAGAAATGTAATGACCAGGAATCACGGCTCACTGTTGGAAACCACCGTCGATTATGCAGGGTCGTGACCCCCACGTGTAACCTGTGCTTTCAGAATCGCAGCAGTACCCTTCCCAGAAAGCATGAGTTTGGAAGTCACCAGACTATAAAGGTAGCACAAATGGACTGGAAGCTTACAGGACAAAAGTAGATCCTTTCCATATTGGGGAGCTGTATAAAGATGGCTCAGAAAACTAAGGCCGTGTGTATGTACTTTCCCTGAAGAAATGTGCTATGTAAAATTCAGAACTGTGGCCTTTCCTCCGTTAGTCAATCTCTCTCTCTCTCTCTCTCTCTCTCTCTCTCTCTCTCTCTCTCTCTCTCTCTCTGTTTTTCCCATCGACATTCTTTCTTTGCTTGCTTCTTTATGTTGATGGAAGGCAACTTTATTTGGGACTGGAGATTTGTAAACCAAAATTCAAATTCACAGATGAAAGTGGTGTATGTAGGTTTTGGCCATGTGCTATTTTTTTTCTTCAAGGAATGCTGTTATGAGCCACCAAGTTCTGGATAATGGCCACATAAACTGTATGTGCTCAAAATCTGAATTTGTGTCCTATCTCTTACTGACACACGCCACATAACTCTCAGAAGTAACTACCGCATACCCATATTCACAAGCTCCTGTGTGCATATGCACATTTGCAGTATTGGGAATGAAATCTAGGGTCTCTCATATGCTGGTAAACTAGCACCCAAGCACACCCTCAGCCCCACCCTGTACCTTTAGGAGAGCAGCTCTGCAGTGTTGTAGAGAAAGAATCAAAAGACCCACCAACACTGACTTGCAGCTGGCTGTTCTAGCAGGTGTGACTCCTTGGTGCAAGTAACAGGGCCCAACTCCACCCAAGTTGAGGAGCCAAAGGGGTGGGGGGATAAAGAGCTACTGAGCAGATTCTGGAATTGGAATGGACAGTGAGCTAAAGATGATGCCACCAACAGGAAGGAACAGAGCTCCAGGATCTACCTGCATGATACATAATTCATGACCTTGAACCATTGGCTTAAGGCTTGAGTGATGAGTGTGGTTACGGGCAGCACGTGACTAACCCTAGGGCTCTGGAGGCTGAGGCAGAAGGATTACGATTTGGAGGACCAGCATGTTCTTTGTAATGAGACCCTGTCTCAGAAACAAAACTAAACAAAAATGTAAAGTCTGCTTAGTATCCAGCGACTGGCTCCCAGATGGCATGATGCTTCTCTGGTGGGTCAGAATGCTCCTGACTCTAGGATCCCACCACATCCAAAGACTTCATCCGGATACTGAATGGCCAGGCTTACCTGCCTGTAAATGCCTTCTGCCGACACAGGTTTCACTTTGGAGCAACTGCTATTAGCAACTGCTTCCCCTAATGTCAGTTTTCCTCTTGCTTTCAGTCATCCTTTACTTCACCATTCATAGGATCTGAAAATTCTTCTTAGGGACAGCCACTGCTGTGTGTCTAGGAGCTACAATGTTGCCTTCTCATGGTAGGCCACCATCCCAACAGCTGTTAGATGTTTCTAAGTGGACTGGTGCAATTTCTCCTTACACTTTTCCTTTTCTGTCTTGTATACTGAACACACTAGCCAGAGAACAAATTACATTGCATCTTAAGTCCACGTCTGCAAAGACAAAACAGAAGAAAATAAACAAAACTCATATGTGGGTCCTCACATGCTAACCTTTTCTGGATAGTAAATTTCTTAGTATCTTGAATTCTGCGTCTGAAGATCTTTCACGCACAATGACACAACCGTGCAGGTGTGGTGGTTTGGATATGCTTTGACCTATGGGAAGTCGCACTATCGGGAGGCTGGGTCTCCTAATATTGGAGGAAGCATGTCACTGTGGAGACAGGCTTTGAGGGTTCTGTGCTCAAGCTCTGTCCAATGTGGAATGAGAGAGACCCTTCTGGCGGCCTGCAGAAAACAGTCTCATCTTCTGCCTTCGGATCAAGATGTAGAACTCTGGGCTCCCCCAGCACCATGTCTGCCTGCACGCTGCCATGCTTCCCACCATGATGATCAGGAACTGAACCTCTGAAACTGTAAGCCAGCCCCAATATTAAATGTTTTATGTATAAGAGTTGCGTTGGTCATGGTGTCTCTTCACAGCAATAAAACCAAACTAAGACAGACAGTATAATATAGTCATAAAAGCGTGTCATTGAGGAGGATTTAAATTTTTTTTTCTCAGTGTGAAATTTCCTTGGTACCTGTATAGGTTAACACCGCAGATGGTGTCAAACACGGATGGGAGGTTGATGGATATGGCAGAGAAGCCTGTGCGCTGTGTTTCACACCTCTCTTGAGATGTTGCAAAGATAACTCTGACATTTTAATATAGTGTCAATATACATTATAATTCGGAGTGCACTTTGTAATGCTAGATACATAATAGGAAGTCAATAAACACGAGTTAGTGACTGACTGACACAGCATCCAGAGGGCACAGCCGCTCATCTGTCATCATGGTGATCAGGATCCTGCAGGTTCTGGAAGTGGCCAGATACCACCAGTCCCTCGGAACTGTTTTAACTGTTTCATGTGTGTGTGTGTGTGTGTGTGTGTGTGTGTGTTTTGATGTGTTGGTGTTGTTTTTTTGTTTGTTTGTCTTTGTTTTTTGTTTCTTTGGTTATTTATTTATTTATTTATTTATTTATTTATTTATTTTTGCTTCTTTTGTGCTGGAAGTTGCCAGTGTGGATTCCTTTAGTCCTAGCCGTGTGTATAAGAGGTTGTCAGAGTAGGAATAGAGAGAGAACCAGGGCCTGGGGAGATGCCTCAGTGGGTAAAGAAAGTTCTTGCTGTGGAAGTATGAAGACCCGAGTTCAGCGCCTGATCGATCACCCACACTAAAGCCAGCTGTGGCACTGTGTGCCTGTAACCCCAGTGCTGGGGACCGTGGAGAGAAGGGTCCCTGGGACTCGCTGTCTGTTAGCATAGCTAAGCTGGCCGTCACCAGGTCCCAGGGAGAGATGGAAAGCAACATGGGAAACCCCTGATGTTGACTTGTGGCCTACACACATGCATTTGTGAACACGGGTGCACGCACACGCACACACACACACAGGGAGCTTTAAAAGACATGATTGTTTACAACATCATGTCTAAACTGTAAAAAACCAGATAAAATCCCAAACCACAATTGGAATTCTTGCAAATGTCTCCAAGCTTGTCAATCATTTGTAGGTTTGGGCCATGGTTCTGCGGCAGAGTGCTCATTCATTTCCATTTGTAAGCTTTCTCCCGGTAACTTCTGTTCTAATATTCTGCTATGTAAGCAAGTGACACAGCTCCAGAAACAGAGTTCTGGTATGTTTAAGCTGAAACATCTTATTTAAAAAAAAAAAAAAAAAAAGGAAAGAAAAATGAAGGGGCTGGAGAACTGGCTCAGAGAGTAAGAGCACTGGCTGCTCTTCCAGAAGACCTAGGTTCAATTCCTAGCACCCATATTGGGCAGCTCACAAATGTCTGAAACTCTACTCCCGGAGGATGTGATGCCCTCCTCTAGCATTTGTGAACACTGCATGCAGATGGTATAGAGACATACAGGTAGGCAAAAAACCCTACACATATAAAAAAGTAAATTTAAAAAGGCATATGGACCACTGGAATGCTTTCAGTTACCTGACCACAAATCAGTCTGATGGCACACCACCAGCTGCAGGTGCTAGAATGCCCTACCACGAGCTTCACAAAGTGACCCTGTGTGCTCTGGAGTGCTGGTTCAGAACAGGACTACCACCTCTTACACTTTGGCTCCCTTCCCTGTGTAAGCACTCCATCCTCCCATGGCATCTCCCTTCCTGGCTGTAGCCGGCTGTCCGATGTAGCAGCGAGCCTGTGAAGATTTGTGGGAGTTGTGTTTATGGCTCAGATTTTGTCATGTGTCAATCTCTGGATGGTTTGCTAGGGGCAACATAAGCATCAAGCTGAACTGGCTAAGGACCAGGTTCAGTTCTTGTGCATGAGGCTTGGGTCATAGCTTTCCCCAAATCACATTTTTTTTTCATTATTTTGGAAGATCTACTGTCTTGTACCCATGTGTGCACTAGTGCACGTATGGAAACCAGATGTAGATGTGGAGTGTCTTCATTGATTACTGTCTACTTTTATTTTGAGACAGGGTCTCTCACTGAACCAGGAGAGCATCTATTTGGCCCATCTGGCAGGCAGGTCAGTGAGCCCCAGGAACCTCATGTCTCCACCTTCTCAGCACCAGGGTCACAAGCATGCATGGCTGTAGCACTCTTTTTTTTTTTTTTTTTTAATGTGGGTGCTGAGGAATTGAACTCAGGTCCTCACGCTTGCGAAGCAAGCACTTTACTGACTGAGACATCCCCACAACCTCTGCCCCCTCCTTTTTTTTTTTTTTTTTTTTTTTTTTTTTTTTTTTTGTTCTTTTGAAAAAGCACCCAGAAAAAAAAAAAAAAAACAGTTGTGGAAAATGTATCTGTTGTTGGCCTTGTGTTTGCCAACCCCACATGGCTAAAGGAGAAAAGAGGACGTGAAGATTCGAAACACATGGAAAGAGTTAAGGCTTGGAGAGCCGCGGGTTCCTGCGAGGCCCTCCCCATGATTGTGTGCAGCTACATTTCTTCTCTCAGCACCTGCTAATAGAGGAGGGAGCTTCTGATCAAACACAGGAGCTGCTTCGAAGCGCTTGAGAGAGGCTGGTAAACAGCTCTGCCAAATTCGCGTGCCATCCTCCGTGGCCAGCTTTACAGACACAGAACCCAGGAGGAAAAGATCCATTAGTGTAAGAAGCAGTCCGTGTTTGTCCACAAACACGACAGCTGCTAGACTCGTGATTTAATGGCTCGCACGTTTGCAGATCGCCCTTGTAACCTTGCTAATAAAAGTTTCGACTCGAAGGCTATCGCCGCTGTTTTGGAACGGTTGTTCTGCCTGGCCTTAAAAAATGGAATATTTTAGTCTAATACAGGAATGAAATCTTATAATCATAAAAAGGCCATCCTCATGTTCTCTGGTTCCTGGAAAAACACTGCACTGCACACAGTGTTAGCCACATAGCTGGGGGACTCCGTTTTGTTTTGAGCCAGAGTCTCCCTACAAAGCCCAGGTTAGCTTGGAACTCACTGATGGTCAAACTGGCCTCAAACTCAGAAATTTTCAGGGAAAAATTATTCAGTCCTTTTATTAGTATATATTATACATCATCGTTAGTTTTATTGTGACATTTAAATTCATGTATATAATGTCTTTCAATCATAGTCACTCCCCTTACCATCTCTAGACCCCCCCCCCCCGTTAATATCATTCAGGTTAGTAACAGGGTCACATGAGTGAGGGGTTTTTTTTTTGTTGTTGTATTGTTGTTATTGTTGTCTTAATGAGCATGTGAGCCTAACCAGTGGCTACACAACTGAAGAAAGTGTCTTTCCCCATCTCCTACCCACAATTGTGCATGAATCTGCAGGGAGCATTAGAACCCTGTAAGAACCCCATGGGAGGGTGCTGACGGGTCCAATCTTATATAGACCTTCTACAGGTAAGTCATCACAGTTGCTTTGAGTTCAGGAATTCAATAGCTGGTGGAAATCAGTGTTCTGCAGTGCCCACCCTCCCGCCCAGGATTTTATACCCCTTCTTGAACAGTATTCTCCAAGCCTTGGCTGAGGGTGGCATAGATGTCCCATTTATAGCCATGTGCTCAGCCGCTACTTAGTCTCAGCACCCTGACTAGTTATGCTTCTCTACACTGACTGCTGAGCACGGCAAACGTAAGCTTCTCCAACCAAAGTTGCTAACTGCCCTCATCTGTTGGCATAAACATAGTTATTTAGAAGGCAATTTGACAGGCACGTCATGTCCATTTAGCAAAATAGCAGCAGTAGCTTCCCCATTAGCGCCTCTGACCTCCCCAGCCAAGAGCTTCAGCTGATATTGTTGCCACAGGGTCTACAGCCGAGTGAGACTGTCGTGACAGCCCTCCACAGCAGCCTGCACAGCACCTTCTGGGTTAGCGAGGGCTGTCCAGCAGGGAAGGATGCTTCTAGCCCAGTTCCAGCATGGTTTCTCTATGTTCTGCGCCCAGAACACTGGAGTCATCAGCGACAGGACCTAAAAATATAGTTCTAGTGGACAAGCAACAGCAGGAGAAATTGCCTGTGTGGTTTGGGGGGTCTGGGGGAAGGTCTCAGGGCCTCTTAGAGGGGAGTTTTCAAAGGTTTCATGATCTTCCTGCAACCCCAGGCTCTGAAGCCCGGATCTGGGTTCAAACACTTCCCTACATTAGGAGTAAAAGGAACTGCCAGTCATAGTAGCTCTTGTCAGAGACAGGACTATTCCAAGCATGAGTTCAAGGTCAACCCAAGCAAAATAGTGACACCATGCTCAGAACAGACTGAGAAGAGAGAAAAATAGTATAAAAAATAAGCAAAGGGAAAAAATGAATTTCTTTACGGGCTTTGCCAGAACTGAGGTGGGAGGAGAGCCCTTCTCTGACTGACTCACTTTTCAACATGGCCATGCTACAATTTATAGAAAGGTTGAAAACAAGAGCTTAGACAGGGGTGACGTAAGTGTGGGCTCAGTCATGGCAGTCCCAAGGAGCCAGGCCATGTTCAACCCCATGCTTCCTGTCAGACTAGAGGACAGGTTTAAATAGCACATTCTTCCTTCGTAGGCCCCACCACTGTGCGAGGGAGGCCCTTACCTGGAACAGCCACCTTTGACTCACAGCGCTCTCAGAAGTTCCATTGCTGTCATTCTTTGTTGGGATGGATTACATTTAGAAAAATATTCTATTCTGGCACAGTCTAGGAATATAGGATTTTTTTTTTTTTTTTTTTTTGCCAATAAAAGACTACAAAATTTATAAATTTATTTAAAAAAAAAAAACCATTGTAGCACCATGGCTACAGCCTATCACCATGCTAACACGATTCCCTTAAATGAATTTTCATCCATACACCACTGCTCTGCTTTTGAAAGACTAAGCTGCATCCATTGTTACATCTTGTCACTTTGGAGGAGCTGAGCTTTCCCTGAATGGGCTACAGTCCTCTTGAGAACCGGTGACTGAATGAGGCCATCTGCAGATACATTCAGTGTCATATTTAGATGTTTTTAGAGTCTCTTTAATTGATAATCAAGACTCAGGCCCGTTAACAAATCAGTCTCTCCTATTTGGTGAATTGCATTTTACATACTAAAGCAGGGAAATCCCCTGTGCTGAATCTCAGAACCTTCAGGAAATTGAACATTTCAAGTCAGCTGTCCTGCTTGGTTTGAGTCTCTGTGATAATATATCCAATACATAGCAGTTGTTTTCTGGGCCCCAAGACGGAAGAAGACTATTGTGCTGGTTGGCTTTTACTGTTGGAGTGCTGTGGCCTAGAGTCACTAGAAGAGAGCCTTAATGAGAAATTGTCCGGATGGTTTCACCTGTGGGCATATTTGTCAGAGCTTATCTTGATTGTTGGTTGATGTAGAAAGACCCAGCCCATTGTGGGCAGCACCATTCCCTAGGCTGGGCAAGCAAGCAGCATGCATGTGTTTCTCTCTCTGCTGTTGGCTGTGGGTGTGGAAGTTCCCACCTTGACTTTCTGCACTAGTCACTTGGGATTGTAAGCCAGATAAGCCCTTTCCTCCTTCATGTTGACCTTTTGATGCAGTATTTATCACAGAAGCAGAAATGAAACTCAAACAGGCAGCTCTATCTGGAGATAACCAGAGGGAGTGAGTTCATAGTCCTCTGTTTTATATTCATGGTTCTGAGTGTCTCCTTGACTAATGTCTGAGGCTGATAAATGCTATCTTATGAAATTCCACTCTCTGTGCCCTGGGCTGAGCTATCTTGCTGTGGTTATGGCCCCATCATTAACTTTGTGAGTAGCTCTCCTTATCTGGAACATGGGAGACAAGTTGGAGCCTCTAGAGGATATCATGCACTTCTGGAAACAAGGTCTCTCTTATAATTAACTCAAGATTGTTTGTCTGTTATGAATACTTCATTATAACAAAGCAGAACACACTAATAGAAAAAAACACCCTAATAGTTAAACACATCATTGTTTGGGTTGAAAGTTGCTCTTTGCAGGTATCTACTCCTCAGGAGGAGGAGGTTTGCTGGTGAGGACAGTTGTCATAGTGTTGGAAGCCCCAGGACAGAACTTGGGGATCCTTGTGGGATTGTTTCTCTCTTCAGCTAGAGGATAGAAAACTAGCCAGTGGCTGAGGGGATATGTCAGTTGGTAAAGTGCTTGCCTTGCAAGCATAGTGATTTCATATAGAGTCCCAGAACTCATGTCTATAAAAGCCAGGTGTGATACAGTACAGTTTTATCCTAGCACTGAGGTAGTAGGTATAAGTCGATCCCAAGGGCTCACTGGCCAGCCAACCTAGCCGATTTGGCTAATTCTGGGCCAGTAAGAGACTTTGTCTCAAAAAAAAAAAAGGTGGGTAATGTGCCTGAGGAATGGCATCTGAAGTTGTTCTCTGGGCTTTGCACATGTATACTCACACACACACACACACACACACACACACACACGAAGACATACACCACACACAAAAAAACCCCACAGTTATGACCAAGAGCAGAACCTGAGGAGGAGGAAGTAGCCTATACAGGATGAATAATGACCATGGTCTTAGTTATGGTTTTGGTGGCGATTGGTTGTGTAGGAACATAGTCTTTTGGATGGGGAGACATCTTCTACTCATAAGGCCCATCGAAGTCTGTTCAAACTGTGTCATATATTCATAAAGTCACACAAGGAGTGGTTTCTTCTGATTGCATGGTTGGTGGGAAGGAACTCCTCGAGACCCAAGACCGAGGGACTGCTCTTTCAGAAAAGCCACATAGATAGTGACCCGCAGAAGGAAGGAAGCATGCTTTCAAACATAGGCTGGAACCTGGCAATACCAAGCTCTTTCCCAAACAAGAAATAACTGTGCAAATGAGTTTCATGGGGATGGATACATAAACAACAAAGTCCTATTAATATCATACATCTACTATTTATTTTCCTATAAGTAATCTGAGCCTTGCCACATTAAAAATGAGTACATATTTTAAGTACAAAACCAACTACTTGTGATACATTTATTTGCTAAACGAAATTAAATGCAAATCCACCTGCTATTAAAATAAGGGTCCTTTTTCAGAATACTGCAAATGTTTATAATATGTATGATAGTAAGTTATTGGTAGGAAATGCACAAGTTATCATAGTGCTACAGAACACTAATGTTTTTGTAGTAAAGGCTCACTGCTATCAAGGTGCTGGACATGGAGAGAAATAATGGTGGTCCAGGTCTCTCTACCGGCTATAGAACTGTGTGCGACCAGCCAAGGGTATTGCTGGAAGTAGCAGGGACACAAAATAAGAGAAGGGAGAGACCCTAGCTGCATCCCCAGGACACCATCAGATTGCGCCTGAAGAAAATGTTGTGTATGTATGACTGAGACCAGTGACTGTGTTCTCTGACCCCCACCCCCTCAGTTCCCAAGGCTCAAAGTGCAAGACAAGATGTTCTGGGTTTAGAGTTCATGGCAAGAGTGTGCTGGTGATCAAGACATCATATCATGGAATAAGATGCTAAAACGTGACCAGGTTCCTCCAAATCCCTTTTGAGGGTGTGTCCCAAATGACTTTCTGAGCTCCCAGTTGGTCTTACCTGTTAAAGGTTCTATTCTGCCTCCCAGTATTGATCATCATTGTGGCACCAGGCTTCTAGCCCTTGAAACTGTGGGAATATAAACTGTTTGTAAGATGTTCAATTGGTGTATGATAGTTTGCAGCTTTGATAGTTTGTGT